>NW_020884930.1:2217253-2618263 GCF_003945725.1 Corapipo altera
AAAAGAAAAGAAAAGAAAAGAAAAGAAAAGAAAAGAAAAGAAAAGAAGAAAAACAGTCTCCATTTAGGTGGGTTTCTGTAATCCTAACTGAATTGAGTATTTCAATTCATTCCGATTCTGTCCAAAGAACTAAACTGACTGAGACTCTATAAAATGTTCCCATTGGCACATGGTGATGATCCAATATGAAGAAACAAACAGACTGGCATGAAAGAGGCACAATAAAGAGCTGTAAAGACATCAAATCTAGGCTTGCAGCCAGGAATCTCCGGAATGCTCATATTCCCCCTAATGTTCTGTAGGTAACTGCACATGCCCATGAAGTACTGCACAAGACTCTTCATCCACATGATGAACATTAGGCCTTTACAGAGCAGTTAACTATTTATTTCTTCAGTAGGGACTGCACTTTGAGGCTACAAAACCAGCAATATTCTTGAACTGTCTCAGTTTTATGTTTTGTTTTGTTTTTTTGTTTTTTTTTTTAAAGTACAGCTATGATTTCAGCATGAACAATAGCCATAGAAAAAACCAGACCATTAGGAGTGGCATATCCAGCAACAAGCAGCCAACAATATCTGTCATGACAATGACAATATGAAAATTATAGATATTTGATTGTCTTTACTCACTGAATCTGTCACTCAGATACAGGGATTAGGTCATGAAGAAAGTGAAGGAATTTCTAACAGTGAACATGTAATACCGTAAACTACATCTGATTACAGATAAGCTAGGAATGTACAATTTAAAGCAGTAAATGACTGCAGGTGTCATAAAGGGCTGGCCAGACATCACCATAAAACATCATCAAAGTCTCCATTGTGATAAGATTGAGGAGAAACGCTGGCGAACTGTTAGGGAGAATGGGAAAGGATTGAACTCCACCATTATCAAGTATAACCTTTGATCTAATACAGTCTACTCTCCTTGGTAAAGATATTTGCACTGGACAGATACATCGAGCCATTAATTAAAATGGTCTCTGTGTCATTTTAATTTATTGACTGGAACTGTAGTATAACAGAATTTGATTTTGTATAGGAAAAGAGTTTTTTATTTCATATGCTTGCTATTACAAGCTAATCTATTGTTTCTGGTGTGATTTTACCTAATATACATTACTCAAAATAGATAGTCTCCCTGGCTTGCCAAAGGTATTTAATACTGAATGAGATCTTCAGTCTGTTACAGTCAATGGAGTTTTTTCCCATTACTTTCAATTGGGCCAAGTTTTCATTCAGTAGTCATGCAAAGTAACACTTAAAAAAGTATTCAAGCTATAGCTTATATAAAATAGAAGAAAATAGAGTATTTCGGTAATTAACAGATTAATATCTGTTATATGTTTCAATAGATTTTCAATAGTGTGAATAGTTTCATTTAGTTGTTGAAAAAATAAACACACACATTGTTTTACATTATTTAAGATCTCAACTGCTTAGTAGTGCAGTGTTTTGCACAGGAAACAGCTAATTCAGAGTAACAAATGAGATTAGTTTATTTTCATTTAAACCACTGCTAAACTTTTACACTGTGGACTCCCTTGAAAGGGAAAAAAAAAGAATCAAAGAAATTAAAAATATAGAAATACTACCAGAATATAAAGGATTGTCTGTAAATCAAGATTATGCACATATAATCAAACAATACCACTGCTTGAAAAAGCTTACATTACAAGCCATTCCAATTTTCTCCCAATATGTTTACCTAAATAAGTTGAAACACCACAATTTTATACAACAGGAAATTTTAATTAAACCTTGTGCTTGAAGTGTTTTTTTTCAATTATTCCCTTTGGTTCCATTAGGATGTAGCCCCAATTAAAATGTATTGTTAATATTACAAGATAACACTTGCTGGTACAAAATTGAAGATATGCCTCCATGTAATTTTAGATCATTCCTTGCTGTGACTTTTTTGTAATTATATTTGTCAATAATGGTTTTTTATATTCTCTTGCCAATTTAATAGTTTTAATCAGTTCATTTAAAAACTGAGCCTCTGAAAACAGGCAAGTTCTAAAAAACGAAATACCTTTTGTACCCTAGAATTCAGTTAAAGCTTTTTGTTATTTTGTATTTTGCTATACTAAAATAACAGGTGAAAAATTAATAAGGTCACAGGATTCTCTGTCTGTAGCAAACAAATATTGTGACTATAAGAAAAAAAATCGGGATTTGATCTTTCCCCTCTAATTTACATCATTAGTCCTTACTGAAGTGATAATCCCTATTGAAAGTATGTATTCTCATACATACATCTCAAGATTCTCTGTCTATTGCTGAGTTAATAAAAGAAATAAATTTACCAGATTAGAGTCTCTTCACGTGCATTTATCTGTATTTTTAATATCTTTCACTTAGTTATTAGTGCTATGCAGAACTAGAATTATTCCGTATTTCTCACATTTGATAGTATGTAAAACTTGTTTTGATCAAAACCACAATGACGTTAATGGTCAAGTAGATTTCAGAACAAGCTCTTGACATATGGAGAGCAAAAAAAGGACGTATTCAATGACTAAGAAAAAGAGTAATTCTAAATGCACAAGTCACACCATATAAGCAAGCTATCATTTGTTGGAGGATCCTGTGGATTATTTTTGGAAGTAAGAAAAAAGTAAAAATTCAATTTTTTTTATTCACTATTGTTACAAGTACTTTTCTAAGAGTACATAAAAACTTGTCCCACTCTATCCTTTTGCATAAAGAGAATAACGGAGATCTTCAGATTACCCCAATTCCACTCTATTTTTAAAAAAAATGCTTCTAAAGAATGACTAATTCCTGGAATTGTGGTCTATGATTTACAAATATTTAGTATCAGATTTTTCAATATTTATTAGATTAAAACTATATCAGAAATAAGAATTTGTTAAGATTCACATTTGACTGCCCAAATCTTTAAAACATTGCCTCAAAGCCTACCACTACATTTGTATATTAATTCACATAATTCACTCCAGTATTCCTGTTAATTCAGCCTGTCCAAATCTCTGTGAAATCCCTTGAAGAGTCTGAAGTACTCATTTTTATCTGCGAGTACTCTCTGGGTTAGGGAGTGCACCTTGTGGGTATTAATGGCTCATCATGACGTGGTGAGAGTCTCAGAGGGACAGGACCAAGTCAGTCTTTGAATAAAGAGTTTTAGCCCAAAGCCTAACCCCAGGAAGGAGGGTGATTTCCTCTGAAAGATGAGCCACGGAAAGGAGACAGCAGAGGATCTGTCTCACGCAGTTGGAAGGGGTGGATATTCCCTCCCCTGTACCCCTCTTGTTAGTCCTTTGTGAGCAGTTGCCACACACTCCAATCTCCTCTGCCTGGCCTTTTTTCTAAGATGAATGCAGAAGGCATAAAACAGTCTCCTGGTCATCTGCTACTGCCTCTGATGGCCATATGCCAAAAGAGATGATGAAGTAAATGCTGCTGTGAGATGAGTAGGGGCAACAGTCAAATTTCAGCAGATTCACAGAATCTGGCTGAGGTTGGAAGGGACCTCTGAGGATTTTGGGGAAATACGAAGAAATACTTGAAACTTCCCTTGGAGTTAAGTTGGGAAAACACGTAAGAGAAATATTTTGGGAGGCTATGACTTTTTAGTGCTTATATTTCAGTCACTACACAAAATTACAGAAAGGTTGAGGTTTGAAGGCACCCTTAGAGATCCAACCCACTCCTCTGCTTAAAGTAGAACAATCTACAGCCAGCTGACCAGGTCTATGTCCAGTCAACTTCTGAGTATCTTTGAAGATGGAGACTCCACAACCTCTGGCCCACCTGTTTCCATGTTTAATCTGTAAGTGTTTACAATGAAAAAACAAAAAATTCTTATGTTTAAGTTGAAATCAAACAAATCATTCTGCCTTGTTTTTCTCTCAGGGAGAATAAATTCGGAAGAATATTAGTCTGTAAGCTCAATGTAATGTCTCAGAATAGCTGTTAAATCTTCCTGAACTTTATTGCAATGCATATCATCCAAACTCACAGTATGGAGGTAGTCAATCAACAGGTACCACTGTGTCATGCAAAAAGTGGTATAAGGAGAAATAATAATATATTTTGCATGTGAGGGTTTATTTGTGTCAAGATGGTGTGAGCAATTACATATGATCAAGATGGTAACACTCACCATTAGATGAAATACTTGTGCGGTGCCCTCATGGGGTCCACAGTCAAAGACACCAGTGTCTAAGTGATTAGCTACCCTTCAGAAAAATCTGAACCACATGTATTTTGCAACTGTTTGGCCTCAGAGGATAGACTGTATCTAATTAAAAGCAAAGCACATATGATGGACATGAGAGGAGCTAAGTACCATCTGCTCTACTACTGATTAAACCCTTTTACAGCACACTTTGCCAATGAAAATATACCCTTTTGGAAAAAAAATAGTACTCTTTCTTCTGACAAATCTAAAGCCCTGTTGAAGATCCTGAGTTGATCATCCTGCTAGGGTCATACTTTATAATGGGCTACTACATGAATAACAAGAATTTTATTAGTCAGATAGTACAGACTAATAATTGGTTAAGGTTGGTTATAAGTTTCAATAAGATCCATATCAATTTGATTGATAACTTTGTAAAAAAAGACCTAAAAATAGTTATGATTTTTTAGAACTTTCTATGCATAAAATTTATACGTATACACATATATGTCTGTAGGTTAGTAGGGGTTAGATAATAAGTATAGCTATGACCGGGATGCCATCTTTCTGACTGTATAATAAAGTCCAAGAAAACTTTTTAAAAAGTGAGAAGGTACAAGGACTTTAAACTGAACTATTCGGGTACAATTAATACCCAGGTGATTATATCCTTGCCTGAATTCCTCTGCCGCTGGATGGAAAATATTACCTACTTTCCATACAGTGAGGAACAAACTGTGCTTCCCATTTTAAACCTGTGAATGTGTTAGCTAAAAACCTTTCCCCGCTTAGAAGCACACTGAAAGGCCAAGCTAACATTTGGAGAATATTTTTACATCTGTCAGTGAAAGTATTCAATTATCAAAAAGAGACAGGCTATGACTTTTTGGAATCCCAGCATGTCCCTGCTTTTATCCTTCATGACATCCTACAACTTGTTTTTGTGTCACAGAATATCCATGCTGTACATTTCCAGTGAGCTTGATCTACTCTGATACACTGAAGTTGCCTCTGAGTTTTTGCTGTTTTTCTCCTTCCTTTTCAACATACAACCCGAATTACTCGAATTAAAGCATCTCTCCTCCTTGATGAGTTCAAAACTGTCAAATTCCACCAAATTGTTCTTCCTAACATGATATAGAAAGTAGGGTGAAAGGAGTCTGTTCTCTTCAGGCTTAGCTACTTCTGAACTATTGTTCCCAGTCTGAGATGTTAAGTGGTTTTGCCTCTCAAATCAGTGTCTACTTCCTCAGGGTCCTCTGCTGAACTTTCCCAGGCAGCAGCTGACAGCTCAGACACCCACAGTATCACGCAACAAAAACCAGCTACACAAACAGAACAGGAGAGCTTTGAAAAAAAATCTCAAATATGGTGAAGTCAAGTCTCATACTATAGCTGTTTCTTTGTCTCTGTTTTTTATTAGTAGTATTTTCCCTCTGTCTCACAGATTTTTAATTAGACATACCAGTTGTGATAAAATAGCCAATGCTAAAATGCTTTAAAAATTCCTCATGTGTTTATCACACATCAAGGTGATTTTTTCTTTTGTTTTTAACAGCCTACTATATATAAATACACAATTCTGAGAGGGATATTAAATGGATTCTATATAGTTATGTATGAAAGCAACTGCTGTCTAAACTAATGCCAAGGGGTAATTACAGCCTAATTGGCTTGGCTCGTTTGGCATGTCATAAATGTTTTTACAATGGTTCTTAGCAGATGAAGAGTCAGAAAACAAATTTCTGCAAGTTGTGGAGAAATTGCTATAAAATAGTGAAACACAGCTCGTTAAGGCCTTCCTAAAATTGGTTCCATATTCTACCAGCTGTAATGTTCAGAATCCATTTCTCTGAGCTGCAAATGCTCAGTTTGTCTGATGGACAAACTTCTTTCTCTAATACTTAAATTATATTTCATCAAAACCCCTAGTATACAACAGTGCTAAAAATACTGTTCTTCAAGGAGTGAGTTAACTTTTCCAACATGAATACTAAGCCCACTGGAGATTATATAGGATCCATTCATTTGTTTCTTAAAAAGATTTAGCATTAAACAAAGAAAGGACCAGTGAAACCACTATGAGATGTTCTTCTGTGAAATGAAATTCTATGTTACATAAACAAAGGACAGTGACTTGTCCCTCTAACTTGCTGATTATGTAGGACAAATTCCACACATTTATCACTTTTCTAGATACAACTTGTTCAAGAAAACTAAGGATATTTTTTAATCGGTAAAACTGAAAAGAATGTAAAGGAAAATTATATTATATTATATTAATGGTCCCTTATACCAATTTAAGCATGCATTAAATAATAGCAGTATTTATCAGTTAATGACAACTGAAACCAATAGTTACAATCTATTGATTTTAATCAATATTTTTGTAGTATAGCATACTGTGTCTCCAAACCTTACAGTTAGTAAGGACATTTTAAGGGCATCTAATTTAAAGAATTAGACTTCAGGTAGAATTCTACTTCAGGTAGAAGTCCTTTTGGGACAACACATTTATATGTCAGTAATATGTATGTATTTGATGTAAAATAATTTTCTTTTCTTTAAAATCCAATAATTTCTACCAAAACAGTTGATCTCCAAATTTATAATTTTATTTGGTGATCTTTGGGAAATCTTTAATAAGTTGACTGCTTTACTTTTATGTTTAATGTTTATATTAGGTCAAGAAGAGTTCCTTTTTTTTCATTTCTATAACTCTACAATTTTTATCAAGTGTTGCTAGTATTGTTACTTTGTTGAAGTGATGGCAAAACAATAAAAAGTGATGGTTAAGTGTAAATTCCATTTCTCTTTAAGTTTACAGTTATTCAGTTTTACTCTGGATATATCCATTTGAGAATGTCAGATAGTCAAAGCTCATTAATTTGACTCAACATAGAAACTGTTTCTAATATTCTGATGCTCATAAGTACACCTAAAATTTCAACAGCCAAATGAAAAAAATCTTCTTGAAATTAATATTGTTTGTCATCTACTATGAAAATCCATAGTGTATCTCAAACTGTTAGCTTTCATGCTTCAGTTTTACGCTTAAATTAGAATTTAATTACTCAAAAGGGTTCACATTCTTCAGCTCTGTGGCTACGTTCCCAAGTAATTTCAAGGACTATTTAAATAAACTGAGCTCCTGAGCTTGAGACTTGCCCATGAGATAAAAAAGTGGCTATTTTCAACTTGAAACTGGTACATGGCATACATGCCATTCAGAAGGCAGTAAAATCTGCCACTAGACAATAATTACAGACCTCTGGATAAAGACAAAGAAAGGAAAGGATTTCATTTGATTAGACTCCAACTTTATTCATTTAACTCATTTGGGAAATATCCTGCAATAATTCTTCCAGTGAAGGTCATAATTCTTCTTTAATTGTTTCCACCTGGTACCATACTGTCATCAATCCTCTGTTCTCCACCTCTCTATACTTGGCTATCAGCCCATCACTCATGCCTTCCTAGTCTATCTTTGCACTAGTGTTAAGGGGCAAGGGCAAAGAGGTTTTGGTTTGTTTTTTTTTTGTTGTGACAGACCACAGAACCTCCAGCATTGCTTCCTCCATTGCTGGATGCTTTCCCTGTATTCAGTCCCTATTTCTGTTTATACCATCTGAGAATTAATTCCTGCCCTGTTTCTGCTATAGTCTGACATGCTGAGCTTTTCCTTATAACCAACCCCCCATTCCCAGGATTCTGCAAGGTAAGCTGAAAATTACCAACAACTCTTGACTTCTCTAACTCCTTCTTTTATGCTCCTGTCATACGCCTGCCTATACATCGCCCCTTCTTTCCCCCAAAAAAATCTCAAACGTAATGAAAATCCTTTAGCAGACAAAAATCTTCATCAGTAAATTAATGGACAAGCAAGAGAGTTAAGGCTTACTAACTCAAGCATTCTAAGATAGTCTACAAAGCCAAGATTGGTATATTTAGGTAAGCTCAGTTGCTTAACACACTAACTCAAGGCATGCCCTGCCATGTTCCCAGGTATCCTGAGGAGAAAACAGGAACTGTGAGACCCTAGAGAAATTAACCTGGGCAAAGGTGATCTCTTACTTCCCTTCCCAACACATTGCTTTTATGATTTCAGCAACTTCATTTTGGAGAGTCAGACTTTATACCTAAAATCTGTAAACGTTTTGCAACTGGTCATTTTTCTCTGAGAAATTTTTACCATGTTGCCTCACTACGGTATGGATTATGAATAGAATTTAGATTTTGGAACATAAATGCAGTCTGCACACTAGTAAGCATACAAAATCTATAGTAAATATATAATGTGAAGGCAGTAAACAGTAATCATTTAATTTGTATTTTCAATCAGAATAGGAAAGAGTGATTAGTAATGGTGGTGTATCTATTTATCCAGGAACATAGACTTGGCTAGACAGGAAATTTTGTATTAGTGGAAGAGCATTTCACAATTTATTGATTTATGTCTAAACTAAATGAGAATATGTTCTATTGCTCTTGAGGTGGATGACATGAGACTGAAGTAGGTATTTTAATATCCTGTTTAATGTCAAGTTAGAAAATTAGGTTCTTCCTTAACCTTTGAGTTTTAGTCATAAAAAGACTGATGGTTCAGGACCTCCCAGCGTTTGACAATATACCGTCTATTCAAATGGAATGGGCTGTCAGCCCGAGGTTGGCAAAATCCTTAGCTGTTTATGGAAAAAAATATTTCCTGCCCATTGGGTTGTGAAGGTAGCTCAATAATTTTGAACAAATTCATGTAAAGCTATTTGTACATGCTTTTTATAGGTATACAGAAATTGAAAGCCTGTGTAGCATCGATAATAAGATTTATGTGGTGAGATAGGTTATAAACAAAGAAAACACATAAGGGAAAGATAGGTCCTATCAGAAGGGAAAACAAAAACGATTGAACTGGGAGCTTCATGTTTTGGGACAAATACATTGTCCTTCCCTTGCATTTACACTGTTGCTGAAAAGAAAAGTGTTATCTATTCATATGAAAGGCCCTTTTGTCTACCTATAATATTGAAGTTAAAAAGGATCCGATCATATATTTGCAAAACAAAGATCCCACACTTTCCATTGCTTAAGCAAATATGACACACTGGTAGTTCAAAAAACCAGATTATCTTGTTGTGTGTTTCTGAATAATTGCACAACACTACCTGTCAGCAAATTGGTTTACGAGACTGAGTAATAGTGATTCTATAATTATTCTTCAACATTCAATGTCTTCTGGAAACCATGCTGCAGATCATCCTCCTAAGATAGCTTTGATGTCCATGAGTCTTAGTAAAGTGTTTCTATTAAAAGATTGCCTTTCAGTTCAGTTTGTTTATTTCAATTTTTTGTGTATACCACATTTTCAGCTCAGAGCAAGAAGATGAATAGAAATAAACAATGACATATTTACAATAGGAATTTAGTGGCAAAGACCTTTACTAAGATATTGTGGTTTCAATGCAACCACAATACAATGACAAACTTCCTTTGTAAATGACAGATCTAATTGTAAAGTTAAAATTATAAGTCATGGGAAAAAACCCAAGTGTTAAAGACACTGTATGTTGGGATGTGGCTATATTCCCAACAAAATCATCCCTATTATTCATGAATTGATTTACCCTTTTTATCCCTCCATAATATGCAGCATTTATTTACCCTTACATTTTGAGGCATTACAGTTTCTGCTGACACGGGTATTTTCCTAAAATAGAACATTACAGCAGTCCCCTGATAGATGTTTAAGCCATGTGTATGTTTATTTTTTAATTTCTTTCTTGAACTTTCTAACTGAACAGATTGGGAAAGTGGAGTAGTGATGAATGAGAGTTTGCTTTAATAAAAAAAAAAAAAAAAGAGAAATGTAGACATTTGATCTAACATTGAAAAATTCACAGCCTCCTACCTTGAAAACAAACATTTCCCGACGAAGAATAGCTAGAGTGTTGAAGTTCCCATCACAGATGTTAGGTTTGGCTCCAGGATAGGAAGGTTTGTCACCGGTGGGTGGCCGGGGAGGTTTAGGTTGCCTGTCATTCTTTCGTGGGTCTGCTGGAGGGACTGAACGATGTGGGGGCACGGTTGGCAGAGGTCTTGTTGGGGGTGGAATCCTGTCAGGTGGACCTTTAAAAATACAGCAGCAGGATGTAATATAGATGCCCACTCACAGGAAAAATACATAATAAAAAAACAGCTGGAAGCAGTGCAAAACCTGCAGTGAAAGGGGAATGAAAAAGTGATCTAATATAGCTTTCTGATGTTATTAAATTGTAGAATCATAGAATATGTTGAGTTGGAAGGGGTCCATTATGATCATCGAGTCCAACTCTTGGCCTTGCAAAGGACACCCCAAGAATCACATCATGTGCCTGAGAGCATTGTCCAAACACTTCTTGAACTCAGACAGGTTTGGTGCTGGGACCACTTCTCCAAGGAGCCTGTTCCAGTGGTCAGCCAAGCACTGGTTATAAAGGGTATAAAGAATGACTACCAAAACAAAGGAAAACAATTACTTTTCACTGTCCAGGATCTTCCTTATTGGAACAATATTCCAATAAAAGCTGCAACGGATGCTTAGGCCACCATCATTTCAGATGAGTACAAAGCACATTATTTACCAACTGAGTAAGACCTGTTATAACAGAATCATTGTGACTTGTACAAATAAATGAAAGCAAAAATCCTGTTCCTATTATGATCTTCATTCAATAGATTTTCAACCCTTATTTCTAGCTTATACTCATCAATTCATACATGTGTATATATATAACATACCCGACACTTACTACAGACCAAATTTTTAGACCAAGTAATGTCAGTTCATTAGCGACAGGACACTCCCAGCTTTCCCAAAGGTCCCTTGGTATATATAAGAGCTCTTAATATTGGACCTCAAATTCTAGGCATCTCTATAAATAAAACCTCCATGATTCTCATATTTTCTTCAATATTCTGAAATTACTTACTTCTTTTTTTTTTCTTTTTTTCCCAATAAGTCTTAAAAAGCTAGATACCTGGTAGTTAAAGGAATTGTTTTGCAGATAAATGAATTTAAAAGAACCAAAGTGGAAAATTAAAACTCTGTAGAGCAATCTTGAAACATTTTTCTTCTTCCAAATACATTGTCTGTTATGATATACAGAGTTTAATGACAGGTAAAATAATTCCATAATAAATATGAATCCCACTCATAATTTCTCTACCTGAAAGTCAAAGGCCATCCTAGATAGCTGATCATAATCCTAATTGTATACTGAATGACTTGCAATGGGTGTACTGAAAATATCTTTCTCTTTCTACATATACAAATAATGTTTACATATTTTTTTCATGTACAAAAAGATAGGAAGTTTCAGTTGGATCAGTAAGATTTCTGGAAACAAGATGAACACTTTCATTTTGTTCATTCTATTCAAAACTCTCTCTGAATAATTTAAACACAATAATACATTTCGACTTCAAAAAATAAAAAAAATTTGCACGACCAGGTTCAGAAACAATTTTCAATAGTAAGACTACTCTGAAACTGCATAAACAGCATTTGAATTTCTGAAAATTTTACAAAAACACAAACTTTTAAAAGAATAAGATGGACTGTGCATGGAAATCTTAAACTCACTAACCGATTGTCATACAATTTAATAAGGTATTTATTTTATTCACAATTTTAAGACTTGTGACATTTATAATTTACAGTTAATAATGGTGTTTCAAGGAATACTGCAGACCAAAGTAATTATTTTAATAGGTGTGACATTTTTATTGAGGCAAATGATTCCAGATCACCTCTTGATTTTAAAGGGAGCAAAGGAATCAGTTTTGCAGTAGCTCATGTTGGAAACTTCTTAATCCCAAACCAAATTTTTTTATGCCATTTAGTGGTGATGTCAGATACTACTTCCCAGGGGTAACACATTTCTCCTAATGTATAGCCCACAGCTGTTAGAGCTTAGCAGCTAGTTTTCAGCAAAGTATTCTTGTCTAGCCCTTAAGTCTAGACTACCAACTTATGAGGTCATGAGAAATAACCTTCCTTCCAGTTAATCACATAGGAAAAAAAAGCTTTGTTTGCTTGATCAGCCAATTATTTTGAAACTGCTATTTATGCTTTATGGAAGTAAATATCTGTGCTTGTTGTATGATATTTTAAAAATCTTTCTAATATAAAACACCATGGATGCTGCAGAGTTCTAACTAGCAGTACAGTAATTCTACATGATAATAGTTGTACTTTCTAGTAAGGAAACTAAAAAAGGAATGTCCCTGAAAATATTCAAGATAAACATGACAAATCTTTAAGCAGAATAAATTGGGAGTACAAAATTGAATCCAATACAAATTTAATTGAGGAATATTAAGCAAATGATATGTACTGGATACAGAGCATTAAGGAGAGAAAAATAAAATACTCTTTTAAAGGAAAAAACAGAATATTTAACATATACCAACAGAATCAAAGTCTTTAAAACCAAACCCAAAACTATGTCTTTGGAAATGGCACTTAGTGTTACATTTAACCTATAATCATAATTACGTTACTGTTTTGCCTTTTTTTTTAATTTTCAATTACCTTGCCTTGTCAAATGGAATTCAATAAATGCAGAATCTATTTACATCATGTGTCTTTTATATCAGGCCATAAAAAACCTAAACAAATATATTTTAAAGAAGTAGGCTTTTTTTTTCCTCCTAGGTAGCTCAAAATCTTGCACTAGTGATAACATTATTTTGAGATCAATTTGTTATATTAATCAGAAGAAAGGGTTTTTCTGGGACCTCAGACTTTGTACAGCCAGGGGACTGTTTTGCATTATAAATTATAAACTGAAAAGCAATTAATTCATCCAGTTATATGAGCTTGGATTCCTGTACAAATAAGCTCATGATAGTTAAAGGCCTGTATTTCTTAATATTTTTATAGTTTGGAATCCCTTTGCAAATATTTTCTTTATGGATTTTTTTAACACTTAAAATTACTATTCCAGACGAGTGCAAATTTGAATGCAAGTTGTGAACAGAAACAAAGTAAGATAGCTTCACCAAAATCTTTGGATTATCTACTCACAAGGAGGACTCTAGCCTAACTGGTTAAGTCCATACTAACGAACTCTTTTGGAGAAGTGATATGGGCAGTCGGAGGACCTCAAAGTGTTCTGAAGCAAAACACTTGCACTGTCTAATTAAAGCATGACATACCATATATCTTCTGGATGCCCTGTAAATCATCATTAGGTAGTTTGAAGTTGTCAGTTTCCATATACTGGTAAAATGGAGCCATGATTGCAGTGGGATCATTAGAGTGCTCCAAGCCCAAAGCATGTCCCAGTTCATGCACTGCAACTAGAAAGAGATCATTTCCTGTGAAGAGAAGAAAAGGAAAAAAGACCTTTGAAACCATAAACATATTAACAGAAAAAACACATGTGGAGGGCTCTGCACTTGCAAGACATTTTCACTGAATTTGAATTTCACAAGGTAATGCTTAATAATTAATAGATAGCAAGGATACAAAGGATAATGTGGCAGCAATAGCAGTTTTCTCTTTTTTTTTCCTTTTTTAAACAAAGAAAACATTATTTTTTAATGCATGATGCTGTTACAGACACCATAAACTTTTTTAACTGATGCATATGGTAAGTGTAGGGTTCAAGTGTCACAGCTCACATCTAGGCTTGTGTGCAATTTCTGACTTGAAGCTGATGTTACAGTGAACCTGACTAGAAATGCTTTCATTAAGACATAGTTCCAAAAGGAAAATACCTTGCTTTGTGTGTTAAACTTCACAAACTGAGGACTACCTATTTAGGACAAACCCCACAGGGTACTTAGTCATCCAAACACTTGTAATCAGACGCCTGCTGATTATTTGTCGATGTTGTTCATTTCTGAATAACCATAACTGGAATCCTAATGAGGAAAACATGCGTGTTGTGCTATTCTTCTTAAAATAGGATGTCCTTATATATTTCATTGTGCAATTCCCTTATAAGTGTAGTTGCGTGCTTAAGTATTAGAACCTTTTTATTTTTGTAGGACTAAAAAAACTAAATAGACCAATTTAATTTTTTTGTTATTCACTTCTAAAAAGCATCTTTAAATTTTTTATTATAGGGTATTTGACACAAGTGGAAGATTTGGCAGTAGAATTATGGCACTCTGTGAAGCAAACACAAATCAAAGCCAGTAAGATTGTTTCTAAAAGAGTTTCAGAGCTGGACCTCTATGGTATTAACTTTGTCCATTTTTACTTATCTAAGACTTAGTTCTGCATATCTTTCTATGAGTCTTCCGTACAGATTCTGTTGTAGTCAACCTGTCACAAAACAAGACTTTGGGAAAATGTTTTACATCGGGAGAAAGGTGCCAGTCAGCTGGAAAGGGTCACATCTGGAATAGTGCTCATTTTCACCACCTATGGATGGGAGGAACTATCCTCCAGAGGTGTGATCCTGTCCCACTGACAAGAGAAATACTCTAGATTACCAGCTTATGCTGACTTTTAGATGGCTGGACCCAAAGGAAATTGGTGCCACCCACAGTAGGTAGTTTCTTGTTGAAAGAAAAATATAAATAATTAAAGGTCTGTACTGTGGCCTAGTAGTCACATATTGGAAAAAGAAAATGGTCAGTGTTAACTCTTGTCCTATATTCTGTAAATTCTTTTGGGATAGACACTTATTTTCCACTGCTGGCACTTGATCTGGAAGTACTATAATATTAATAGTAATAATATTAAGAAGAATTTAGCAAAAAAAATTGGCATATATATGTTACAGAACTTTGAGGACATAGTTGATAGTATTTCAATTTTTAAAGGCTTTTCTCTTGTTGGCCCAAATAAATAAACTTTTTCCCAAGTACATATGAAAGTGAAAACACTTGGCAGTAGATGTCTTCATGATGTATGGAGTCATGCTAATGTTTGTAAAATAAATGTTTGAATAAAAGCATGAAAACAGACACAAGTAAAACTGTGTGCTTAGTTCACAGAGTCTTTTCATACCTCCTCATTCTTAATATGGAAATATGAAAACTAAATGTTCTTGATCTTTTATTCAATGTAATTGTGCAGAAAAATCACATTTTTCAAAAATTAATGTGACATAATGTGCTTCTAGAAATGAGAAGTTTATCCTATCATTTATAATTATGTGGTTTCCAGATGAAGTGTTTTATGACAATATTTTTCTTAAATGCAGTTCTTTTTATAGTAAAGCAGATTCTCAGTGTGCTGTTGCAAAAGGTTTGCTAAGCTTGACTGTCCTGGTGACAAAGAGTCTCGATGTCTGAATCTGCCCTTTTATATGCAAACAAAGCTGATCTTGACATCATCTCATATGAATAATCCTCAGCTTCTATAGCTAAGCTCAGCACTGGAAGTGACGTACAGAAGGAACTCTGTAAAGATTTTCATTCTGCACTAATAATGGACTAATTAACGTAATTTTAAAAAATCATAGGCTTAAGCTGAAAAGACACGAAAGAACACGTTACTATACTATAACTATTGCACTATGACAACATGTCTCAGATTATTTTTCCATTCTTTTCTGTATTTTATGGAAGTTAGAGTTCTAAACTAGGTTTATTAGAATGTAATATTTCTTTCCTTGGTATTAACTCAAATATTTAAGAAGCAATCTTCTTTTGCTTTTCAGAACTGTGACGGGCAAATTTGCCTCCTAGACCCATGCTTCCTACATAATAATAAAGAATATTAAGTAGTCTAAGTCCTGTATTAAAAATTGCATTCATAAGTTGGCCACAGTATTGACTGAACCATTTTCAAAAAGTTTTTAATTAATAGTATTTATTCTACTGCTATAATTAGGCTCGTTAGTATCAGTAGACCAAAAAGTGTTTTACATGTGGAATCCAACCTCTACTATTTGAGGCAGGACATCTGGGAAGTTAACTTATTATACTTTCTAAAATTTCAAGAAACCATGGTTAACAAACAGTCTTGGAAGAGTCTACTGTTTCTATTTGTGCCAGTTATGCAATGCGTGAAGAATTATTACATTCTTTGGTTATCAGTCCTTATTGATTCCCCATACAGATCTTCAGGAATTTCTGTGTTTTGGTCCATGTTGACTTTGAAAGGTGAAGTACACAGTAACAGGGAAATAAATAAAAAGCGCTTTCAGATACTGGTATATCTTCCTTCCAGGATCAGAGATAACGAGCATATGGTAGAGCGCTTTTAGAGTAGTGCTTCCAAATGATAGTGGGACCATGTCAGATAACAGATATTATGCAAGGGCTGGCTGTTTCTTAGCATGACTTTCTCCCTTTGCCTTTTGAATAGGGGAGATTATGTAAAAATGAAAAAAAAAAAAAAAAAAGACATTACATTCAGTATCTGACTGTCCCTCTGGATTTAGTATTTATTTCCACCCCATGCAATGCAACTTCCAGTCAGCAGGGGAGCTATTACTTGTGGCAAAGGCAGAGTAGCCCTTGAGCAAATGAATAAGGGGGAAGGGAGAAGGTCACAGGAAAGAGCTAAGAGAATAATATTCTTGCCTGGGGTGACAATGATTTAACAGGCAACATATTTTCTACTTGTAGTCAAATAGCCCCATTATTCACAACAATTTCCATCAAGAGTCATGATTGTCTTCAGGGCATCCTGAATTTAAACTGACCCAAATAACTTACTGCATTGAAACTGAGGTTTAAACTAGCTCAAGATGTGAGTCCAACGCAGGTAGGACCTTATTATCTTAGTTTCCATTCTTCTTTCTGTGCATACGATTAGATTTCTCCAATTAGGCAACAATTACTCAGGCCAGCGTTGCTTTAGGGAGCAGACTTACCCTGAGCATCATAACGTTACTGTAACAAACTACTGAGAGAGCGGAAGGACAACCCTAAGTGCTCGCTGACTCTTTCAGGGCTGCATGGAAGTGTACTTGTGACTGCAAGGTTGATAGTAGGCCAACTTCAGTTCCTTGGCCAGTACTCAGAGTAAGATGAAGGAGTGCAAAGGCAAGTAAACATTCATACCAGCTCAGGCTAGCTTTGTTATCCTATTGACATTGGGTACTTTTTACATTTTCAGTCCCCATCGTTGAAGGAGAGAGTCCCAAACGATTCTATATTTCAGCATACATTACCCAAGTAGAAACACATATTTCAATCCACTCAGCAAAATGAAGCACCACCACAAACAAGTTGAGAGTAACAAAGTTAAAATCCATATGACTCTGATGATTTTTAAAGTAAAAGTTGCCACTGAATGATATACAATGGTGAATATTCATTGTGATAGCCTCAGTTACATCTTGTATTTATCGACAGAGTAGTACAATAATATCAGAAAATATGTTTCACAAATCCAAAATTTGTGCATCTCTGTTCTTGTGTTCCCCATTAGCATGGAGATTTGGACTAGAATGTCTGTAAGTTCAAAAAGATTCTGATTTTTTTTCTTATTTTATCTCAAGTTTGATTTCACAAGGGAAAAAATAGAGATACTGTGTGTAAAGAACTAAGACAGAATTATTATTTTTATACTGACACTTTTCTCTGAGGCTCTAAACTATTTTAGGCACTAAATCTGCCTGACTTTACAAGCACTGCCCAAACTCCAGAATATAAATATGTATTACTATATCAAATATTCAACAACCAGCACTGTGGAGCATGTTGTATGGGGAAACTTTTCCCTGTAGGTAATATATGCACTATTTTTCATGTCTATAGATAAACAAAGCTAATATATTTGTCCATAGTAAACTATCAAGAAAACCTAGGTCTGAAGATATTAACTCCCATTCAATGGTACCTGAGTTCAATTTATAAAAGCAATACTCTAGTGTCTTAACATGCAACCTCAATTTTGAAGACTTCTCCATCCAGAGAAAAACAAAAAAATCTAGAAACTGAATTTCAAATTACAAACTGCAAAAGTACAAAGATGTTTTACACACATACACTCTTCCTTCCAAAGACTATTTTACTTCATTTTTCAAGTGATGTAAATAGATGTTTTCCAATTAAATCCATATAAATCTGAAATGCAAATCTGCACAAGAAAAACTTCTTTTACAGTCCCATTATCAATAAGTCAGTACTTCAAAGGCAAATTCACATCTAATCAGAAATATTACACACACATACACACACATACTATCCATGAGTTTCTGTTAGACGTATTCAGAATTTGTATTTTCATTATTCTGTTCATTTGTACCCCCATTTGACTCATCAAACCAATGTTGATAATCTCTACCAGATAAAATATCACAAACTCTAGAGTAAGATTCTTACTACACAAAGCATATAGAGAAGTGAAAAAAAAAGAAAACAGTTTTGTATCTTTGTTATTCCTATCCTTTCCAGACAGCACAGAATTTGAACGTGCTATTTCAACAGTCACAAAAGAAGATTCTTTCTCTCTCTGACCTTATTACAATACAGTGGAACAGAGTATATACATTACGTATGCACTTACATAAGCACAATATATGTATATATATGCTATACTGAGAGTATACATGGACCTAAATATAAATCATAGGCATACTCTTACCCAAATAAAGGTGCAACTTCTTCCAGTCTAAGAAATCATACATAGTTGCTTGACATTATCTCAGACTTCAGCCATTGGTATTAAAATTTAGTAGCTTGGTGGTTATTTTGGAAAGAAAGTTTTGTTAAAAGATGGATGCAGCAGCTTTGAAAAATGAAGAGCTAAACTAATTTTTTGTAGGTTTAAATAAAAATGTATGTTCATTTTCTATATGAATTTAGTGCATCTACTTTTTACACACTGTATTTTAAACAATAATTTTTCAATAATATATCTATAAATTTCGCCTTTTCATTGTGACAAAAGACAATGACCTAAAAATGTCTTCTTTCACTCTATTATTACATACACTAACATGCACAATAAAATCTTTTCAAGAAGACATATGTATATGTGCAGAAACAGAGTGGAGGTACAGACAAAGTATGTACTAATTACTCTTTGTACAATTGAAAATACCTACAACGACGTGTATATTTTTGCTACCCTATTCTACTCTAAAAAAGATGAACAGACTAGTGTGAAATTTAAGTTTACTTGCTTGAAATTTGAAAAGGGCATATTCCTAAAGAGAAGCACTGTCTTCAGGTGACTCAGATCGTTGATGAGATGTGAAGAGGACATGTGAGTTTAGAGGTGTGTATGTCCTTCCTGACAGTGTATAACTGTTTCTGCATATTGTGGGCACAATTTAGAAGAATTCAGGAGACCACATTCTTTTATAATACAGATCAGCCTGTGCTTTGGAAGGCAAGGACATGTAAAAGGTAAGAATTTCTGCCTTACTACTTAGATCTGTTACCAAGTACATTCTGTAACTTTCTAGTAAATTGCTTGATATGGGTGGAATTAATTAATTTATGTATTTTTAAATTTCTTTCTAAAAAAGGCATGGGTATAAGGATATTTCTACTTTGTTTCTCACAGTTTCAATCACTAGTGCTGAAAAACTTGAAAACTATTCTGACTAGTGAATCAATATCAACTTCTCCAAAAGGAGAGATGTGAAGCAGTTGGAGATGCTCCCAGGGAATGTAAAGAAGACATAAGAGCTAGTATCAATATGATAGTATGTATTCCTTCTGCAAATAAAATGCTTATGGCTTTATTTCATGCTTTGAGGAAAGCCTGTTGTGAGAGGGAACCTAGCAAACTAAAAAAATCCCTACATTTATGTTGAATTTCTAGCTCCTGAGATCAACTTCATCACTCAGGTCCACTACTGAATTTGTATATTATTTTCAAATGGTACTTTCATTCCATTTGTAATAAATTCATATTGATTAACAGACTGAAAAGTTTCATTTTGGGTGTTTTCATGGTCATCTTTAGATAATAACTATCTTAAATAAATTTGAATTATGATGGAATTTTGCATTTTGCTAGAAAAGACCTTTCCAAATTAATTTATCTCAGCAAGCTCACGATAGTAAAATGTTTCAAAATACATTGATCATTACCCTTGTTGCTAAATAACATTTACGCTATTTTTTTTCCAGTAGTCCAATGCAATTACAAATGCTGCAAATACTGCAGCAGCCTTATCTATTTATACTCTTTCTTGTCTTCTCTTTGTTTCTGTTTTTATTTTTTAGTGGAAACAATAAGCTAGAGAAGTATTTAAAAAGGCTGATGGCTGTGAGAAGGAACACATGCTCAGACTGAAGATTCAGATATGTGCATGAAAAGAGTGTGTATCATACAATTCTCAGCTATCCTCCAGGGTCCTGTGGGTAAGTCAAGTGACAAAAACAAATGTAGAGTTTGCCTCTAAGTCACTCAGCTGAAGTGTTGGCCTTTTAACACCGTGCCTTCTTTTGTTTTGAATGGATGATTTTTTTGTCTTCATTTGCCCGAATGTCCTGTGTGTCCACCTCTGAAGAAATAATTGTAAATACTAGGAAGAAGTCAAAGTCACACTGAAAATATTCACAATAGACATAACCTACCATGGGGCAGAATCATAGAATTGTTTGGGTGGGAAGAGACCTTAAAGACTACCTTAGTTCCAACCCTCCTGCTATGGGCAGGGATACCTTCCACTAGACTAGGTTGCTCAGAGTTCCATTAAATCTGGCCTCAAACACTTCCAGGGATGGAGCATCCACAGCTTCTCTGGGCAGCCTGTTCCAGTGTCTTACCACCTTTCAGAACTCTGAAAAGGTCCTATAGACCACCAAAATCCCTGCAATAGAATGCATGTAGCATTTCATTTATGTATAAATCTTGTGTTGGCTCTCTGCACAGATTTTTTTTTTCACTCCATGTCAGTTAAATTACTGAGAGCAATTATATTATCCTCTAAATTAACTCACATTAAACCCATCAAAACTAGGCCATTATTCTTACTGTATCATTGCATCTACTTAACACATACATATGATTTTGAGATTTTTTAAAGAGAACGTGACATAGTGGTGTGTATGTGTATATATATGTGTGTGTATATATATATATGAATTTTTTTATATGAACCATTCTTCCTTCACTGTTATTTTGCTTGTTTAATTCATATTAAGGAAAAATGTCAAGATGATTTGTCATTTGTTGGTTTTTGGTTTTTTTCCATTGGACTGCTGATAAAAAGAAGTGGGAATTTTGAATACTAATTGGCAAAGAGTTTAGAAGAAAAAAAATCATTAAAAGTTCTCTGATCTGAAAAACTGACATGTTTTCTAAGAAGTCTGCAGACTTCAAAGGGAGACCTTATCCAAGTGTGCACCATATTTTAAATTGAGACAGCTTCAAACTGGGAATCATGTACATGGAAAAAAGTGACAGAAAGACAAACCTGCTACTTTGGTTTTACTTTGTTAAAATTTACTCACATGAAATGCTCTGATCTATTGGATAATCTGCTACTAAGATGCTATGATTCTATATCCATACAGCTGTATGCTCCTACAGTTAGAGGAACCACTGTGAGCCTCTTTAGCACTTGAAGAATACTGTGGGCCTGATGCCAGTGACTCTTGGCACTTGTTGGCACGGAGATGCCTGAGCACCTGCCAGGGAGGGGCAGCCTCCAAGATGAAAGATTGCAGAGGACAGCGCAAAGGGTGCTGGAAAGGATTAGATGGTCAGGCTGCTAAGTCATGCTTCTGGGCCTCCCAGCAGAGGAAAGCCTATGGAAGAATTTGCTTATAGAGGAAGATAAAAGTAGGAGTTTGTTGCCCCTGCCAAAGTGCAGGAGAGACTGGACATTAGAATGTTAGCCAGGGCAGAAGTCAATCCTGGCACACATCCCCTTCTATGAGTTAGGACCTCAGTGGAACCCCAGAATGAGGTGACAGTGGATGGCTCTGGCAGAGAGAAGGGGCAATGCCAGAGGTCCCATGTTTGATGGTTTTCAGATCAGAGCTTCCCACTGGAAAGAAGGGAGCTGAGTGCAGAGTCACTGGGGGCACTATATTCCACAGCTGCTCTGCCATATAGGCATGTCAGGACCATTATCTCTGCACCTCTGCCAGCCACTATGGCCAGCCCTGGCAGTAGCATAAGTGATCATTAAAAACTCAAACCAGCTAAGGACTGACTGTTGATATATGTCTGTATTTTAGTTGCTAACTCTTCCTGAAGCTCAGGCCCTAATACTTTTGCTGCTTCCGTTAGCCCTGCTAGCTGGAGTACAGATAGCAACATTAATTCCATGTCACTAATGTATCTTTAGTGTTCTGAATACTCAGTGATAATCCCATTTCCTCATACTTACATTTTATCAGTTCCTAAACTGCATCATAAGAAAGGAGCTATATATGATTCTTAAAAATGGGAAACTAAAAGTATGTTTACAGATTACCATACTACCAGCTATGCATTCAAATATTCAGAGGTGCAACCTATTTTTGAAATACCATATTTAGACCAATAGAAGAATGTTTGTCCTGCCATACCAAGAGAGATGGGAGATGGCTGACACCAGCAATTACCTTTTTTGAGTACTACAATGACCTCTTCCCAAAACAGGTATTTCCGGGACTGACAGATTTCTTTTTACCCCAGTTGGTACTGTTATTTTGAAGTACTTATCATTTTGGTTCTCCTCTAATCTGAAATGGTATGATTCAACATCACACACTGTAAAACAAATGCACCCCTCACAGCAAGACATGAGAAACAGGTATTTCAGAACATGATTCATCTAGTTTATTTTAGACATCCACTTCACGATGCGACAAACCTTACCCAGGAAGGCAATATATCTCTCCTCTAACTCTAAAGGGGACTCCATGAGATTAAGTCAGATACAAACATCAACATATGGTCAGATTAATTCCACTCCCTCAAGTCTTCTGGCTTTTGATTTAGGTCTTTTCATTTAAATCCGTGGCAAAACATTAATTATAGAAGTACAGGATATGGACTTGAGTGATATATGTACAAAACCAGGAAGCATTCACATAGACATGAAGTAGAAACTTAAATCTGTCCACTAGGGAAAAGAAAACCAACAAAAATACCCCACAACATCAACAACAACCACCCTCAAAACTCAAACAAAACCAACAAAACAAACAAATGCTGTCAGAAAACATTTTGCACAAAAAATATTGCTCTTTTAATTTGCATGGTTCTTTTTGATTTTTCAGCTTTAATTTTTATTTCCCCAACCTGATGTTTAAGCTGTGGATGCTTCCAGCTATTGGAACTCAAATCAGTTAGGAAGGAGTCTAAATATAGATTAAAAACATTTTTGCCTCAAGAACATACGGTTTGGACATTTTAAAGTGAAGAATTGTCAGGAAAAACATAAATTATTCTCTAGGTTTGAGAGCAGATATTGTAGAAAATCTTTCATTAGTTAATCTTATACTATTCTTACAAGTCAAATATATATATCTTATATTTTAGGGTTATCTTACATTCTTCTACTTTTTCAAAAACAATCCATTAAATTTCTGACTAATAGATAAATAAATATGTAATTACTGTAAAATTCTTGTCTCATTCTCTCAGGAAACCATGACAACATCCATATCAATTGGAAACATGATTTTTCAGATCCTGTTTACCCATAAAAAGGCAGGAGAAATGAGAAGGCAGTGCAGTAATAATATCCTATAGAACATCTTCAGTATGTCCTAAATCTGCTGTCTTGGTGAAAAAGTCTCCATTAAGTGGTCCTAGCAACAAATAGAGACTTGATGATCTCTGGATCACATTAGAGTTGGAGTGCTAAGCCTGATGCCTGCTTTAAATGGCTGAAATGTCACTTTCTGTTTAAAGGAAGAATTTGAGGTTCATAGATAATGCCTCTTTCCCGAATTATTGCTACTAGCAGATCAGACTGAAAAGAAAAATAAATCATTTCAAGCTATTAATTAATGTTGTGAACTCTTTTCAATGTATTTGCAGTAATAAAGGGAATGTTCTCTTTTTTTTTTTTTTTTTTTTTAACCAAACATGTTTGAGATATGGCTTTTCACAAGCTCTCGACAGTAAGTAATCTTTCAAGAACCTGAAATTCAGTCTCTGGTGTGAAATCTGATAGCTCATAAGGCAGTTTCCTTATTATTAGCATTAGTTTTATTACTATTATTTTTGTATCATACATTTTAAAGAAATATTGCTTTATGTAAGCTGATGGAGCACACATGAAAAAGCACAGAGGATAAGACAAAAAAAGCACTGGAACATGTTAATTTTTTTCCTTTTTTTCCCTCCTTCTCTATAACTTTCTGACATGTATAAAAATTATATTAAGCTCTCTCGGATTGAGGACTCAAAATCTTCTAAGCTTCTTTCTAAGAGGAGGAAGTGTTAAGGTAGGACCTAGACTGATTTATTTATTTATTTATTTGTTATGTGTGTAGTGTTACTTTTTTTCTTTGTCATTCCTCACATATGAGGTGTTGTGAGGTTGAAAAAACAATCATGAAGGGGCTGGCCCACATTTTATGTATGGACTCATTCAAAATAAATCTATTTGCGTAAGCAAAAATGCCTTCCCAATGATCTTCTCCAGCATAATGCAGGGAGAAAATCAGAAAGAAAGACAAAAAGAGAAAACAAAACCCAAAAACTCCAACATTGTTAGTTTCAACTTACTAATCATTTTAACAAACATTTTTCAGTTAAATTTCCTCATGTAAACTCGGTTCTCCTAATAGACTAATATGAGGGTTTGATTAAATTAATCCATTTTGGGAGATAAAGTTGACTTCATTGTTGCATAAACAGTTGTTTGAGACAAACACATCTCTAAAAAAAAACCCAAAAGGGCAGTTCTTTTTCAGTGAATGTAGGTGCAAATGCTGCCAAAACTGTCTGCAAGGACCCATGCTGCCTTTCAGCTAGATGTTTCCTTGGCAGCAAAGTTGATGCAATAGACAATGTGAACTTTCCTCATTTATTTCGATGCAAAGTCAGCCAGGCCTGCTGTAACACTTTTCATTAGCAGTTTAAGATCGGACAGCTGATCGCAAACTGAGGCAGATGGCAAACATAAGCAGTTTGTTCTGCTGGCCCTGGTACGTGGGAAACAACCTACAGTTGCAGTTTGAATGAACAGCTGAGTTTGCAACTTCACTAAATACTCCAGAAAGGCTTGCAATGATCTGTGTTTACCTACACTGTGATGGAAGCAATATGCAATTATTTGGCTCAGGTTATGCTGCCTTTTTGGGTTGCAACCTGTGTCACGACCATCTCACCAACAAATGGGTGACAGTGTAAATATCACCTTGCTTCTATAGACACAAAAAGCACAATGTAAGATGCATGTTGTCGTCTACATTCCCATTGTTTTAATTAAGACTATTGCAAAGTCAATCCTCCTGACATATTCCTCAGCCTCTCTTTCTGTTTGCGTAATGGGGCATGTGGCAATTTTAGGCCAAGAAGGAAACTGAGAGCATAATATAGTGCCCTGATAGACCCTGGGATGTATGAAAAGCATCTAGTTAAACACACATCTAGAACATAGGGCTGGATTCATCCAAAAGACTGCTTTCACTGACAGCCAATGTTTAACAGATTTCCTTTTCAACGACATGCAAATGAAGTGCTTTCCTCAAAGCCAAAAGGGTGCTTCATGAAAGCAAAAAAACTCCCCCAAAAATATAAAAATGAGGTCATTACCTTCCCAACAGTTAACACTTTCCATCATCTGGCTTCCAGCCAGTAGGTGTAGTCCAGCAGACAGATTCTCTTCTCCTATCTGCATATTTCTATGCCCAATGGCTGAGTCCTCACAAGCAGCTAGGGCCCTTAATTTTTTGTTTGTTTTTTTAAATAATTTCCCATCTCTTCAATAACTGAAAGGGATTTTTCTATTCTCAAGCGCAGCTTTGCATACCATGACCATATTTTCAAGGATACATTTTATCCATCAGACATTGAATATCTAAGAGTTACCATTTTAGGTAAGATCTGGAGTGACTGTATATGGGACAGGTGGGTACATGCACACCAAGCAAGTATAATCCATGGAAGGTTTGGGAAGTTTGAGGACAGAATGACCCTTTTTAATTCTATCACCACAGCATGCACTTACTGACAGGGAAAGACTTGTTTGCTTTTCAAATAGTGAAAGCCTTGCATTTTAGTGACAGAAAGTATTATCTGTGTTAATTGACTCCTGAATTAAATTGGACATCAGGGAAACTAGTGAAATTATGAGAATCAATCGATATTCCATTTGCCTGTGACTTGCACAGTTCTTCTAAATATTATCCTGGTATCTTCATCATTATGTAATGTTATAATATTGCACTTAAATAGTTCAAATTTAAAATAGAAGTTGTGCCTCCTTACGTATAAACAAAGCTACAACTCAACAGGCTCGATCTCATTATCCTGGAAACAAGATATGACATAAAATATAATGGAATAGATAAAATTATTAGAAAATTACTTCCTCACAATATGAACATCCATCTGCTTAAAATGAATTTATCAATGTCAGGTTCAAAATTCAGAAAAAAGTAGTATTTCACATCTGCTTAAACTATAGGACATATTGTCATAGGATGTTGTGGATACCAAATGCTTGCATGAGTTCAAAAAGAGATTACACCAATTCATGAAAGGAAATCCCTCATAGGTTATTAAACACAAAAATATGGCTTGTGCCTCAGAAATTCAGTGAGACACAGACTATTGAAAGCTAAGAGGGAATATGCCGGAGTTTTGTTGCCATATGTTTGGCCTGCTCTTATTCTCTTCCTTATGTATCTGTTAATAGTCACTAACTGGAGATAGGATATTTGTCTTTGATCTGAAACCATGTTTGCAACTCTTTGTTTACAAGTACATACACAAGTAAAATACAATAAAAAATAAAATATTAATCTTTTACATATTTATCCTAGTACAGAACTAGGATAACACTTCTTGATTACAGATCAAATTTGATATTGTTAAGTGCTTATTAAAAACACACATAATCAATTAAGTAAGAGTACTATGCTTTATCAAACTAAAGTCATGTTAATATTGCAATACAGACCTTCTTTGATCTGAAATGCTTGGCTTCCTTTATACCTAACCATAGCATTTGACATGAGGACAGTTCGAGACACAGAGCTCCCTTAGGAGATGGTTTTCACAACTCCACTGGTTCACATTTCCAGCAGCATATATCTCCTGTACTGTGTCAACCACACTGGCAGCCAAAAGAAATTTACTACAAGTTGATCTATGTAGTTCAGAGATCAGGATTTTCATAAATTTTTCTTGGCTGCCAGTACAGTGCCCACAGCACAATCTATGCACTAACTAGAGTCCAAGTACATTACACTAGATACTGTTTTGCATCAGGTCCAAGAAGCTTTTACTTGGCAACCTACAAATGGTATGGTACAAAGTGACAGGTTTGCTTGTTTGTTTTCTTTTTATTGCCTGCAAACTTGAATAATTTTTGAATGCTGGACAGTTAACAAAAACCCTCCATGAATTCCTGAATTTTTGGGTTTGTTTTTCCAAAGATGCGGTTTTATTTATACACAAGCTACAAATATTCCACATGTATGCAAGCACTCTGCAGTAATATTCTCCTTACATTTAAATGTTACTGTACACTAAAACCATTTATTACTTCTGTAATGGAGTTTCACTTGTTATTATCTACTGTAGGTTCTTTGATGGAAGAACTGTTTTCTGAAGAATTTCAGTATGCTACAGTATTTTTGCTACAGAGGTAAATTTGCTACAGAGGTAAAAAAAATCACGTATGTTACTTTGACTTCTATTTCCCTTGCAGATATGATATGAAGATAAAAGTATCAAATTGCCACTACTGATCTGCCGTGTTTATCTACAGAGAACTGAAACTTAGTTTTTGCCAAATATTTTCTGCTACTGGAAGACATATTTCTATGGTCACATTTTATCCAGTAATTGGTACGTTAGGTATCATATCTAAGGTGCTTGAAAACTAGGCTCCCAAGAAATGCCTGTTTTCCTCAAGCACTACTTCTAAATTTTACCCTGTTTTAAAAACCTGCACTTGAGGCAAGTAGGTCAATCTTAAATTAATCTAGTTAAAAGTAGTGCACTCTCAATTTAAACTGGTAATAACTCTCCCTTAAATAGGTTTAGATGCACACAGTAATTTCCCAGAAAAAATATCTGCTTTAAAGAGGTTTAAACCAACTTAAGTGCATATAGCCACATAAATGTGAAATCAACTTTGATAAACCAATGCACTAAGGCTAATAAGAATGCCCCTTTCAGTTTTGATACAGAAAGACAGGGCTAAAGAAAGGATTTTTCTGCAAGCTACTAGAAAATTTATAGAGACAGTAGCTATCCCAGCCCCTTCCTGGCAGTGACTTTGAATTTCATCACAGTGATTTGAAATATTGTCATTGAACAAAATACTTGAAAAAGACTTCTGTTGAGGTTTTTGATAATACAATATCGCCAAAGTACTGCCACTCTTAGGAAGAAGTAATTGTCCTTTTCTGGATTTAGTGACATCGTTCATTGTCCATAAAATTTGAATTAAAAAAATTATATATGAAAAATATATATCACCTAAATGGATTGGAGTCATGGGACAAGGAAATCTTTCTCTAGCCTCAAGACTGGTATATTAAGATTTCTTCCTTTTCCTTTTTCTTCACTTCTTTTTCTTTACAGTTATTAAGTTCAGAAGAAAACAAGAATTTAAAGCTTGTCTTGTATCGATTTTTCAGATAGTTATTTATGTAACTTGATTTTCATCTCCCGTTTATTCCTTTCCATCTCTAAATTTTTAAGTATACATTTAATGAAACATTTTCCTGTAACAACCCTAACCATTCTGATTTGCTATTCCTGAACACTGTTTCTTCTTCTACTATAGTTGCCAAGTGTTACCAGAATAACCTGAGTTTTAACTGAGACTGCCTAGGAGCACAAGATACTCCATATGAAGTAACTATGCTGTTCCAAATAATTTACAAACCTAAGGTTGTCATCTCACACTGAAGTCTAGATAGGTAGATCATAAAAGAAGTGGAGTCTACTGTACTTTACTGAAAAGGCCTACTCCAACAGAACAATTTGAAAAGTAGTTGTCATAAAAGAACAAGAGGAACACAACAGCTGACTGAAGGAAACCTACAGACCAACACACTTTGTACAAAGTATTTGAAGAATACAATTTCCCCACCATGCAAAAAAACCCCAAGAACGTTTTATCTTCCATTATCTCCCTCATCCCCTACCAAAATAAATTCTGTCCTGGTTTCCACTGCTTTCCTGTGATGATAAGTCTCTTGTCCTTCCTTCTGGCCAATACTTGTAGCATCACCTGCAGCACTAGGGATGGAAACTCAGAGAAAAGACCTCCACATCTCAGCTGGAATTGAGGTATCAGCTGTACTCTGCTTACAGGGTATTATGAAAGAAAAGAAATATATCACTGTAGAAAGTCTGCAAGTATAAAATTGTATGACAGGAGGTTTTTTCCTGAGCAACAGCCCCATTAGTCTTTACTCCTACAAAAGCCTTATTCATTCTTCAGAACAAGGGAGGAGCACAGATCTCTTCTTAGGACATGTTTGATAAGACAACATGCCACTGAAGTGAGAACAAAGGAAAGCAGCAACACACTGTGCTGATAATGTATTTCTGTTGCAACTGTCCTTCCAGTCTAGAATATTATTAAACACAAGGAAAACACAAGGAAATCAACCACACATGATAAGAAATAAAACACCAAATCAACAAAACCCTGAAGTATCCTGCAAGTCAGGATAAATTACTGTAGAAATTAACTATACTCAGAATATTGACTTCATATATGATTCCTTATTTAGAATGAAAATTATTTTAAAAAGGACAACCGTTTATGAAAGTACCTTAAGAAGTTGTCTGAGGTAGGCAGCACATAGCATTTTCATTAGTCTAGTACAAGGTGGAGAATGAGGCTAAAACTTTTCAAGAGGGTCTTATTTTTGCATTCTTTCTGTTAAATAATCAAGTTCCTCTGCGCTTTAAAACCTCTAGAATACTAGAAGAGGAATCAGAGAAAATCAGCCTTTTGGGGTGAGAGTTAATTTAGAAATAAAAAAAAATATCACCAAATCTTTTTCCCATTCTACTGGATTTCAAATAAAACTACATGAAGGTGACTATTGGACTACTGGAGCATCTTAAAAGAAAATGACAATCACCTGGGAAAAATGACTCATAGTTAAGATCATAAATATATTTTTCAAACTTCTGCTTTTCAGTGCTCTGAGACTCAGCTCAAAATGATATGAAGCCTAAGAGAGCTGTAAGTCTTTCTTTCCTGTCAATCTCAAATGGCATGCTTGTCTTCTTTTTCCACCTGGAAATTTTGTCCAAAAAAAAAAAAAAATTCTGGATGATCCTTCAGGATTCCTAAACAACACAGTAAGATAAACCTGGCCTACCCAATAACTGGAAGTCACAAATCAGTTAAACAGGTATATACAGATCAAATGCACATATATTTCTATTTCTAGAGTTACAATGACAAGAGACTTTTCTTTGGACAATAGCTATGACCTACAATTCGCAGTTCATACCATTTCAACAATGAAACTTAGGGTTGACAAAATTCTTTAGAGAACTTGCATTGCTAAAATGTTTATTTTAACTATCGCGCATATTGCACAAATCTTCCAGCTTTGTACTGTAAATATGCCATTCTAATAGGAATATGTGTCCCTGAAAAAAGTATATTAGTACACCAAAGTACATAACTTATTAAATTTGCAGAAAAAAATTTCCAATGATATATATTAAACCTTCATGCTAAACCTTCATAAAAACTTTTTATTATAAAAGTTCAATGTTCTAAGATACACAAAAGAACAGTCTTAGAGATAGTATCATTTTACTTTCACTTGATTTTTTTCATTCAAGATATCTTAAAATTCATTAATACAAGAAATATATTTTGAAAACTGCTGTACAAAACTCAACCTCAAAAGGCATATAAAGACATGAGTGCCCTTTTGTGCTATAAAAATTATTTAACTTAAAGGAGAATGAGATAGTCAGAAGTTCACTCACTTTCATACCAAGTATCCATACGTGGAACTGCTCCAAAAGAGTTATCATAATTTAAATTGATATCCTGACTTCAGTGTACACATACTTGTAGATTTTCCTGAGTGCTTGAAGTAATAACTCCAAACCCACAAAATATTATGTGCAGTGTTGGTCTCCAACTGAGGCTCATAAAGGCGCCTTAATTTACCCTTGCAATTGTGACTATGTACCTGAACTGCACAAACAGAAGATTGCCACTGGTGCTCCTTTGAGCTAAAAGTGTGAAGAGGGCAAATATGACCTGTGCAATACCACAGATTTTGCTTCAGTAAGAATCTAGGTCTTGGTTCACAAGAAAAAAGCTTCTTGAACCCATTCCACAACTGACTCTGGCACAGCAGAAACATTCCACCATTGGAACAGTCACAATACCGTATTTATACTCCTGAAATATTAAATTAAAGCTTTGTTGCAAACTCCAGGCTACAAATCCTGCTACATAAAAAGCTCTGAATTTTACTTGGAAGATCTCAGGTGAGAGAGGGAAAGGAATAAGACAAATCCTCTTGTCATTCACAAACTCAGTGTAACATTGAAATACAACAGTTCCATAATTCTTGTCATGTCTATCATCCTTCCTATGACAGAAACATATTTGTGCATCTCTGCATTTTCTTTATGTGCCATTGTTTGCTGAAGAGACTCTCACAAACTCTATGTAACAGGTTTAAAGAGATCTAATAGGACCACTGAAGCTGTTTGGAACCAAAACCTGTCACGGCATCAAACACAGAATATGTATACAGAAAAACTCTTCTTTCATACTGTTCTGCAGAGATGCAAAGGCTAGTTTTAAATCGGGATTCCTAGATAAAGGTACTAGTTTAGTCACATCAGCTTGGAGCTCAGCAAGCGCCAGATTATATTTCTGTGAAGAGTAACTTTAAAGAGTATATTTAATCTTGATTTGGCAAATTTCAGGTATGTTAACTGCACTATGTAGTCAATTATTTGACCATAGGAATGTACAATTTAAGTAAATTGGACTTGTTCGAATCAACAATTCCAAAAGACATTCAAAAGTTTTTGGGAAACACTAGTTCTACTCTTGGAATGGTATCTTTAAGACTTGCCTTTAAATGCTGCCACTGCATCATCATAAATAAAAACTGAAGACTAGGTTTTATGTACACTGATATGTACTGTATTGGTGGGTAGCCGCAGTTGTTCTTAACCTCTAATATCACTGCCAAAGAATATTCCACATTTTCCCTAAACCTAAATAAGATTGATATGGTAATAAATGTCAAAATGGAAGTAGTTTATGCAAGCATTCAACTGAATGAACATAAATGTTCCTAATAAGAATTCAGTGTTTTTCAAGAAAAACACGTTTTCATACTGCATTACATTTAGACAGATACTCTTCTGCCTCAGATCCAAAGACACCAATCAACTGAAGATATTTCTAAAGTAATGTGAACTTCCGAAAGAAAACTATGTGTCTTTAGGGACAGGGTAGCATGGCAGTAGTTCTGTTAGCTAAAAATTCATGCCATTTATTTGTTTAAACTTAAATCTTCTCTTACCATCATGATTGGGATTTCCCAAAGTCCATGGCTCATCTGAGTCAAAATGAGTGTCTCCCCCAATTCCTGGCCCAGGGAAATATGCATGAGCCAAAAATCCTCCCTCCCCATCAAAGGGAGAACTGTCTCCATGAAAACCTGATGCAAAAATGATAGTAATATCCACGTCTCTCTTGCCATTTTCTAATTCAATATAAGGAACTTCTTCAAATGTTAAAGGGGTTACATTCTGCCACACATCGAAGGCACGGCGAATGGCTTTACGAGTTTCAGCATCACCGACTTTTGGAGTGACGTTCTTTATGCTGAAAGAAACAGAGAAACATTACACAGATTAAATTTAACAGAGTGGTGACACTCCTAACATACATTTCCCCCTAATTATTTTAAGTTCTGTGCTTTTAATAAAACTTGCTAGTCTGGTATTATATGCTTTAAGAAGAGTATTTTTGAACAAGCTGGTGCAAAATTATGGTGTCAATCTCCATAGCCCTTTATGCTAGAACTTATTCTGTGTTAGCTAGCTTACTCCCAGCAGTACAAAAATTTTATTCTTAGGAGATTAAAAATATTTTTAAATGAAAAATTCTTAACAGTGGTATAACCAGATTAATCAACCACTGACTGTTTACCTCCTGGACCACAATTAGAATCCATCACATAAAGAATGGCATGTCCTTTCTGATCAAAAGAAAAATGTTTTCAGTTAAATGAAATTTTCATTTCTTAGTGAGTTCATTAACAAAAGCAGAGCTCCATACTGTGACCACCAACCAGTATTCACAAAGCCTTCTTGCATTTGTCATTGGATAGACAATTTCTTATCAGAAACAAAGCCTTTTGACTTCAATACAGGCTAAGATGTCCTTTTATGATCTGATTACATCTCTAAATCTTTTATAAAACATCAGCTGTATAACACATCAGACAAATAATTTTATAGAAGAATTATGTGGTAATACAAAAATGTGCATTTAAACAGAAATTTCTGTCTTCATTACTTCCTTAAATGACACACATAAGAGAAAGGCAAAAACCCATCAGAACTGAAGTTAAGTTTACTAGCATAGTTATTTCTAAATTATAATGGAATCATCTTTTTTTAAAAAAAAATCTTTCTTATTTCCATTATGAAATTCAAGAAGAGAATGTCAATAATCAATTTCAGACCTATCCAATTTTCTCTATCATTTGCACTCAATTCATATGGCCAGTAAAAACTCTGTTAGGTTTGTGTCTGTTTGAAACTCATGCAATCAGATGCTCCTTGTTCATTTGACATGTGCTTGACTGAATGTCCAGCACAAATTGCAGAAATCACATGAGTTTAGAGTATATGTAAGAATTGTGTAAGTTTACACAAAATGGCATGCTAAAGGAGAATATTTATACCCTCATGAATAAACTTTAAATGATTGATTCGTTCGGCGCATTCCATGTGCCTAATTATATGGAATTTATATTTATACAAATAGAAACAAATATTTCAAGTCTAATTTTATAGATTTTACTTCACTTATACCACATTTGGTTCATAGGTTCATGTTGAAAACATAAAATTACATATTTTTACTTCCATTCAAAAATACTACTGTATTGAGTACAATAATGTTAGTCTAACCAAAGCATTATTTCTTTTTAGTTTGTATTTTTGTTCCAAAGAGATATCAACATGGATTATAAAATAGTACATTGTAGAGAATCCCCTGCTTTCCAAAGCATCTTTTGTTCCAAAGATGATTTAACCAATCATTACATACTCATGCCTATTCCTTTTTTTGCCTGGCTTGTAACATTGGTTTTTATTCTGCCTTTCTCTTTCATATACATGACCTTGAGAATATTTTCCCCTCCTATAAAAAGACATTTAAAAAACATTTCTGCACTGCAAAATCATTACCTTTTTGTTGTGTCTACGAAATTAAATTTTGAACTCTTTAAATCTCTTGTTATAAGACATTTTCTCCAGTCTATTAAATATTTTCTGTAATTTTTATTGAACTCACTCCAATTTTTCAATGTTCTTTTAAAACTGACTCTGTCAGAACTACAAAGTACAGATCTCACTGTCAGAGAGAAAAAGTCCTATAATCTGTAGGCATGACCTTACCCTACATGATGTAAATGCCATGTGATTTAAAGTGCTTTGTATGATGGTTTTTCATAATTATTTGCTCATCAGTAATTTTATGATCAGTGTTACCTTGCTTTTCATATGATTAAAAAAATATTGGATATGCTGGACCAACTATCAGCCCTTGCAGAATTCCGCTGAAAGCTCCCTCCTTCGTGAATTATTTTTTTTTTAGATGTTTTAATTAGCAAGTTCATAAACTTGCTAAGTTCAAAATGTGCCTCTTGAGAAAGTACAGCACTTTACAACCTGACTGTCATGTGCCACTAAATCAAAACACAGTCATGTGACACTAAATCAAAACACACCACAATGGCACACTTATACTGCCACTATCAAAAGCATAACAGTCCACCTGTTGCTATATTAAGAATATCACTTATAAGGCCTGCAAATGGGCTTTAGTCAATCCTGCTATGTGCTCTCTAAGGCACATGTATTGCCTTAAGCACAGTTCATTCAATGATTAAAGCCTCTGTTATTTGCTATGTATAATGAATACAACAAATGAATCAACAGGCTCTCGTAGAAAACAGAGTATGTCTAGCAAAACTGAAATATTGGTGTAGGAAAAGTTCTTTTGAAATATATAGTTTGCTTTTTGTTTTACTTTTTTTTTATTTAGGAATCTTAGTAATTGGCCAAAGTCACACTTTGGTGCTAAGTAAACAGAACAAAGGGTGGACTTATGCTGTTATATGTAAAATGAGGAAATGTATGAAAACAGATTAGAGTTTTGTATTGATGGTAAATTGATTAATTAATTGGTCTAAAAGGGTTTGTCTCACACTTTAAAACTTATCGTTTTATATTTTCTTCCATTTTCAGTGCATAGAATTAAGTGTTAGTCATTGATTACAAATGAAAAATTGAGCCATTGTGCCAGTTTAACACACATAAACTAGAGCTGACTGCCTGCAATAGAAGACATTTTCCATGGGTTTCATCTACTGAATTACTTTTGAAATAGCACCCTACATCTCAAGATTCATTGTAAAGCAATATTTTTCAAAGCATACTTTCTGTATTAAAACTAGAGAGATTTCCGACTTCCAAATCAACATTCTGAAGTGGGTGAAACTGCACTGAAAAATCTTGCTTCTAAGACAAATTAAATAAATCAGTAGTTATTCCAACATAAGGGTATTTCCAGAAAATAACTGTCCAATTTAATGATGGTGTTGACCATACAACCTCCAAAGGGGAAGTACAGTAAGATCAATCTATACAGTCTATCAATCATCAGAGATACCAGAAATAGTGTAACTGTGTCTTAATCTCTTAAATTTAGTGACCATTCCATGGAAAAGAGATTCAAACAAGAGAAAGATCCAAACCTGACCTTGACCAGACTGGCAGTGCAACTTTATAAAGAGGTTGAAGAACATAAAATTATTTTCAAAGGGAAAGTATTTCAATAAACAAAAGATGATCCATAAGATGAAACATTTATGTAATTTTTTACAAATTAATAAATGGAGTATACTTTGTATAAATGTCAAGAGCTGTTTGTTCTTAAAGAATCACAGCCATGTATAAATTGATTATGCTTTTTTGTGGTTATTATTGCTATTTTTGCATGGTTTTCAATCTGATAGTCTCTTTAGGCATTATAACTTTTATATCTTGCACAATGTTTTACCACTGATATTCTATTTCTAGCAATGCCTGAAGAGTCTTGTTTTGCAGAGCGTTATTCTGAAATTTTGAGTCCTATTGATTTAGGAAAAGCTTTGGGTTTTCCTTCCCTTCCCCCGTCTTCCCCAAGATATCCTTAAAAAGAAATTTTCCATGTTTCAGTGACACATTTTTGGCTGCAACAGAAGCCTTGCAAGACTGTAAGGATATACCTCACTTGACTGTGTAAAATCAGTCATCTGAAATTTAAATACAGTACATTAAGTAGTACATATTTGCCATTAAACTTCACTATCTCCTTTCTTCCTTGTTGAGCTGTCATTAGAACAACCTATTATATTTTTATGTAAATTGGTACAATTCTATATGTAAAATCAAACTTTCTGACCCAAACTAGATCCAAGAGGTAAGGTTAGACAAAGCTTAAAATGTATAAAGCTTATTATTAAGGTTACCTTAGCAGTAATGGCCTCCACAAGAATTGTAATAACTAAGTTACAGACTTCTTCATGGTCTGTTGACTTTGATACTTCTATTCTCCCCTGAATACAGTAAATACTGGTTTTAAATTGGTTCTGTGCTCCTTAGTCCATCAAATCCAGAGTACAAGATTAGCCATATCTTGCTACCTTGTTGTGCTGGTTAGATTGGATACTAATGAGTGCTTTTAGAATTATTAGGTATATAATGATGCAAGATGATATTTTAATTTTTTTCCAACATAAGTATATAAATCAAATATTAATGAGGAAAACATTTCTACAATGCCATTTCTCTCAAACATTCCAAGATTTTCTTGGAGGAAAATAACATATTAGAAACCCCATTCTAAAGAAGTAGAGGGCACACAAGACGGAAAATCAGGAAATTCAACTGAGTGGGTAGGAAGATGCAGTTCTAAAACTGTTTGAAGTCAGTTATAGATCTGACTATATCATACTTGATATGAAACAGTTAACGTAAAATGAATTGAAACATACCATAAATTTAAATAACTTTCTTTTTTATCCCACTATTAGTTTTGTTGTAATTAAGAGATTGCGTCTGGTCAAAGACATATTTCACTTTGTGCCATCATTTCTCTAGAAATACTTTCTATCAAATTGCTTCATCATTCTCTCACTGATGTGAGTTTTCATAGCTTCAACTTCTTTCCAGTCTCGCTTTGCTAATTGTAACTATAAACTAAGAATGTTATCCTGGTTCATATAGCTCCTGCTCACTTTGATCAAACCTAAATCAGAACTATTACTTTTGATTTTCTGTGGCCACATTGAAAGTCAACCTACTGTTGCCCCGCTGGAAAGAATTTATAGTAATCCTGCCTCTTCATTTTCATGGATAATATTCTCCTCAACATTCATTACAAGGAGATGAGACGTGACAAAGATGAGATTTCCAAAATACTAAACCAAGATTAGCAAAATACATGATAGATAAATGCTTTTATAAGAAAGATGCTTTAAGTAATCTCATATCATAATTTACTGCTAAGTAATCTAAAATCAGTGAAATGCAACATAAGCATGGAATGTTTTCTAAATACTACTCTTTACTAGTAAACTCAAAAATCTTGTTGCTTCTTTGAATCAACAGTTTTTCAAAGTTTTTTCTTTATCCAATGTTTCCTTACTTTTCAGTGTGGATTTCAAATATCCAAGAAAAAAATTCTCTTTCATATTCTACACAATACGGACCATTTAGACCACTGAAATTACATAGTCCATTACTAACAAACTAGATTAGACTCTTCATTGCATACCCAAAGCTCCCGGCAAGCATTAATTCATTTATATGAACAGCATAAAGTTAGACCTCTCCAAATCTTTCATGTTCGTCAAAGATGAATTTCAGGATGCATCTAACTTGTAAAAGGAAAAAGACATTAATCTGGGGCTTGACCCACTGTCCTCAGAAGAGAAATATTAAATTATTTGTAGTGGTTTTGGGATGAAGCTATTAACTATCTACATCTAAATTTCCTGCACCAATTAAATTATTACATATTGCTGATCAATTGAATTTGTTTTTTTTTTCTTCCTCAAGACAGAAAAAATAAATAAGAATGACTTCTAAGCTATTATTTTATTTTACATCATTATGAGTTCTAAGTAATGGTTAGAATTCAAGGCAAAGCTTGGATTTTTAGAAAGCATTCTCAAATTTTACTTGCAAAGGTGTTTTAAAGATTGAATAATCCGAGCAGCTGACAAATGACTGAATACCAGAGTTAAAATTATGAATAGTACGCCCAGAATTCTGATGAAGAGGGCTTCATATTCAATAATTCTTTGTCTAAAAAGGACATATAAACATTTATATTCTATTTTTACAAAAGTGGTTGCTTTATTGATACACATTATTGCTCCTTCTTTAATCTACTGGATTACTTACTTCCCTGCAAAAGAGAAGGTAATTATATTTTTGAGAATTATGTGTCTTTGTAAATATTCCCTTGAAGAAAATTAAAAAAAATAAACAATTTTAAAAAAATCCTTTAACAACTTTCATAAATTTCTTCTCTGATTTTATACAATGTTCAGAGATTGTTGTATAATGTGACGCAGCCTAAAACACTAAGGAAATATTAAGATTATATCATTAAGATCTCTAGTTTTTTCTGTAATGGAGTTATAATTTTCATGTGCTCTAGACATTCTCCTTCACTCCTGTATTCCTCTGCCTGGTAAAAAGTTTCAAATACTTACTTTCTGTTTCTCTCTTTGTAAAAGTCAGCTTAGTATATGACATACATACTAATAATGTTTACAAGGTATATTGGCATGAACTATACCAGGCAGAAAAGATCCAGTTAGCTGTGTAACTTCATTAGAAACAGAAAGTCTAACAAATACCCTATACACCAATCCAAATAAACAGAAAGCTTCATTCCCTGAGGGAAAGAAAGTATAGTTAATGCAGCACAATGTCCATTCCACACTGATATTCCCAATACTGGAAATCTGCATTTCAGTACTCACTATGCACACACTGCTTTCTAAGAATAAATATCACCTGAGTCCAAAATTTAATATGTGGTTGAAAGGATATAATTAATGTTTAAAGTGTAATATGTGGTCAAAACCAAGACATAATTAATGTAAATTATAATTATAATTTTAAGTTGCTTCTTTGGAGCTCTATCTTGAAATGTTGTGAAAGTGTTTCGGTTTGAAAATTTGCATGTTGAAAATACAGAAAAGTTCTAGGGTGGTGGGGCAGTGGTGAGCTTGCTTTTGATGACGTTTGTTGTGGGGTTTTGGTTTTCATTTCCAGAAAATTGTAAGATGCAGAACACACAGAAATGAGGGAGAAGTTGCCCCTTCTGTGGAGGAATTACTAAACTTGCTTATCAGGCACACTTCAGACTACAAAGTTCGACTGGCCAGGAAGGCACAGAATATAGGAAACCTGCAGGTTATAGAAAGACTGAGAAGTGGCACCGAGCAAAATGGAGCAGATAAGTGACATTAGAGATATGATTAACATTTTAGGAAACAAAGTAAGTTAAACTGTCATTCATTTAATAAGTATTAAGCCTGAAGCAGGGAATTGGTGAGGAGAAGCATGTAAAGAATTTTAGTTCTTTTTTTTTTTTTGTCCTTATTTGCTTTTAGTTACTTTCTAATTCAGAAAGATCAATCTTATTTTTTTTCTATTCTAATCAAAATTGGGGGGTTCTACTTGAAATGTCTTTTGGACTGTAATTCACTGCAAAAAATACAGACATTCACTTCAAAGCTGTGGTTGACTGGAGATCTTGTCAAAGTAAGAGAGTGAACACTTTTGAAGAAGGAAGGTAGGAGGTAGGGAACTGCTATAAATTCTTCAGTAAGAAAGATTACTAGATTGTTGCCACTTAGTTTAATACTGGGTACCCTTGTTTGTTATTTTGATGAAGGCCCTAGGTGACAGTATAGAAGATATATAAGTGGTAGGATTTAGACTGTTGTAAAAAATTCTGTAATGAAATAGAGAATCAGACTCTGTACAATTCAGAAAGACAGAAAACTACACATATTAGTAGATGGTGATGCATGACTCCTCATGTGTACACACACTACACTTAAATTGTAAAATGCAGATAAATGTAAAGTGTTGTAGATGGGCATTCTTATTCTAACCAACTATGCACTGCATTTACATTAACAAAAAAGGATTCCAGGCAATTCAGCATACCAATCTCAAGGCAGTCAGTTCTCTACTGTTTGATGATATATCAGTGTGTAATGTCTTAAATAGAATTCTCCAATTCAGTCATAAGCCATAGTATTGACAAGGAGTTACTAATGAAACTATCTTTTCACCATGGTATGAAGAGCAGTCTATATGACCATTAGAGCTTATGAACTTAAAATTTAACATTTGCATGGGTTCATGAATAATGGATCCAATTAAAGAACTTGAAAACTATTTTATCCCTCAGAACTTACCCCTGTTAGGTATTACAGGAATCCATGATGAGGTTGTGTAAATTTTCCAACAGGCTGTATTGGAATCCTTGGTTTGCTGACAAATTATGAATTTTATATTATATACATGACACTTTCTTTGGTTGACAGAGCTCTAGTAAGTGTATCTTGAAAGTTTCCATCTAACTTTCACCCGCAAAGCTCAGTTTTGACAGTAGGCACACTGTGCAAACTGCTACTCAAGATTTATACAGAGGTACTGCCCCAGACACACCCTTATGCCCATCATCATGTAGGAAAGAAATGGTTGGGTCAGTGACTAATTAAATTCTAATCAAATTAATTTGTACTTAGAACATACCCGTAGGCACCTACATTTTGCAGAGACTGACTCCTTTCAATAACCTATTTTACATATCTAAATTAGAGCTCTGAATTTCATTACAGCACTCCTAGCTTCAGAGCAATGTTCCCTGAGAAGTTGCTGAGAGTTCAAAGGTAAGGTTAAAGACATACTGGGTGTTAAATTGATGCTGTACTCTTCAGAGAATTTACCAGTTACTAAATACATGCAATTTTAATCCAAGAAAATAACTTGGTTCTTATGTAGCACATATATACTTATAAGAGTTAACCAAATTAGCATTTTTATAACATATATTAATAATAAACTTCTCAAAGTATTTAAAAATATTCAGGAATCTATATTTACTTTACATTAAAAGTCATCATTATTAGTGTCATTTATATACCTATATGAATATCTTTAGTACCTGTAAGTGATATGCTTGTGTTGCCATTTCTGTCCTGTTAAAGCGTAGCGTTTCCGACGAATGTTAAATTTGGAGTTACCTCTTGTTTGGTCAGGCACACCACATCGAGGCTTCTTCATCCAGCTGCAAGAAACATATGAATATATAACATATAAACTAATATTTTTATTTTAAATTCAAGATAGTGAAACTGCTAACGTTATGATACTATCACATTATTCTATCTTACTCTCTTTCCAAAAAATGAGAAATATCTCATTGCAAGTGTAAGTTGCTATTAATCTCCTAGCGCAGAAATTTAACTCAAGAATTCTGCTTAACAACATTTAATGCTCAAAATATTAATTACTATTATTATGAGCATTAATATTTAATACTCAAAATCAAGTTGAAAATTGTCTAAATCACAAAAAATGAAAATTACCATTACAACAGCACCAGACTTTCCACAGAAGTGCTGTATTTTTACAATGGTCTTCAATATCTTTATGTTTTTCAATATTCCAAAAAATTTACATTTGCCAAATTCAATTCCAAATTTGACATATTCAAAAGATGTCAAAATATGTCATAATTAAGATGATATCTAATTCAAAAGCTTAAGTTGAACAGTAGTATCATTGAACTGTTTCTCACTTGTACTGTTAGGCACTATATAATTTAATCAAAACTCAGCTAAAGTATTTATTTTATATGAGCTGATATCTGCAGAATGATTTACCATCAGGAAGAGAGTAAGACTGAATTAATTCACTGCATAAGTAAAAGACAAATCTCCTTTGTTACTTTTCCAGTTCATTGGACTATATTTCTATCATCCAAATCATTACTTATATAAAAGCTGTCATACCCTATATTCAGTATTGTATGAATAAATTTCTGACCATTAAACCAGCATTGTTTCATAAATAAATGTACACACAGCAGCTGTACGTATGTATGATTGGATGACAGAAAAGTAATTTGAAATGTCATCTCAGAATGTAGATTCTTTTCAAACATGCACAGGTAATAAAAAAATCAAAAAAAGAAGACACTCAACCATCCTTAATCTATTCCAGTTCAATCCATGCAAAATGAAGGAACCATCTAGTTTTGACCAAAAGAAAAATATAATATTTGCAGTACAAAGGAGATGAGAGAGAGAGAGTATAAAACTATATATAATGTAATGAATCATAGAATCACAGAATCATAGAATGGTTTGGCTTGGAAGGAACCTTAAAGATCATCTAGTCCAATGCCCCTGCCATGGGGGAGGATACCTTACACTAGACCAGGTTACTCAAAGCCCCATCCAACCTGGCCTTCAACACCTCCAGGGATGCAGTATTCACAACTTCTCTGGGTAATCTGTTCCATTGCCTCACCATGCTCACAGTAAAGAATTTTTTCCTTGTGTATAATCTAAATCTACCTTCTTTAAAACCATTTCCCCCCCATTCTATCACTACATGCCCTTGTAAAATGAAATCATTGCATTGTAAGTTTAATACCTGGTAATACAAGACAAACCATACTGTATGTATTTTTTAGAGAGGAGTTAATTCAGTCAAAATCAGCCTCATTTTCATAAATGTGTATAAGACATTTAAAAGTACAGTTAGACTTGTAACACTTCATATATACTGTAGGTATGGATATATACTAAACTATTTTTCAAATGCACAAGTAGGTGTTAAGCTCCCCAGCCTCTGGGAAAGTCGAAAATTTTATTGAGTGTACCAAGATGGCACTGCTCCCCACTTACTCTGATAAGGACTATAGAAGTGCCTGCAAAAATTCTGATGTGTGACAAACCCATCGAGTAGTGCAAGTGTGGAAACCAGAACTCATGAATTCAACTGCCTAAACTGAAGGCAGAGACTTCATAGTTACCTTTTTCAACTAAGAAACTTAGAATGATTTGCTCTAATTGGTGGTCAGAATAGTTATGCATGGCACATAAAACAGCTGATTATTATTTATATTTGGGAGGAGGACAATCTTTGTTCCCTAGTTCCTCCAAAGACCATACTACACAAATCTGTAAAACTTTACCCCATCAGTATTTGCTGAAACACCCTGAGACTTTACTTCAGGTTCCTCTGTTTTTTAAATGAAGTTAACAGTTCAACAAAGTAGACATTAAGGATTATTAGAATTAAATATTATTGAAAAGTTTAATTTGTTCTAATAATGAAAGAAAAATGAAAGAAAGAAGTAGACCTTAGTTACAGGTCAAATGGCAGTTATATTCTCCTTAGTAAAATGATATATTTACACTTCAGCAAATGAGATTAAAATTGGCTCAGACCTTCAAAAACATTTACACACTTTGTCAGTAATACTTTTTCACAGTGCATATTAGATCAGTATGCTGCATTTTAATGGTAGGGTATATTAAATTATGCTGTTGAAACTGCACATACACACGCATTGCAGAAAAAGACATAAATGTAACAAAAGATCTGTGTTCTCACCTTAAGGTGATATCACTACATCAAGAGCAAGAGGCAAGGAATAAAGTAAAATCAAATAACTATTATATTTCATTAGAAACACAGTACAACAATGCTGTATCTAATATATAATATATTGCTTATAGTTGTATCGTTTCAAGGACAATGACTTTAAAGCCATTAAACTAGGTCTCCCCCCAAAAAAAAGTTTACATTATTTAGATTAACTGATGAAGACCTATTTTAATAACAGAGTTTGGTCACTGGCAAGCTAGGGGCAGATAAGAGTAAATATTCCAAGCTGTGAATTTAAAAATTAATCTTCAAAGTTATTTTTGAAATAATCTCTCAAGTTATGTCAAAAGATTCAATAATACAAAAAATAATGTTAACATAAAATCTTTTACACTTAAGAATTGATATCAAAAGTCAAGAATAATAGATAACATGGATTCAAAAGTCAACATTGTATTATCTTACTAGAACTATTGACAATCCATTTTTAACAAAACAAAACATAGCCCAAAATAACACGTTATGAAATTCAAACAGTCACAATTTGTTCGTGCATTGATTTTGAAGTAATATGTACCTATTAAGAACATTATGCTTGTATCTTTGTTGGTTTGAACAGGTAGGGGATGTTCCAAGTTGTCATGTTGTCTGGCCCACTAATATTCTTATTGTTTTTATATGAATTCTGGGACTGTGGTTCACACAGTACAAATCTGAACATAAATCAAATGGAAATCATTGCACAAGTTGTTCGCTATCTTTCAGGAAATTATCTTTATGTAAAATTTAAGGAGAGATGCTATTTGCAGATGAAGAGTTGGACCATCACCAAATCTATCACCTAGATCTTAGCTGAGCTAAGTTTAGCAGTTAGAATTTTAAACAAACTATGGTATGACTAATATCGGAGTTCAGTATTTTCTACCACAGAAATGAGGCAAAATGTTAACAACTTCGGGTACATACATTTTCCTTTTATTTTTTTATTTTTTTCTCATGCTCTCTGGCACGAAGACTTTTGTCAGTAGTAACCATTAATGCTCATGATATTTGGTATACTTAGTGCAATAATATGGTCTTCCATTCGGAGGGATTGACAAAAACCCCAATTATTTCTATTTTCTTCCATATATAGCTTCTTTTAACATAATATGATTGAGGTCTTCCATGTTCTTGATTGCTTGTTGGAATTTAATTTTTTTAAATGTTTTTTCAAAATGTTTTTGAAGTGTTTTGAAATGTGTTTGGTTTTAAAAAGGTGCATACAGGTAATGACTTTTGCTCACTTTCATCTGTTTGTTTTTGAACTTGCAGAAACCTTTTATACAGCAACCCCTCAAAATTAATATTTTATCAGTACTCAATAAAGAGGCTTAATTGTGACTAATGTTCTCTATTTGTACACTGTGTCACATCAAACTCGTCTCTTAGCTCCACTAGTTTGAATCGTGAGGAGCTATATATGTCAGGAAAATTTAAATGTTTTAAACTCACAGAAAATCTAGAAAGATCAAAAGAAAAATATGCAGCAAAACTGGATGCTCTTTCAGTAGAGTGAAAGATGAAACTGAACTTCTACCCCATAAACCTTCAGGAAAAAATTTTGGTCTAACACAGAATCAAAACATTAAAAAGTCTACCTTTGGTTAAATGTCCCACCTCATTTATCCCTAATCAAAATTGCTGCTTAGTTTACACAATGGTTTTGTTGTTGGTTTTTGGGGGTTATTCTGGGCAGAGTTATAGCAAAAAAAATGAAAATAAAAGGGAAGGTTTAACCTGAGTTATTGCAACTTAATTTAGTGGCTGGAAAAATGAAAGACATTTATTTAAGAAAACTACTGAATTATACCTTTAAATTTCTAGTGAGGAGAGACAGGTATGTTTTCGAAACATCTTTACTTTTCCCTACTGTAGCATGCTAGTGCAGGACTTTCCTGACACTTGCTAATTAATAGTAAACAGTCAAAGAGTGATGTAAAATATTGTATTTCAGCCCTGTTACTGATGATGATTTCTCTTCAAGGTTTCTTATTGCATATTTCTTGATGTATACCTTTGGACAAAAACACTTACTAGGAAAATAAACCACTGGATCAATTTCAACAGCTCAGAATTTACTCTGGGACTGAAAGTTAATATATAAACAGCAGAAAGTGTACATAAATATCTTAAGTATGAATCTTGAAGTAAACTTGGTTGGAAGCTCTAAGCATTAAAATAAGCCTATTTGCCATTTATTTATAAAGGGTGACATTAGAATAAAATGAATTATTTATTATTGCACAGATTTAGTCAGCATCCTATACACAACCATTCCATCTGTATACCAAGACGTTTGTGATGTACCCCTTTAAACTGCAAAACAAGTTTTGGAAATAAACACACATAGCAACTTTAAGAAAAGACAAAACCTACTTTTTCTACTTAATATGTTTGGTTTATGGATGTGGAAGACCAGGATGGCAACAGTGGCTCCAGTTTCAAAAGTGTCCTTTTCCACCAATCATTGATTTTGTTTGGTAATATATAAACGAACCACAGAAAATACTGTGTCACTCCATGCAAACATCAGAGAGTATTTTCACTGGGTTTGTCATTGCCATGGTACTTGTACTCAGAATGCCTCCCATATTTTTATGCCAATATAATGGTATTTCTTTCTGTCACTCACTTTTCCTTATCCCCAGAAATAAGTATGCATCATGCTTTTCAAGACACTTGAGAAAAACATTAAAAATATAACAAAAACAAATGAATGCTGAGTAGTAGGGGAAGGATGATTACTGTCAATATTCATGCATACCAGAATGCTCATTGAGGGATTATCTTTTTTCAGAGCAGGAAAATCCCCCAGGAGACTTTTGACAATGATGATGCTGCAGGACAATATTTCTTTGTTAATATCCCCAAAGTTGGTTCCTATCAAGCTACTACTATAACTTCTTTTAATTGTTTGTCCTTCTGAAGACAAAGAGGCACTTCATAATCTCTTCTCAAGATGCGTAAGAGAAGGAGGTAAATACTCATGCACAAGATGAGAACATATTTTTTTAATGAGGTTCCTGCTGTACTCCTTATGTTAGTGATTATAACATACTAATTCCAGAGAAACAAATGGTAAGCTGCCACATATTTCTGGTCAAAAGAGTATATATACTTCCCGTGCAGATGAAAGAGAAAATTATTTCAAACATTTACAAATTAATGCCATAAATGAACAATTGAAAAAAATATTTACCCTTTGTTATATAGTCATACTTCCCAAGAATATCCAGTGATGTGAACTACTGGTATCAGTGTAGTTTAAAATGAGTTTTTTGTTTTGCTTTGTTTTTTTCTCAACACCAATGTACGTGTGACAAGTGTTTAAAAATCAATTCTGCTCCTAACTCAAGTTAATACAACTCGAAATATGTAAGTGAATGCAGTACTTTAGTTACATGTACCTAAGAATTGCAATGCATTAATATATCTTTCTGTGCAGAAGAAAGTCATATATCAAAAGGTCTGGAAGACTCCATATCCACTAGTTTATAAAATTAATGTTTTCGACTGCTTAATAGATGGATTTCTTCATCACTTATATAGCAAAAGAAGTGAAGAAAACCTTGTTTACCAAAAAGTGTAATTAGCAAACATAAACCACTTCCATTTGAAATTAAAGTTTTGGGTTGGTTTGAGTTTTTTTCAGTTCTCTAGCTGATGCTCTAAACTAAGAGATGTCCTCTGCTTTTCCTTAGGCTACCACTTCCTGTCTTCTCTGTACTGCTGTGAACAGACTATTTTACTGTTAGTGAAATATATTGTCTCTTACAAAGCTGCTATTAATGTGTCTTTAAAAGGGTACTAGTGACTGGTGTAGCAGCACCCTTCCTCAAAGATCAATCACTGAAGCTGTACGAAGAGCCCAGTCTCTTCACCCTGTGGATTGGACCATAAACATACTTTAGAGCATGTCTATCTCACAAGGTGTTTCCTGCTATTGCACTGCATGTTCTCAGGTCCTTTAAATTCCTGAACTGAGGGATGTGTGATCAACTCACCTCCCCTTAGGGCAGCCACAAAATCTGCTTTGCTTTATTGCTTTTCAATGCAATAGTGTATGTGTCAGTGGAACAAAATGATTTTTCCAGTCCTGCCAGCATTTTGTGTAGTCTCTTCCCTAAAGTCTAAATGATAGAAAAATCATTAATGTCAGCTACTTTACCATAAAAGAATAACAAAAGATGACATATCAGGTTGGGAGTGGTAAATAGAAGTCAAAGGAGGACTTTTTTTCCCCCCAAATAAGCATTTTAGAGTAGTAGAAACATATTTCAAAGAAGTAAAAGTTGGATATGTAATGACAGTACTATTGAGTTATTGCTTGGTTTTCAAGTAAAGTAACTTTTTCTAAAGTCACAAGATAATCTTTATAGCAATTTAACTGAAATGACTGCAACAAGCACTTCAAATCATAGAATCATAGAATCATAGAATAGTTTAGGTTGGAAAAGACCTCTAAGATCATTGATTCCAACCATTAGCAAGGCACTGCCAAATCTCCATCATGAAACCATGTCCTTAGGTACCACAACTACACTTTGCTGGGTAGCCTGTTCTAATGCTTAACAATCGCTTGGAGGAAGAAACACTCCCTAATATCCAATCTAAACCTCCCCTGATGCAACTTGAGGCCATTTCCTTTTGTGCTGTCACTTGTCACCTGAGAGAAGAGACCGATTCCACCTCACTACAATCCCCTTCCAGGTAGTTGTAGAAAGTCATAAGGTCCCCCATGATTCTCTCTTTTTTCAGGTTAAATAACCCCAATTCCCACAGCCACTCCACATAACGCTTATGCTCCGGAACCTTCCCCAACTTTGTTGTCCTTCTCTGGACACACTGCAGTACCTCAATATCTTTATTGCAGTTAAGGGTCCAAGACTGAACACAGTATTCAAGGTGTGGCCTCTGGTGTAAAGTACAGAGGTGTGATCATTGCTCTGATCCTGTTGTCTTAATCCTAGATACATTTTTGCATTTTCTTAATTGTGTACTAATGTTCTTTTTTTTTTTTTTTTTTTATTTGAGCTTTCCTGGCACAGTTTTAATATTTGTCATAGTATAGAGTGTTTGAAATAGTCCTTTAATAGCTCTGTTTCACTAAGTGTTCATTTGGTCACTAAAATCAGACACTGCCAGGCAGACACAACTACAGAATTTAAAAGGGCATGTAAAACTAATTCAATTTTACTCCATGTTAAAATGATCGCACCTGATCTTTTGTTACTGGAAATCACTAAACAAATGGGCCAGTGGAATCTGCCAATTTTTTTTTTTTTTCAATGAGAATAACGAAAATTACACTAAAGATTTTCCAGTAAGAAAAGATGACTTCAACTGTGAAACATTTCATGAATTCTTGCCAGTTTCAAATAGGTTTCTCCACTTTCACACTGATAACCTTTTGGCCCTTTCTTTAGGCAACCAGTAACATCTTATTTACAGTTATGTGCCCAAAGTCAGACAGCAGTTAGGCAGGTGACTACCCGGTACCATAAAGTACAGAAGATGAAGAAAATAAAAAGACAAGGACAGAGAGAAACAATTGAACTCCCCATCTGAAGCTGCAACACTATTTGGATACCCTGGTTACACTGCTACATGGGTTAAAAAGGTTTCTCAGTTCTATTTTACCCTTCTTGAAACAGAAAAGTCAAGAGCAGTTCAGTACTGGTTACTTACTCAATTGTGTTCCTGTCCACTTTTCCTGTCATATTAATGCCATAGAACTGCTGCATGGCAGCTATAGCTGATTGCATGGTTTCTGCAGAGCGCAACACCGACATTCGGGGGTCAGTTGGTGGAAGGTAGCCATACTTTTGTAACCATACCTGCAATGACAAGTGCAGTGGCTATTAAATAGAAATTAGAGGTAAATAAAATGCTCCCTAGTAATTAGCTTTATATCATATATAATGAAGCTTCTAATTCACAAAGTACAAGTCCTGTTACTTTGGGTGTTTGTTTTTTTTATTTTTTTTATTTGCAGATGAGAATTCTTTTTTGGCTTTTATTTCATATTCTTTATTAAAGATTCCATTGTTTTAAATCTTGCAGTGTTTTCTACCCAGGAGCCAGCTCTCTTTATTATCTGAAACTGCCTGCTTCAATTATTTATTTAATGTATTTATTTTATTTGAAGTTACAACTTAAGCACCTAATCCTGGCTCTAAGCATTTCAAGAAATGTTTTAAGCAGATAAAATATAAATCTACAATATATACCACATAAAATTGACTGCCCACAGGGCACATAACAATATTCACCATCTACAATAATAAATCCACAATGGCTCTCACACAGTTACACTATATTGTTATTGTCTCTCAAAGAATACAAAAGAGAGGGTAGGGAGACATTGAGCTTTCTGAGAAGAATATCAAAATCACATACTTATAGGCAAAGCAGGTGTCCAGGAGATAGTGAAATAGCAGACTCTGCCCCCACTTAGAGAAAACTTCCTGATAAGAGGAACTGCGTTTTTAAATCAAGATGAATTTAATGCCAACTGTTTATGCTCTTAATTGTGTAGAAATGTGAGGGAGAAAGCAGGGTCCAAATAACTGAAAGCTTTATGGATTAAAGCCACTATCTTAAGAATACTTAGACAAACGTTTTGAAAAATGTTGTCTTCTTGAGCCAATATTTCATAAACAAGTAGCTGCATCATAATGTTCCTTAGCATTCTCAAAATCTAGCCTATATAAAGCACAGTGTAAGATTTTTGAGGCAATGAGAACACTGATATATCCCTAAAAATGTCTTATGTTCTCATCTAAGGGCTGGAACTACTCACTAGAATGAAAGGTACATATATTGCCAGTCTACAAGGCTCCATTAAAATGTATTGCTGCAATTTCACTCTCTCCAGGAACAAACTACTTGTGACCTCATAAATCTGATCTGTTCTTTTAAAATAAATTTAAAAAAAAAAAGAAAAAAGAAAAATTGATTCAGCCACCTCTTTCAAACATATCACATCATAGTTCACAGATTCTGAATACTTACATTAATGAATGCTATCCACCCCCTATACCCTTACAGTGTGTTGTAGGCTCTCTGTGAGTCATACAACACTTTGGAGGTTTTTATCTGTTTGTATATACGCTGTTCATACACAGCCTAACACCAAACCGTGTAGTTATTTTCAGTTTTAAGTTTATCTTGCAAAGTCTACCCAGTTCAGTTCTGTAGCAGGTTAACCATGGTGGTGGTGCACTCCCCTTTTACAAACACAGTAAAGATGATCAAGATTATTAAGGTTCACTTTACTAACACTGAATGTGTATTATAGGTGAACATTGGCTCAGTGTAAATGAAAGATCAAACTGGTATTAGAGACTGGGGAAACCATCAGGTTATCAGTTCAGATATTTCTAATTTAAACAGGTTTACCTTCCCATAGCGTGGTTGACACACAACCTCAACAACGTTTGTGAGCTCTACTCAACAGGGAGATACACTAGGACAGGGAGATAGAGACAGGATTAAGACCTAGCCTAAACTCTTTCACCTTCACACTAACTCTATATATAGGAATGATTCAGAATAAGAACAAAATTGTGTTTAATAGATAGGAAAATGCTCTCCTTTCCAATATAAATTAATTGTTATGATCACTACCTACATCCAACTTATATATTCCTACCTTCTTGCACTTTTCAGCCTCAAGTGAGAACTAGTGTACGCTATGTGCAAGATTTGGGTCACTACAGAAATAATTTCGTTTATGTGTCACTTTGCACAGGAAGTTTGTTCTTTCTTCTGTTATTAGAAGATAGGTCTGAAACACCAGATAGAGCTTGAACGTGGGAAAGAGCAATGCAATATGTGGAAACAGAATCATGGAAGTAAGAAATAAATAAGTTTGACAGAGTGGGTTGATTTCAGTGTACTGTGTAAAGTCCCTTTGAATTAATATTTACAATGAGTATATTTAAGAATGGGGTTATTTTTATATTCATCTTCTCAAGTCAGTGATATTAAAACAAATGATTAGTCAGGGAAGAAAAAAATTCTGAATATCATGTCACTATTATCTAAAATTATGCTACCTTCTTGCCATCGCCTCAAAAAGAATTTGGTATGCACACACAGAACAGAGCTTTTAATGAATCTCTCAGGTGCTAAGGGCAGACAAAATTGCTTGGTACGCTTGTGAGGTCACCTATCACCACTCAAAACCATCCTCACTATGGTATAACTGAAGGCATCAGAGTTATGGGGTTACAAGTAAGCAATTTGCCAGAAGCTAAACCTTCAGATACAAATTAGAAAAGCTATAAAGAGAGAGACAGAAAAAATAGCTTAGGGAGTACTGCTCATTGGAGAAGTGAAGCAGGGAGAACAACCTGGAATCTAGCAGAGTGCCACTGCAGAGACACTCTGCAGAAAAGGAAAAGAGAGTTAGCTCAAAAACAGCAGGAGAGGACAGTATAGCCTTTCTCTGTCTAAAAAGACTTACATACAAGTTAAATACAGGATGCCTGATAGCCACCCACTATCACTGAACAAAAGAAGTAGACCACCCAGGTCTTCCCTCAGCCTTCAAAATAGCAACTAGAAGATACAGCCAACATACTGGAAAGTCAGATGACACTCTCAAAGCAAGTTTCTTTTTCTAAAATTCAGACAAACTGACCTCTAGACTGGTGAATGTTTGAGAGCTAGTAGCATTTAGTATTACAAAATTCTGTGCTTTGTCCTTATGAAAAAGGATCATGAAACAAGATAAAAGACAGCAAATTCTTTTTGCAATTTTCTATTAACATATTTTGAAGGACCTTGACTCAGACTGCCAGATATCTGAAATATGCAACTCAGATTCTATTGTGCATAGTCAAAATGCTGGGAACTACAGAGGAGAAGCTTAACTTTAAGTCCAAAATATATAGGTGGGTAAAACAACAATGAGAAGAAGAAACAGAATGAGGCAGACACAGCACAAGAATGAAAGAAAAGACCTTCCTCGCCACCTTGTATTTTTCAGGTAAGTTATTAAAGAAATTATATTCACAAGCATTTCCCCCTCCCCTCTACTGAAATTAGACATATGTCTGCCTTAATGTACTTCAGCAATGAAAACGTCATTCTGGCGAGCCTCATTCTGAGGAAACCATCAATCTTGGAACAAAGAAATAGTGAAGTAGATCCATCTAACATGTCGTATCTGGGATGTCAACAGAGACCCTTTGCACAGACTCCAAAATCAGTGATTTGTTTAATTCTTTTATACAATTTAAGAAGATAAAATACTGCTACTTCAAGTGAAGTTTTTGGGCAGGACTTTCTTGTCCTGCAGCAAAATGAAAGCCATGGTACCTCTCACATAACCACAGAAAAAAAGCTGGAAGACAACAGGTCCCACAACATCCCTCTCTATTAGAGTGCTTTAGTATGCTACTGCTATAAAGTTTGCTTTAGAGTTGAATCTCTCTTACTAAAATTTAATACTGTAAGTTTTCATTTTATCTCTTATGGGTAAGGGGAACCAATTATTCCTTTCTTCTTTGTAGCATCCTTTTATGTACTTGAACTTCCTGATGTCACTCTTTCTAATATTTGTAAATAAAGAAACTCTTTTTGTTGAATCATATTTCATTATCCACATCAACCTCCTGAAAACTTGACACTAAAAATCTTTCTTTACTAAAATTTTTCTTTATTAAACATCTGCTTGCGCTAGATTTCTATGCTAATTCCCATTGTTGGCCAACTAACAAACACTGGAGTTTAGATGAAATGTTGGGAGTAATTCAGAAGAACATGGACACTCAAACATTTCATTTTGGAAAGAAAAACAAAAACAACAACAAAAAAAAAAGAAAATAAAAAAAACCCCAGAAATAAAATTAGCCTAAAAATATTTTTACCCATTAATTGAACTTCAAGGCTTATGTCCCATTTATCTATAAATTTTAAAATTTTAAAACCATGATTTGCACGTTTTCCTCAGTAGAAAATTTTCTTCACCATAATTCCTCACCTTTTGTTTTCATTATTGTAAAGAAAATGATAAATGGAATCCCATGGTGATGAAATCTGTAGAGATGCTAGGAGTTTGTTGAGGACCTGCCACTTCTGCAGGAGTCCATGGAACCTGTGAGTGTTCAGCATATGAGCTGTATCATCTTCCAGATTTTGGATGTCATTGACTAGATATGTAGCGTTTGGGTTTTTTTCTGCCATGATGAAAGGATCTTTTCATTTTAGTTTGTAACTGCTGCTTATGCAATGCTGTATAGATCATCTGGCTATAGAACAGATAGTAGTTTGTCACATGACTGTATTTTTTTCTCCTCTAAAGGTTAATGAATGATCTAACTTAAAGTGTACTAAACACACCGATGGATTTTAATCATTCCGGTCTTAGCTAGTTTAAGAAGAATGAGTGATCTTAAAAACAGTATGTTGACACCATACTGTTACTAGAACAAAGAAAACCCATATATTTTCATTAAATATTAAACAAGAATATTATTAAGATAATCAGAGTTTCAGAGAGATTACTGATTTCTAAGACAGAAGAAAACTTAGCAACAAATTATTAATGTTCCTGAATGATAGTACATAGTATAAGCTACAGTATAATTATGTTCTATGAACATGAAGGCTTACTAAATCAGTCTAATGAAGCATGCATGGATTAAAACAATTTCATAAACACCTTCAGTAGTGCAGTTGCATATCATTATTCATGTATCCCTGTTCTTTTTTTTATATTTTATCTGCAAACAAAATTCCTATCTGCACTGAGTGAAACTGTGAGATTTCATAATTTCAAAATATTTTGACTTCTGTTTTTTAATATACTTCCACCAAAGACACTATAAGGTAAATGATTTAAAATGTCTGAGTAATTTATAAGACTTATACTTTCAAAAAGCATACATTTAGGAATCTAACTTACAGTGATCACCACAGGATTTAGTAGTTCAAGTGTTGACGTAATTTTGAAAAGCGATTGAAGGCTTTAGCTATGGTAAGGATAAATAAGCTATCTCTAGAATTAGTATCCATATGACCAAGTCATTTCTTCATTTAGGTCAAATAATCATGGCTAATGGTGTGTTTTAATTACAGACCTGACTATTGCAGCTAATACCGACTTTTCAGTGACAACTTGATACCCAGACAGCCAGAAGTAAACAGAAGTGTTTACACAGAGAATTATAGGAATCTTCTGATGGTTTTCCTCCCTCATGTCTTAATTGCCACCAGTTCATCATGAGTGATGTTTTCTCTTTTTAACAGAAGACACTGATGTGAATTTACAGAATGGTTATATGGTGTGTTTTATCTATCTAATAAGAAAAATACTTCCAAAAAAATAGAACATAAAAAGAACATAGAGTCCAGGAGAGTCTAATGTGTCTATCAGTAATGTCTTTAGAATGAAAATAAGAATTAAGATACATTAAAAAAAAAAGCTTAATAGTTAGGATTGGTTTAGTACCTCTGGTTAGAAGTTGATATAACCAATCCTTATAGCCAAAAATCAGCCTGACTGTTCAGAGTGCATTGAAGCTCACAAACAAATTACTGGAAATTGTATAGCAGGGTGTAAAAGATCTTAAACAGAAGGAAGCATCTTCAGACTAACCAATTCTTTTTTATCACTATGAACATGCCAAAAAGTCAAAATACCAACTTGCAAAATTTAGTTCTCCAATGACCTAAACTAGAAAGTGGCCAACCTCTTTTCTTGTAAATTTTTGTGACAACCCCTCATAAAACAATTTACACACGGCACAAGCATAGTCTTAGACACATTAATGGTGGTAGTTTTTACTGTAAATTACAGAATTTGTAACAGGGACTTAATAATTCAGAAAAGTCTGTGCAATTGCACTTGAGGTTACAGGATGCACTATGCTTAATACTTAGATGCAGTACCAGAAGTAGCAGAATTGACCCCACAGTTGACAAAAGAGAGGATAAATTCAGCTTCATTGAGTTCAGTGTTCCCGAAGTTAGTTAGCTCAAAAATAATTGAGGCATCTCCACTATTTTATTATATATATTCTTAGAGGGTTTTTTCTGTGTTCTAGTTAGAAAACGGATGTGAAACTTAACAATTGTATTATATTCGCCTCCAACAGTACAAAACCAGATGTATCAACATGTGATCTGGCATGTCAGCAGAGAGGTGGCAGTCTTGAATTTTCCCACTCACATATATAGTGACAGATAATTTTAAAAGGGAGCTCCTGCTCCCAGTGAGACGTAACTCAAGAATGAAGACTGCAGTCCAAGGCCAGAAGCTCTGCCTTTTTACTGACTTGAACCAAACTCAGGGTCTAAGGAGTGGCAAAAGTAAAAAGGCAAAATGTATTTAAAACTGTGTGCTGAATTCCTCTCATTTGTAATTCAAGTTTAGTTTAAATATTCTAAATAATTTCCTTAACTGACACACTATCACATGGAAAAAACAATGCAGCTTGAGAGCAGCAGAAATGGGAAGTGTAAAAGAGCCTCTGGGAGCACCAGGCCAGAGCCATTTGCAGATTCCAGGCAGATAGGAATCTACCAGTAAGTAGCAGATGTGGGATTTGCATATAGAACAGTCCTCGAGAGACTAAAATATGCTTAGAACAGGAATTAGATACTACCCATCTCTAAATGCAGGATCTACATTGTTCATTCACTACTGTCTGTACCAAGAGTGGGTTAGTGGTATAACAACTATGACACAAATCCTTGGCCTGGAAAGAAACTCTTTGTACCTTGATCATTCCCTCTAACGGTGTGCACGTTTATAACTATCTGTAAACTGAGGACCTTATTTATCAGTTGCTCAGCAAAATTTTCTTCAATCCCTAATAAAAATCTCTGTCGAAGCCTGGCATAGACCCAGACCAGTGGAAATACTTCCACAAATAAAACTAACAGTTCCAGTAGATGTAAACACTCAATCATACAGCTATCTCTGTAGGGACACTGTCTCTACATCTTACTAGAATGCCCAGCATCAACTTCTAAAAAAATATTAAGTGCTCTGCAGGGATAAGAACGCTGTATTGAATAGTCTGGCTAGATATGTCATGAGAGGTTCAAAAAAAAAAAAAAAGAAGAAACTTCTAGGGCCATGAGGACAAATAACAGATTGGAGCATCACTACTGTGAAGAACGACTGAAAGAGCTGGAACTGTTCAGCCTACAGAAGAGATGGTTCCAGGGGGATCTTATCTATGTGTTCAAATATCTGAAGGGAGGGAATGGAGAAGATGGAGTCAGGTTCTTTCCAGCAATGCCCAGTAACATGACCCGGGTATGGGTACAAACTGAAATACAGGAGGTTCTTTCTCAGTCTAAGGAAACACTTTCTCTCTGTGAGGGTGGTCAAACATTGGTACAGGTTGTCCAGAGATGCCGTGGAGCCTCCATTTTTGGAGATATTCAAAAGCCATTTGGGAAGGGGTTTAGACAGAGCTCTTTTTCTACAATACCTCTTCAATAACACATTTAGTTTACGAATTTCAAATTAAGGAAGAACATGTATGCGTTTTTGCGGCTCTTTGCCTAATAGTTAAGCAATCTGGCTTCTGGTATACATTTTGAAAGAATTGTGGTCTACTTCTTTGATAACTGTCATATTGTGGGGTACGGTGATTGCCCACAAGATTCCATAACCTCCAGTGCCTGTAAGACTAAGATGTTTCGATTTTTGTGCTTCTTTCTGTTCCTCTCCATGGATCATCTACGAGGTTACTTATGTGGTCCTACATGAAACATCCTTGATCTTTCCAGGGTTTAGATTTTTATGGTTTTCTTTGGCTCATTATATGTAGTTGTGGAGTTCATTCAGATGCTTGGATCCCAGAAGACCAGTGGCCAGATAAAAGTGATACACATATGACAAAAACAATGATGAAACTGGAGTCAGAACAATTCTGGTTGAGCCAAAAGCTCATGTTCCTTGGAAAATCATCTAGCTTTTTAGGTAGCAAAAGTAAGACTGAGTGATGTTTCCCAGTTTTCCTCATCACAGCATTGCAAGAATCCAGACAAGGCTTAGAATATATGAATCACTATATAAATGCAACTGTTGCTTGGTGATGTATCAGAGAAGTCAAACGTGGCTCTTTCACCACTCTCCAGAAGACTACGCCACTCCATCATTGCTTTGGTATTAAATCTTTAGCCCGTATAACTTTGCAATACCACACCAGCAAGCTGATTATTTTGGTTTAATCCAACTATATATTGATGGGATAATTTTGGAAATGCTTACCATCACATTATTTTAGGGCAGAGCTGTTTATTCTTACTATTTCCAAAAGCAAGCAGGGAACTGGATACCAACTTGGGAAATCGAGTTTGTGCTTAGATCCTGCAGCTTAGGACTTGCTTGAACTTTTGTTTCTTCTGGTATAGATTTCTCTAGAGACAGGCTTATCTCCCCTCACACACATATTCTAAACAACCAAAGCAATGAATTTCATCATGAATTCATAAGAACTGCCTTACTACTTCAATCATCAGTCTACAAGCAACAAAGTCCCAAGTGGTTGGCACTAGTTGGAAATGACCATACACATTTTTAGTCTCTGAGAATATAATTTCAGGCAATCATATACTTCAAAAGGGAGGCACTCGTATCACTAAAATTTAACAGTAATACAGGATTTTTCCTCTTCGACTGTAAAATCATTAGCAGCAGCAGCAACATCAGGTAAATAAAAACTGTATACTATTGTAACACTAAAGTAAAAAGCCTCAGTTATTTGGTATATCTGCCTTCTATGGCACAATTATAAATTGCATGCTGTCATATAAAGAAAAACAAATATAAAACAAGCAGTCTATTGACCAAAAATGCAGTAATGATCACTGTTGGGTTTTATATGTCCCCCCAATAGGTTGCTTCAAATAATTTTAACAAAAGTATTAAAACTTTATTCTAGAACTTTTTTACATAGAATTTTCCTATTTACATAGGAAAATTTCCTATTTACATAGGAAATACATAAATATCTAATGTATCAATGGTGGTGTGCTACTTAAAAAAGGCTTTTGGGAAGCTAGTCCATTGTAATAAGATGAAAAGGTCAAGCTAAAAAGTACCTTTGGGTAAATGATTATTCAAACTATATTTGACACTTGGTATTTCAATCCATTAGATAAAATAACTTTACTATTATAATTTATGTGGTTTTAAGTTTACAACAGTAAAATAGATGAAATGGAAGTTATCATCTAAAGGAAACATGACTTGTACAAACTTTTTTTTCTCCATATCACTTACATTTAATTTTCTTCATTATAATAGTTTTTTTTTCTCATGTTATAAACACAAGAAACATCATATTCTGAATCATAAAAACATCAATTAAATATCTATGCAAATGTTTCCTGTATCAATATCATGAATACTCTTATATTATGGGTTAAACTAAAATCACATTCAAGTAAAAGAATAGAAATGCAAAAAACACAATGCATTTTTTTTGTTGATTTATACTTCATAGTTTAGTATATCTTTGCAGATAAGATTGCGTATAAATTCATAATGTACCATACATAAGCAGTGTTTGAAAGTCTGTGTCTGTAAAAAACAACTGGCAACTGTAAAAAAACTACAGTCAAGAGCAAAGTTGAAACAGGAGGTATTTAACTGAATCAGTTCCTTTATTTGGACGAATTTCTCTTTTATTCCTTTCTGTGTTTTTTTCAGCAGTCAATGATGTCATGATTATTTGCAACATAAGCTTTTTCTTTTATGTTACAGTATGTTTGTTTACCACAGTGAAGAGTTTTTAAACAGAAATATATACTAAACTTTAAAACTAAAAATATCTTTTTTTCCTGTCTTCTGCTTTTCAAAGTATGATATGTAAAATGTAAAATTTCAGATCCTTGCTGAATATCATTCCATATGTTAGAAATCCTTTTTTTGACTGCTATAAGATTTGTGATATTTACAGTACAATAATAGCTCTTAAAAAAATCTGATTTACGTTTTCCTGCAGAAATCTGTAGATAGAAGATGAATGCAAATTTTATAAATACATAAAATTGATGTATGATATCAGTTTGTCACTTCCCAGGGAGAGACAAGAAGGGAATGCAACGAACATAAAATGTAATACTGTGGTGTTTCAAATTACTTTATTTGGTCCACACAGGAGAATGAAACAAAAACAAAACAAAAGTAAATACTACAACACAACATTTGAAAGAAAAACCTTGTAACTTCTTCAAGGAAATTAATAAAGAAAGGAAGTAAAATCCCTGAAATGTATGATTTCTTCATGAGGAAGAACGATAATATAATTAGTTCAGCTATTCTCTTACTGTTTCACAATGAAGACAATCTGTTCAGCTGCATAGTGAGTCTATCTGATCAGAAGCTTTAACAGTGTAAAGAAAAAAACAGCACAAAAAATAGCTTGTCCTCTATCCCATACTCTTTTAGTTTCTGACTTATTCCCCAGTTTTGAAAATGCTGGTCCAGTAGAAAAGTTTCCATGGGATATTGATCTATAATTAATGTTTCCCACTTTGATTTCTAATCCTTCTTCAGAAAACGCCCACGGGAGATGACTCTGCCACAGGGAGGGCAAGGATCAATCAGAACCTAGTGCCTCCATTTATACATGCTTGCTTCTAATGATTCTCTTCAATAATTTATGCAAATTACACCTGCCTTCATTTTCCTCTTGCATTGTGGTTCAAACGAAGCCAGACAGTACCCTATAACTAAAGAGGTAACAGCAATACTAGTTAAACATTTTTACTTGTTTTTTTATTCATCATCAACAATGATCACACAGCTTTCACTAATTCTGTTTTACCATGGGTCAAAATAGATGAATACACTAGTTTTTCTGTATAGAGTTCAAATACTAAGTAGTAAGAAAAGGTGAATTCAGTACCAAAATTAACAACATTTTGCTCCTGACATAGATGTTATGATGAAGAAAAAAAAAGACAGAAAGTATAGAAAATATTTCTTGATATAATAAAGACATATAAATTCCAAAGTAAAATATTCCCTTTCCTTGAAACAAGGTCTGTGTAGATTAGTGGCAGAATATGACCAACTCAGGCTAGCTCTATTAGCCTCCTACTTTCACAGAGATAAAAACATCTACTTCATTTGATAAGTCTGTTTTGCTTGCAGTACACTTAACTCACCAGCTGTTTGTAAGCTGCCTGCAAGTAGCAGAAAGAGTGCATAAATTTCAGTACGTCTGCAACTTTTTTTTTTATATCATCCTCTAAATTCTAATTTTGTCAAAGGGCAGAATTACAAAAATAGAAGTGGGGAAGGGGAAGTGGTGGATTGATTCATATGAGGGATGTGACAAGGTGATTCCTGAAGGCAGAAAAAGACACAGAGTAATTGCTTCAAAGCAAGCCACAGGATTATCTTTTATTAGCTACACGATGGGCTATGGTCATGTGTTTTGCAATTTTAAAATGTAATAGAACAATTTCAGCTTAGCTTAATTAGGACCTGATACTGTGAATTTCTGAGTGCTCTCAATAGCCATAGGTTCAGATGGATGCTTAGAGCCCTCAGTGCCCAGCAGAACTCAGTCAAGCATTTCTATCAACCAAAAAGAAGAATAGGATTTATCCATACTTTTATATATATTAGAAAAATAAGTCACTTAAAGAAAATATTTTTCTTTACACCTGTAACATTTATAAAGTTCAAACATTTTAGAAGTTTGGGTTTTTATGGATTTTTTTTTTTTTTATAAATACATTCATTGCTTTTCTAGCTCAAACGTGGAGATAAAATCAAAATAGCAGAAAAAGGCCAGGGAAAATTACATGTGTATGCTTTTCTGTTTTTTCTTCCAAGAGACATGGTCTTTAATGCAATTAAGAACTATAATATGCAAACCAAGTAACCTAGTACATTTGGAAATTACATTTGCAATTAATAAACATAATAGGTCCTGTATTCTCAGAGAAATGTCATTATTGTGCTAATCCTGTGAAACTAATATTCAAGCATCCCAAGCAGCAGTTTATTTAATATTAGTTTATTAATTTGTTTTCAGTTGAACATATTTTCTTTAGACTTGGTCTACCATAAACTAGAGGCAAAATTAGAGCTGGTATTACCCTTTCAGCAATTAAATTCAAATTTCCAAAAGTATGTATATATTTTGTACAGGTTCAAAGTGCAAATGAGAAGAGATTTTGCATGTATTAAAGACTATGGTGTTTACAACTGTTTATCTGTGTATGTAAACATATGCTTCAGAGAAAAACCTTTTTTTTCTAGTTTTGTTCTTAGAAACAAGAAATAAGGTCTAGGTATAGTAATTGAGTTAGCAATTGATAATGAACAAACTGAATGTTGTATTTCTCAGCTCCTACCAAGAAGAAGGGAAAAGCCTTAGGAAAAATTAGCAGTGTAAGTTTTGCTATACAGAAAAACAAAACAAAGCAAACAAACAAACAAAAAAAAATTAAAAAAAAAATAAAAATAAAGGAGAGGGGCAAGGAGAGAGAAAACAAAGTTAGGAATCAAATGAATCCTGAATTTTGTGAACATCAAGCTCTCCTACAAATTAAGACACCTCAGAACTGCAGCTAAGGAACCCAGAAAACCTTCAGCCTGTGACTCATGGTTAATGAACAAAAAAAAATCAGATTATCGTTGACATGGCATGAACTGGTTAGGATGCATTGTTCTAGTCCATCCTCTCCCAAAACAGAAAAAAACACACAAAACATTTCTGACTGAGATTTTCCAGTAGGTGGTGGACATCGTGGAAGTAGTATTCTCATTTTGTTGTGCTGTTTTTCTGTATGACTGCTAAGGTAGAATTTATTTTAGAATTTTGTTTTAGAAATTTTTAGAAATTTGGCACTGTTTTTGACTTCCTACAGGTAAGAGACAACAGTGTGTTTTTGCACTGTTTGAAGGTGATACTTGCATGATAAACATTGTGCTATAAATTCCATTTTTATCAAGGGCCACCTCCTTGCCTTAAAATTGTGCAATTGACCACCATCATATCTGTTCTAAGGTTCATTTTTTTTTATACACATATGTTTGCCACATACTTTTTTCTGTAAGTAATTTTCCATGAAAAGTAATCTTTCATCTTTCTCCCAATCTAAGGTTTTGAGAAAAGTTATTAAATTACCCATCCTTTTTTAAGAATGAGAATTTCATGTTACTAAAAAGTATAAATCCCTTTCAATTTTGGAATGATGTATAAAATCTGCCTTTAAAGCAATAAATGCTTTCTAGCTCAACAATCTAACTTGGGATATTTTAAAAGGCATTTTAAACATATCTATAAGACTCAAGCCTTTTTTTAGTTTAATAGTGCATTTAATAATGCAGCCACTATCTGAATGGAGACTGATGCAAAGGTGACTTCCTGAATCTAAAGAAGAGTCCTTAGTTTGCTCATTCTACTCTTTGATGGTCTTATAAGGGGAACAAGACTTTAGTGAGTTCCTAGAGAGTGAAAGCTGTGAGGAATCATACTGCTGAGAAAGACAACTGCAGCCAAAACACTACGTAAGAAAATACTAATGGATTAGTTTAATGATGTTAAAATATTTCAGAATTTTCAGAATTGTTTAATGTCCTAGCATTTTCTTTTTGTAGCACAGTGAACAGCTGTTTCTGCTGAACTGTCTAAAACATTGCCCAAGTCTCTTTCCTCAGTGACTACAATTAATCTAGAAATCTGCAATGTGTGTGAATTCAAATTATCCCCTCTAGTAGGCATTACCCTATCAGCACTGAATTTCACCTGCCACCCTTACTCCAATCCACATGTCCAGAGAACTGTACTACAGCACTAAGCAAATATTCTCTCTCTCTCAATAAATTCAAATTCTCATCATAAACTCACCTCTCAATAAAATCTTTGGGAAAAAGTCTCACAAGGCTAAGCAGTTAATGGAATAAGTTTCAAAGTTTTAAGAAATTTTTTTTCACTGGCAAGCTGAAAATCAGGATGGATTGTCTTTTTCCTAAAGGATGGGTATTATTTCAAAGCAGACTTAGTTCAGGGAAGTCCTATGATCTTTACTTTGGAAGCAGGATGATCAACAGTCTTCTGTGAGAAAAGGTTTCACCTTACTTTCCTCCTAGAGTTAACAAACTTCACAGAGATAATAATTTTTCATGAAGAGAAAATATGATAGGATACTTGTACAATCACCATGGTAGTAGCTACTAGACTTGTATTTTTGGATATCATGATCTAGTAATAACCAGTTTGTCTTCTGTGCCTGTTCACTTTATCTCAGCCCAACAAAACACATGAGGTTATGACAGCAAAGAGCTAAAATTTTCTGTAAGTGAAAGCTGTATATTTAAGCAATAGCATTGCCAGACTTTGGGAGGTCTGGTAGTTGATGCCTCCAGGGGACATCGCAGAAGCCTTAATGAAAAAAAGCAGGTCTGCAGAGGGACTAATATAGGCCACTGTGGGGTTGGAAGGATCTGGAAAAGATTCATGTGGTTTTAGTGAGCACTGAGCTGCTTTGTAGGGAAAGGAGTCTGAGAGAAAAGGATCAAAATTCTGCTATTGATGCCAGGGATGATCTATTGGTTCAATGGCTGTTTACATAAATCACTTTCTTTGTGCACATAAGGTCTAGACAGGTGGAATATACATATATATATTCCTTCATATACATTCCTTCAAATTTAACCAAAGTCAGTTTTCTGACATATGATTAAAAAAATATGAATTTATATTTGCTTGCAGTCTGCAAATGAGTGATTTGGTTATTTCTGTAGTGCACATAGGGCAGCTGACACACCAAGTTCTGTACATGTCACTTTTCATAATGGAATACTTGAACCAAATATTGTAAAATCCTTACAGCTAATTAGTGTAAGAATATATAGAAAGTCTGTTCCTAATCTAGTGAAGGTCATGAAACATTTCAGATAGTGCCAAGTAGTGCACAATTCAGCACTATAACAGAAATGCTTGGCAAGACTTCTTCTGATGCTACTTTTTATGTTCTTCTTCTCTTATTAATTTTAAAATATTGAAAACATGTTACACCAGGAAAGTATCTGAAATCTCTCAGAAATATGGTTTTGATTCTCGTATGTGTTGAAAGTTCTGCCGAAAACTTAAAAGTGCCTTTCCATGTAATATGGATTTGGTACCCTCAGGGACTATTCTGCCACTCTGAAAGGCTTCTAGAGTAGCTGTTCTTTTCTAGAAAGGTACAGAATCTAATTTTGAAATACTCAGACTTTAAATTTAATTTCCCCAAAGACTGGAAAAGGTTTATTACGGAGAGGTTAATTCAGTACACCATGGATATGTATACATTAAAATCTATCATAGAGCTTACATTGTCTTAAAAAAATTAGTTTATCTGAATATTTTGCAGTTTTACGAGATTTAGTCTTATATCAAATCAGATAGGGAAACAATGGTAATCTCAAGAAGAACTGTCCTCTTAAGCCTCTGACAGGAGAGGAGAGGGGAGGAGAGGGGAAGGGAGAGGAGGGGAGGGGAGGAAACTGTGCTTCTGCCTGGTTCATCAGAACAAACACTTATGCTGATATTTTCAAATTCCTGAAGTTGGTTGAAATGCTTTCACCTTAGACATTTGATCAAATGTTTTGCAAAATACCTAGAAATGCCCACGAAGGAAGGCTTCAGGACAATTTCAATTTGTCTTTTGCAAAAGAGGAAACACGTGTATGAAAGCACATATATTGTTATCATTTATTTCTGTATTCAGATATTAGAGCCAATTTGATAAGTTGCATTTAACTGTTAGCTAATTCATAATTTGTCTTCTATTTAAATATATACTTTAAAAAAAATAATTCCCTATAATGGTTAAATACTAGAGCTTTAAAAATCTGCACGTGTGCCTCTTGTATTACTCACTAGTTTTACAGATGTGTCCCTGCACTATACTTTGGATCATATATCAATTTCTTAAAACAATTGCAAATTTTTCATACTCTTAAGCAAATAAATAACTTTATATTGTATTATTATTACAAAATATACAGCATCAGTTAGCAAGCTGTTATTTCTATGAACAATTAAAACCTATGGAAATAAATAAATATTTACCTATGAGATAAATAAATAAATTCAAATATACATGTAAAAATACTTTACTGTTTGTTTGCCTTTAACTCACAAAATTCAATTACATTCAGTTCTGTCTCAGTAAAATTCTGCTCTTACCAATGAAACACTAAGTAAGACCTTCAGAAGTTAGAGAGCTTTCAAATAGACCTGTTCTTAAAAATGGATCTTTCCCTATTGTAGTTTTATCCAACTAAGAATTTCAGTTATTTTTCCAGCTTTATTGCATGCATTCATTGAAAAAAGCCCATCAAAAATTTATGCTAGCATATACAGAAATTTACCTCAAAAACTTCAGTTTACCCAGAATTTCACAATATTTAATAAATACCATTAAATGTTTTCCATTTTCAGTGAATTTACAGATGTGTGAACAACAGTTTCATAGAATACTTTCCATCTTTACTTCTATCAGATATTTTAATGTTTGAGATGCTCTTATCTGAACTTATATATCTCAGGATTCCTTTAAACCCCTTATCGTAGAATTCTGTAGATTTGGTAACTGTTCTTAGTGTAGTACTCTTATTTTTGGAGAAAATCACATTTTCCTTGGATAGCACAAGCATTATCCCAGATACTTCAGGTTGCTTTGAATTTAGATTTTTGCTATTCAGAAAGATCTTTATATCACACAGGTATGCAAGAAAATTTCCTCACAGAAAGAGCAATAAGCAGTCTTTGGTCCCATACTACTTTTTCCTTTTCTAAACACTGGAATACAAATCCATATTGTTACTTGTGCTTTCCTCTGTGGAGGCATTCCCACTACTTCAGGTAGCATTCCTCCTACACAGTAGTATTTCTCCAGAGGGTGGAGAGCTTCAAACTTGCCTCTAGTCCAACAGTCTATTGCAAGGGACAGACTCAAAGAGCTAAGAATATGAGCAAATGCTTTATTTAAAAAAGAATAATGGAAAATTTGATGACTCCTTAGCACCAGCTAAGTACTTTTCAAAGAGCATGCTATTCAAAGAGCTTATTTAACTTGACAAAACCTAGAGAGTAGCAGTCACAAACAAACTTCTCTTTTCCATATTTCTGAGTGGAAGTTGAAAGCATTGCATAACCTGTGCTGATAAATACCCTGTTCTCCCTTCATACATGATTGCACATGTTAGCATATACTACAGTGAATTTCAATATGAACTGCTTAAAAAGCATAGGATCAAAAAAGTTAGGAAAAAGAACATAACAATGAAACAACCTGTATAGATCAGGTCCTATACAGAAGAGCAGGAAACGAAGGGAGGTATTCACTCTTGTGTTACACCCCAGTTAATCTTTTAACTGCCTTCTCCACCCTTGTATGTAAAATTTTGAATGCATCTAAGGTTTTGCAAGCCTCATAGATGTCAAAAAAGAAGAATAACATGGATAATTAGAACAAATCCTCAGAAGTCCTTGAGTGGTAGCTTAAGCTGTTTAAGTTCACAGCAGCTTCTCAGAGGTAGACTGAGAAATCTAACAGTGAACTTGAACACATATTCAGTGTCAGTTGAAAGCAACAAATTATAATCTGGAAATGAATCCATTAAAATCAAAAGCCTGGAAAATTAAATTCAGGCCTCTTCAGGAAGAGCTGAGTAGGTCAGGTGGAACCATACACAAGCTACATATTGTGAAGATTTCTTCATCATACACATCTAACTAGCCAGGATGGTTATACCATAAAGTTTATTTCCCAAACAGAGCCATTTTTTCATACTGTATTGTATTCATTCCTGATCTGAAGATTTATAAAGCATATAAAATGCATATCTTCACAGATAGTTGCAGTGCCTGAATTTTACACTGACTGTGACTATAGACAGCCAAAAAAAATCTCAAATTAGGAATTAAAACAAGGAATGAAAACAATACTATGGTCCATATTCATAATTAATACAATACATCTAAGGTATAAAAAATATAGTGAGCTATTGAAACCACATCTAGTTTCTGGTTTTTATGTTAATAAAGTAACCAAACCAAAAAGTATGGATTTTTCCAACTGAAATTGCAGACTAGTCTGATTAAACCAAAATACCTTATATGCATTTACTGTGTTTGCAGCCAGATAGAAATGAGTTATGAATTTCATAGTGTGTTTGAATTCTATTTCTGTTACTGTTATATTAACTGTCTTATAGTTTCAAAATACCTTAATGATTAGCACTTGACCCTACTTACTGTCCTTCACAGGCAATTTTACCCTGTTCTATTATTTAAAATTCCTTTAATTAATTTCAGAGGAAACTGAAATGCAGTATGTTTAGTTTTATTATGGCATACATTCAGTAGTTTTTTACTACCTAAAATAACAACACAAATTGGCAGCTAGGCAGAAGCTTTCAATTTAGACAGGGAGGCTCCAAAAGCATAGCTCTTACCAGGCATTTTTCATGTCCTTTATCAACAATAAGGCCTGTAGATCCATAAGACACCTTAAATACTATCATTTTACTGTAACTGATCCCAGTAACAATGGTTTGGCTTTCAATATCTTCCATCTTTACAGAAAAATCTGTACATCCTCAGAAGTCTGTGTTTCACCATAATTCAACATATCAAAGTAATGCTTTTAATGTTGCTTGTAACACCCTAGCTCTTGTTAATAACTGTGTTTCAATTAATAAAATGAACTGCAAAAGCGAAGTCTTAAGTTTACGTTACTTTTTCAACACTTTGTTATGGAAACATGGAATTAAATCCAGACCCAGATGTCCTCCCCTGTGTGTTACAGATTCATGCAAGCTTGCACATGAGGAAAGGCTTAGTTTAAAGCACATGAAAGTCAGAAGTTCATTATCTAAATGGGATATTATTAAAATTGGCATTAAAGTGGCCTCACCAGATGTTTGATCTTATGAAATGCTTAAAAGCAACACCAAGTTAGACTTGGCATTAACTGCTGACTCTCATTTTGATCAAGAACTGATAAACATTAGTTTTTTAATATTTTCAGAATCTAAGTAAACTATGACCAGTGTTTTGGAAAGGCAGATCTCCTTTCACCTGATTTGGCTGCCACAAATTTTATCAACTTTCTGATACGTAAATAGTATGATAGATGAATTTAAGAGATGCATTTTCAGATAATGTCCAAATAACTCTCAAGGTTTCTATCAGCCTATTTTTTACTGACGAAAAATTCAAACACAATCTCAGTGACAAGGGATCTGACAAAGAACCTCTAAGCAATGCCATCTGTGATGAGAATCTGACATGTTCAGCTTTAGAAAGGTCAATGCTGAAGGACAACCTTCCTTGCCTCATCCATCGCAACAAAATTCAGCAGTTTGGATGAAAAAAATACTTTCTTTTAGTCGGATCGATCATGCAATATCAGGGCAATGTCTTGAAATACTATGAATAAGCACTAACATGTTTGCAAATATTGATTTTTCTTTGATACTATCACCTTCAAGTCTGCATAATACTCCAGTTTGGGAGACTGCTTCAAACCATTTGACATCATGGAAAGAATTAATTTGAAAAGTTATCAGAAAAAATACTTAAGGAAATAGTGTTTTCTTTAAATCACAGCTTTTATAATGTAAAAATATATCTTTTTTTAACTGAAAAATACATATAAGTTTAAATTCTGGTTAACTACTTATAAAATTGTTAAGTCAAACAACCTCCAGACCATGAAACTACTTTAATTGTTTTATTCCTTCATGAGTTATTCGACCCTGTCTATGCAGACAATGCCCTTCAGCAACTTTTCAGAGCTTCAGATCTGTGGGAACACTTTGACCTTCTGTATGCCTCTTCAAAATATGACAGCAAGGTAGAATTACTCACACTCTGCTTTGCTCAGAGTTCAGCTTTTTCCATGGACATGTCAGAAAAATAGCTACAGTAATCAAGTAATATTTGAGCCTTGAAGGAAGCTCAACATAACTTTTTACTTTCATAGGTAACTATGAAAAATGCAAGTAGAAACAGTACATGGAAGTAAGGATGGATGCAATGAGCCTTGTGCTGACTTAAGGCAAATTATTTAGAAAAAAAAGCAGTAGAAGCAACACTACAGGAAGCTACAGTGATAGTTTGGGGTATGCTGCCACTGAAATCAGTATCAAGCACTGCTTGATCTCTGTGGCACAGTAGTTCTACTGATCAGTCAGAACTCTATAAAAGAGTGTAAATTTGGCCCAAACATCTTTCATTGCTTTCCATTGGTGAGATACCGTATAAAATAATGATTTACATATTATGATATTTTTTTCCTTTGGCAGGATGGAGCACTCAAGTAAAGTTAAATTAAATAACTTATTTAGTTCTTTAAATAGTTAAAGATATCTTTTAAACACCAACATAACTTACAATTACAACAGATTAAACTTCCAGAAGTACTACTTGCTCTAATTCTTTCATTCATGCATAGTTGAGTCTCCTTTTCATTTTATTAGCACTGAAAAAACAATTTGGTAATATATTTAGCATGCTAACTAGATGGTCTCCTGCAACTACCTAGTGTAACAGCCTACAGGTAGAATCACAGACATGAAATAGAACTGGAGTATGAAGAAGATGCTGAGACCTGTTATAGTCATTGACCTCAAAAATACATTTGCAGTGGTTAGATGAGTCAAATATGATGAGAATGATTTAAAGCTTATCACATCTTTTAGCTGCTGTAGTGCCATCTAATGAGCATAAACTGCTAAAGTCACTTCAAATTCCACTGTTCGTTTTAATTTCATGAACGCTTCAAAATGAGTGCTCCAAACAATATGTGAAGTGTGACATAATATGGACAGGGTGATGCCATTTGTCGTGTTAGTTTAGTATGTCTAAGTCTCATTGGAATGGTAGGGATCAGGGAATCACCTAAGGCTGATATTAAGTTAAACTGTAAATTTGTTTTACATCATCATCTGTGCCATAGGCTTGTTTAAACAAAATCTAGCACATTAAAGCAAGGTAATTATTGGTAAAACATGTGGAAATGCCTCTTAGGTCTCTGGCTATTCCCCCTTAATTATGATATTTTCTAATATGTTTTTTTTTCCACAGGAGTTCCCCTGCATAATGAGCAGCCACTCTTGCAGAATCAGTGCAGAATCACAGACTCAGGAAGACTCCTGTCCCACCCCTTCCACATGGCAATGGCAGTAGCTGGCACATCCCTGTGCTGCACACAGATACAGGAGGGGGCATTTAGTGGCCATCAGCTGTCATTCATCTCCTCTGTGAATAAAGAAGCAAGATATTATCCTGCACGCTACTTTGAAATAGATGGTGTATGAATTGTAGAAAAAGGGTATGCCGCAGTTTGGTAATCTTTGTTTTGGACTAGAACAACAGCAGCAGACTGTTCTCCTATACTCAAGACCAATTCAGACTTGACTGCAGTCCATTGCTGGAAGTGGTGCAGTTCCATATTTGTCATGAAAAAGTCCACCTAGGACATCCGCATTACAATGATGTCCCCTTTCCTCCCCCCACCCATTTGTTGTGCAATGTAATTACTGCAAGTAGTGCACACTCCTATTTTACCTAAGTGATTTCCAGACAGCTGGGATGAACAGTGACTCTCACACATTTTTAGAGCATGAAATGTATTCAACTTTTCAATCCTGATAGTTTGCACCAAACTCTCCCCAGCCCCAGTTAAGGGCAGGAAAGCCTGGTAGGAAAGACATGCAAAGCAAAGCAAAACCACTGCTGTGCTAGAAAACCTCTATGGTCATAGGCAACCAGTGCAAGTCAAAGAACATCACTTAGAGTCTTCACCTATGCTCAAAGACTGGCTTTCTGAGAAATCAGCCTTGCTTGAAGTGACGTTTGTATCATCCACCACTTAAGATGTGCCAAGCACTACTTGAGCACAGTTATGACTCTAAAAATCTTTACTACTTGGAAAAAAACACATGCATCCTTCACTTAGAAAAGATAACAGCTTCCAGATGATACAAATGTCAAGGCAGATCAGTATCTGAACCAGTTCCAGCTACCTTGACAGTATCGTCTTTAGTACAGATGCAGACAAAAAAAGTCCAGAAACCCAACAGGACAGATGAGATTTGAATTTCAATTATAAGGTTCCCTCTTTTAATCTTGTGATAAAAGTCACTTGAAAATAATGCAACTTTCTACTCTTGCTCTTGAAGTATAATATGGAGTTATATGTTGCACATACAATTAAAAAGCCCAACTATGAAAACAGCCCAACGATGCCAGATTAGTATTATACAATACAGCCCAGGTAATACACACTTTGCTTTTGTTTAAAGCAAAAGCAAAGCAGAAAGGATGCACCTGAAGTGTCTAGAAAAACTGACAACTCTAAGATACAAGAATGTGTAGATCAGAGAAACTACACATCCCACACAGGCAAATATTGCTGGTACTTGTGAAGGAATATTTAAAAATAACAATAACTAAAGCCAAAAAGTGTTAGCATCAGTTAAGAATTACATGCAATTCTAATCAATTAGAATGATATCAAATTTCATAACAAATTTGATTTGCAATTTTTTCTGCTGTTCCACATGTTACACCATTACTTCATCCTTTCAAGTATTTTTCTCAGCATGTTTTATCACCTAACATTCACAGTTCACGCAGCTACTGTCATGAAACTTCTCAGATCTCTGGGATAAACTAGCTTGTAGCTAGTGATTTCCATGGCCAAACACATTGTACAAAAGATTTAAGCAAAGTGAGCCAACACACGTCATGTGGGAGACTTTTAATTGCCAGAACTACTCTGACATTCTCTTCTGAGAAATTCAGAAATGAGTGCACATGAAAGAAAAGTGGAAAAGTGGAATACAAGTATGATAGAAAACACAAAAGTCAAGAATAGCATAATAGTATGTATCAAAATTTGTATAAGATCTTCATAAACAAAAGTATTTCTAAGCCAAAAATTTCAATGACCGTAAATAGATATCAATACATGCCTACAGGAAACATTTTGCAGTATACTTATGATGTGTGCAAATTATTTTGACTTTTTTTCCTCACCTACACTGTTCAGGACATATAAGCCATATACAGTTTAAGGTGCCTGCCTTACGGCTAGTTAATTTTTTTACAAATTACTCATATTTGTAAATAATTCCCAAATCATTTTGTGAAATATTTTTCTCAATTTAAGGGAAAACATAAACCAAAACCAAACTCCCAAATGAAACCAAAGCCCTATCTATTTCTTACTCTAATGCAGTGAGAAACTCAAACTGACTATATTTTATAGTCAGATCTGTCTCAGACCAGAAAAGGACACCTGTGCTACTATTGTTGGTTACCATATAACCTGGTACATTTACCTAAATGTGTGTAAAGAGCACCCACAGCACATCACATTCTCAAGTCCCCATCACCTTCAAAACCTATAACAGGTATTTGACTTCCACTATGAAAGATATGTCATTTCAAATGACAATGATGCAGTACAACATCTTTTTTTAAGGAATGTTATGCAAATTTCTTTGGAAACATAAGTTTTGTATCTTGCAGAAGAGAAACACTGCTGTCAAGGGGTAAACTTGTGGATACAGTGTGGATATAGAGATTCTTCTGCTTAATTTCTTATGCCTGCATGTGGTGGTGCCATTTATAGCCATTTGCCATCATAAGCACACTGACCTAAAATGGAAACAGGAACCATTACAGAATGACATGCGTAAGCTTTCTCAAATAAAAACATGCAGGCAGCCATCAGCAGAACTAAATTCATATGATCAACCTGAAGTATGCTCTAAAGCAGATGTGTGATGATTATACTGTAAAGGGAGAAACTGCAGCTGTAAAAATCTTCAACAATTTCATGTCTTTGCCCTTTGATTATAAAGAAGTAGGAATATAGAGAGAGTAGTTATCAACTTCACTGTGCTTCACCACAGCTTCTTTATGAGTTAAATAAATTGCAATACATTTTGAGTTTAGAAGACTCAGACATTACTTAATGAACCAGCTATTTAGAGATCTTGTTTCCTAAAAGCATGTATTTTATATTCTTTTATGTGACTGTATATATTGCTCCAATTTATTTACCCACTTGTCTCTGAAAACCTGATTGACACACTTTCTAAAGTTCTCCCTGCTGTCATTCACCTGCCTTCTCTACATTCTTACACTTATATGCAAAGCTCTGCCTCTGCCTTGTTCAACTTTGACACAGTTCTGGATTATTCTTACTTACATCCCATTTGATCTCTCTACAAACTCCAAGAAAATGTTACCTCTCCACCTCTTTCACTACCCACCTTGGGATTTTAAATCATGAAGTTTGAGTGCCATACTTGCTCTGTCACTTCACTCAGGCTTTACCCCAACCTTCTTCCCTGCCTTTTCTAAGTCAACAGCTTCCATAGCAGATTATAGCCTTTCTGGCAATGGCCCACATGAGTCTACACAGCGCATTACAGGAGATGATGAGTTCATTCTGCCACCCTATGAGCTAGCCAAGATGAACCTGCTTTACACAGAGCTAAGCCTGAATTACAAAAGCCCTCCTGAGATATAAAATACATCAGATCAAACCTATCTTTATGTCAGTACAGACACAAATACTCTTGACTCCGCTCAACTCCCATTGCACTTTCTCAGAGCCCTCATGAGAGACCCTAAATACACTCACAGAATATCTTAAGAGATGTTTCCTCATTTCACATATAAATGTGTGGAAATTATTCCTGGTTGAAGCAAATAAGACAAGTCTGAACTCCTGAGCACTCATTCTTCTTTACCCTTGGTATTTTGTCTGTAGTTTTGGGGGGTTTGGGGTTTAAAAAAAATTCTCTTCCCACTGAACTTCTGCTGAAGGCACAAAAACACCTGAGCCAGCTCTGCGTAGGACCATGTGGATATAGAGGATCACTAGCTCAGGCTGTTCCTCACTCAGGCTCAGCTGACCTGTTTCTGATGCTGCCACTTTTTTCTTTCCACACCTTGAATACATTTGCTATCATGTCATGGGTTACAGTGTCCAGTTCTGGACTTCCCAGTACAAAGTAGGCATAGACACATGGAAGCAAGTTTAGTAAAGGGTCTTGAAGATTATTAAGGGACTGGAGAACCTGCCATACAAGAAGAAGCTGAGAGAGCAGGAACTGTGCAGCCTGGAGAAAGGAAGGTTCAGGAAGGATCTCACCAGTGTGTATAAATAACTGATGAGTAGGAGTAAGAAGACAAAAGCAGACTCTTGACAGTGGTTCCCAGGGACAGGAAAAGAGGCAATGGGTACAAATTGACATAAAGAAAATTTCTTTTTATGCAGAAGAAAAATCTTTCTGTCTGTGAGGGTTGCAAGATTTTGCAAGATTTGCAAGATTTTGCAAGAGATTTTTGAAGAAATTGTCCAGAGAGGTCTTGGAGTCTCCATCCTTGGAGACATTAAAAAGTCCATTTGGACATGGCCCTGTTTAATCTGCTTAACTGATCATTCTTTGAGCAAGGAAGTTATACTTTATCATCTCCAAGGATGCTTTCAAGCCTTAAACAATTCTGTGATATCTAAGAACTTTGTGCCTTTAGTCCATTTCTTGCTTTTGAAACTGTTCATGACTCCCTCTTCTTTCTCCTCCTCCCATTCATGGTCCTTTCTGTCCCTCTTTCTTGGAAGGTTCATTAATGACACCCAACTGCAGAGTCAGCTCAAAACAGAAAGCAGCTCACCATCCCCACATGGTGTTTGGGCTTCTAACAAATGCCACGTGCAAGAAAGCTACAGTAGAATTAATTGTGCTGACGGCACCCCCAGCATGATGTACATACAGACCAGATAACTGAAAAGAAAGTTGATTTCATTTCTGTTCTCCCAGTTCCTGCTGCCCTTTGTCACCTTGGTCTAAAATGCCACTATTTTTTTGAACCAGGTAAGAAGTCATGCTCATTCTCACTAAACTCAAACCAGTTCTCTGACGTATTTACTATAATAGGTACGACCTGCCTTTTAACCAGGAATATCAAAGTAAAGAAGGTCTTAAAATCCGGAGATTTTAATGGAAGATTTACCAAATTTTAGTTTCATTATATTTTCAGTTACTTTACTCATTGTAAAATCAGCCTATTCAGAATACAGGCCTCCTCTCCCCCACCCCTACAGACCTTGGGTAAACAACTGACCTAATCATCCTTTCATTAATCCTGGTAGCTTTGGTATAATTATTCCTTGCTTTAGTAGATGCAGTGGAGGGAAGAAGTTGGTGTTCCATGCTGCAAGAATTATATCAAAGTACTGGAGAAAGAATCATCCAGATTTCTATTGCTATTTTTAAAAAATATTGCATTTAATTACTGTTATAAGATGGTCAATCACAAGCTTCAAACATGGTTATATAGGGCCATACATACAAGCTGACATAAAGGGAAAACTTCAAAGAGCCCTGTTTGTCCAATTGAGATGGGCTAGATTCAATTAAAGATAAGAAAAAGGCAAAGTAGTAAATTATTTAATCGACTGCATTCTGCTTTACTAGAGATTGCAGTATAATTTAGCTTTCTGTAATAAGATTTTACTATATCCAAATCCAAACAAATAAATTGAAACATCATCCTGCTTCATGAAAAATACAAACTACCAATGCTATCAAAAAGTATTTTTTCTGCATTCTGTTATATAAGCTGATACTGCCAAAAGTTACATAGTGCTTAAAATATGTAATTATACTGAATAACAGGGACAAAGCCCTGAGGAGTTTTAAAGTCACAGATAAAAGCCAATACAGTAGATGTAGCTCTGCAGCAGGGAGACTGGCACTAATGCTGCTTCATTTTACTACTAGAAACAGACTGACAAGACAAAATCCAGCTATGATAGAAGCAGACACAAGTCAAAATGATCGAAGAGCTATCTGGAATAGAAAGCAGGGAGGGCCTGCTAGATAAGTTGGTCCTATTTTAGCTTGGTGCTTACAGGGCCTATTAATGCCATGAGAGCGGCTTTCCACACTCCTCCATCAACAAAAACATCTCAGTGGTGGTTATGTTAGGACAGAGAAGCAAGCTCACATGGATTTTCCATTAGACAGGTACTTCTTCTGGTATCCTGGCCTAGAAGTCAGTTTTCTAGGTTTTTCTGCCCATCCTCTTCTGACAAAAGGAAAGGAAATGAAAGTAGAATAATTTAGTCTTGCTGAGGATTGAAAAAAAAGGCAAATACTAGATATCACGTCCTATACAAAAGGACAAAGTCTGAAAATAAGACCCATGAAAATACATTTAAAGCCAAAAAACCACCTTGGCTTTCCATGCCAAGCACCTTGGCAAAATTGTGCAGGTTTTGCTATAAAACAAGTGTAAGACCGATCTGTAAATTCCTACCACTTACCCACTGGACATGAGCCATATAAAAAAAAAAAAAATAATCCAATGACCAAGAGAAGAGAAGTAAAATGCAAATGCAAAACTAATCAATGAAAGTAAATGAAAAATTAAAACTATACTTGTCATTTATTGGGCCCAAAACAAAAAAATTACAATGAATGAAGAAATATGGTTGCTACAGTTTAAATAGACAGAAGTTCTGTGTAAGGGTGCTTTCATTATCCACATAAATCAAATACTTAAATACTTTCAAAGAACGTTTACAGCTTTAGTAAACTTATATGGAAAAACAATATGACATGGTGGTCTACTATATATTTTTCAGAATAAATAAACTGTATATACTAAAGTATCATGTATTCAAGGGAAAATGTGACTGGTTTTTCCAGAAATAATAAAAAATCTCCACAAACCCAAACCAAACAACTTTTCTTACATAATCACTTCAACAGTGAAAAACAGAAAAATCCTGCTTAAAAAACAGAATACCCCTAAGTACCACGCATCAGCTGTGCAGGAGCAAAATAAACAAAACATTACATTATTACATTACTGCTGCTCCTGAAGCCATGTCTTTCCTTACTCCAGCCAAGAATTCTTTTTTTTCTTTTTCTTTTTTGAAGCAACAAAGATGGGGATATCTGTGGAAACTTATTTCATCATCAATGAAAATAAAACCTGTACTTTCAGATTAATCTCTTAGATTTTTAAATGAAAGGAGGAAATATTTTGGAAAAAAAAAAATCCTCCAATTCTGAACTGAGGTCCTATTTTGTTACTGAATCACAGTGTTTGACATGTTTTGCTTAAGGTTCTCTTGCTTACACAGGCACAAATCAGGAATAACTCTATGAAAGCTTATATGACTGATTTGGTACAAAAGTCATGCAAGCAAATGGAATACCCAGTGCAAGTTGTTCTAAGGTGGTGGTGAAATAACTGTCAGCCTGTCAGAACTACATTTTCCACGAGGCATTGCAGACTCACCTAAATGAAACCAATGTGATAGAGGAGATCTAATCTAGTAAGGGAGACAGAAAACAAATCTCAAAATACTGGAATTGCCTCGGGAGAAAATTTGTGATTCCAGCTAGTTCTAATGTGATGTATTCAGATATGGTGGCTGCCATTTCCATCAAATAGCCCCAAATAAACAAGATCATAGCCTGGAGAGGTGACATTCTCAGTCCACAGCAGAGAGGTTGCTGTGTTCCAGATACACATCTAGAGCATCCACAAGACAGAAAAGCATTTGTGTAAAACTGTAGAGAGAGTATCCCTGGAGTAATAAATAGTAGCAGTCTGGCAAATGACACCCTGAGTGGATTCAGAAGTTCTGTTCCCTGCCTCTGTATGTGTAAACCTATTTGTAATAACTGATTAATTAGGAAGGCATCATATTTGAGATAACCTGTCAGGTTCCCCAGATACAAAGACCAAATTTAAAAGTCACATTAAACTAAATCAAAGTTTAAAAGTAACAGAGATCAGAGAAAATCAGAATTTTGATACAGCAACAAACCATAAAAAAAAGGAGGGTTGCCGGAGTGTACAGGAGTAATGAAGTCACTTGCTTATCCCAAAAGCAGAGTAAAGAGCAACTAGTCAATATAGGGTAGATTTTTTTTTTCTTAAAAATCCCCAGTGAAAGAGAACTCTCACCATTTCCTGTTAGTCAGCATTCCTGTGTTTCATTCATAAAGGTAAAGGGTTTTCCACATACCTAATCTAAAGCACTGGTCTTTGATTGGTTGTTCCCTCTAGTTTGTTTTTTGGTTTTTTGGGGTTTTTTTAGATGAGTTACTTATTACCTGTTTATACACATAGATGTCTTTTGTCTATAACAGTCTTTTTCATACTGAAAATCTATTATCTTGAGTTTCACCATTTAGATGAAAGCAATTAAATATGTCTTCATGGTTCAAAAGGGAATTTTCCGTACCTCTTGTAATTTTGCAACTCTTCTCTGGGCATGTAATAATTTTCAGTTGTTTTCTAAAGTATGGAGGCAAAGAATGGACACATTACTTCATAGTCAAGTCTTCATCAGGTCTAGGGTAAAAGTATTAACTTACAAATACTACATATGGCAATCTGTTAATACAACCAGAATAACATCCAATGTTTATTTTTCAAAACCATTATTTTTTTAGCTGACAAAGTCTGTGGTACACTCTGGTATTCAGATGCTGATCTTTAGAATAAATACCTTTTTCTTTATTCTCATTTTATATTTGCACATTTTACTCTTCCCACTAAGCATTTTACAGTTATTTATTACCAAATTTCAGCACAGTGATATAAAACACCTAAAATTTTCTGTGACAATCATCCTTCTTTCCTATTGTCAAAAAGCTACTAAACTCTCATATTTCATCCATAAAATATATTAATTATATATATATTTATATATAGTCTGCTACAAAGTAATTTACAAGAATGTTGAAAAAAACAGGCCCAGCACAGTTGACCCTTCTTGATAGTCAGATATTGATAACTCAGCTTTAAGTGTCATTTCCAACTAGTTAAGCACCTTCTCGTAATTTCATCTAGATCATATTGTCCTAATTTATTTATGGACTTCTTTATGGGACAGTGTCAGAAACCTTGCCTGAAGTAAAAAATAATCCTATCTGTCCCCAGATCTGATTAACCCAGAAATCCCATCAAAGAAAGTAATTAGAGTACATTGATGTGATTGTTTTTGAAAAAATCATTCTAGCTCTTTTTATTACTTTATCTTCTCTGTATGTACACATCGAATACTAATAACTCATTCCAGTAACTTTCCAGATGTTGAAAATACACTGATTCATCTGTAATTCTACAATAGTCTATTTTTCCTTTTTTAAAGTTAGGTACCATTTGCTAATGGTTCAGGGATTAAGCTGGCTAGGTTTTCTAAGTACTTAAGGGCAAATTTAATTGGATCCTGTCAACACGAATACATCATGTTACATTAATATTCTTTAAATTGTTTCTTCCCAATTCTGTTTGCACCTATTTGGCAATGCTTTTTGGTTAAAGACATGCCTAGAGAAGGGAATTTCTTTTTCTTTTTCTTGTTATTCTTTCCTACTAAGCAATGAACCAGCACTATCCTTTTATCTTTCTAATGCATCATTCTAACATCTTCAGAATTTTTCCCCCAAAGCTGTCATGTTTATTTGTGTAGCCTGATGCATCCGTACTTCTGAGTACATTTTCTGTCTTCCCTCCCCATTGTGATAGTTTTCAGGTCTGTTTTTTAACATGTTCTCTTTCAGTAACTGCTAGCTTTCCTTCACTCATATATCCTTTAGATTATCTTCCCAGGAGACCATTTCTAGTAGGTCCCCAGGTTCATTAAAGTATGGTTTTTTGAATTCAGTTGCTCATGTTCTACTACTAAAGTTGCTCCTTCCTAAACGCATCAATGTTTCCATTTCGTGGTCACTTTCACTCTAATTGGCTTCCAAATGGAGATTCTCATCTCTTATTCATGTCCAAATCTAAGAAATGCTGATCATAATAATAACTTTCTTTATCTTTTAAAATAAAGTTTTTCTTGTGTCAGACCTTCTCTACCCTTACATACCACTTTTGGAATTGAATATCTGATGCTCTCCAATTCAACCACACCAAATCATTTATATGTTTCTAGCCATTCTACTCTTCTGACCAAGCTGCCTACAACAGATTCCAAGAATGGCTATGTCCCTTTTCTTTTCCCTTCAAAACTTGTGAAGGTGTCCCTTCAAGAATTCTACTTCTCACTTTCTTGCCTGAACATCAGAAAACTAGAACTATATTTTTCAAATGAAATGTAACTCTACCAGTTTTCCTTAGCTTGTGTTTTCTAAACAGGTCATAATCTTCTAACCCACCAGTCCAGATTCGTGGCATCTCTGTAATCCACACTAAGTAATGGTTCTAGGCGTCCTTCATATATTTCTGTAGACAACTCTCATCAGTTGTCAGTTTTAACCTTCGGTCTTTCCTAGTATCCTTCTACAATTTCCAGCTTCCTGCCTCAGTTTTCAGATCTGTGAATAATTCAGCCTATTACTGATATCTTAATGCACAAATAGGTCCTTGTCATTAACACATTTCAAAATAAAGTGAAAAGGGCTTCTCTTATGAGGAAAAGCTAAAAGAGTTGGGGTTGTTCAGCCCAGACGAGTACACTCCAAGAAGACCTTATTGCAGCCTTTCCATACTTAAAGGGAGCATTTATGAAAGCTCGAGAGAGACTTTTTGCCAAAGCTGGTAGTGGTAGGATGAGGCAACAGTTTTACAGTGGAAAAGAGGAGATTTAGACTGGATATCAGGAAGAAATTCTCTACTGTGAGGTCAGTGAGGTACTGGAAGAGGTTGCCCAGAGAATGTGGATGCCCCATCCCTGGAAGTGTTCCAGATCAACTTAGATGGGGTTTTGAACAACCTGGCCTAGAGAAGGTTGTTCCTGCCTATAGGTGGCTTGTACTAGATGATCTTTAGATGGTCCCTTCCAATTCAAACCTTTCTGTGGTTCTCTGAAGTCTGGCTGTCCTCTCCCCATGGCTGGGTGAGCTGAAAATGGAGTGTATTATCTTCCTGAAATTCATCAAAAGGGTTTTATTAATTGTGTGCCTATATATGCACATATGGCAATAGAAGTGAAATCAAAAAGAAGGGAAAACAAAGCTGTTTACAAAACCTATAAGCCCCAAAACAAATGCTATTAACCATATTAATCAATTCTTTCAATATTAGTACTTAAAACAACATAAAAACTATTCTGTTGCAGATATATTTTTTAGGACTTGAACATTTTTGTCACTGCTTTAGGCAGAAGTAATGCAATCCTAAGTGCCTTTTAAAGTACTAGGTATGATGTGAACACCTGTCAGTCATGTATCTTGATCTCACTATGACCAGAATTTTCATTAAATTATCTTCAGAACTGTGAGGAAATTCTGAATTGCAAAGACTATAATGAAAAAAGTGTTACTTTACTAAGATAAATTTATTAACTTATACTAAAATAAGCACTTAATATGTGTGTTCACAACACTGGACAGTACCTGCTGCAACTAGTAGCATGGAGGTAACTGCAAAAGGGTTATATCTGCAACAGGAAGTTCCACCACTGACAGTGTAACACCCAGCTGTAATTTTGAGGCAACTTGCATAACACCTTTATCGTGTAAGAGAATTTATGGGAATAAAGGTAATTTTTTTAATATTAGTAAACAAGTGAAGGAATATTGCTTCCTCCATGAGTATGTTTTGGAGAAAACAAGGGATGCATACGTGAATTCCTCCATCTTCATAATTAGAAATATCCAAAGGGCCACTATAACAGCTTAATTCCTACCATCATAAGCTTGTCTTTGAAAGGAGGTGAGCATTTTGCAATATATACTTCACACCCTTTCTCAAGGCAAACATATACATTGAGACACTGAACCCGTAAAAACTTTAAAAATAAAAAATACAATCATCATATTTATAATTTTATAAGCATAGTTAGTGTTAAAACACATCCACACACGCAAATATTTACACAGTTATATATAATTTGAGATAAAGACAAATTGTATTCTTGAAATGGATATAAGGAAACTTATAAAGTCTCTACATATTTTGTATTATATATGTATTAGAAAAATACAATAAAAATTTAGAAGAATCCATTTGAATTCTACAATCATTGCTCATATAAAGCTAATTTATTAGGTCAGATTAATATAAACTTAAAGACTGGGCATCTGAGAAAAAAATTGAGAATTCTTTTATCCTAAAATCAAATTAAATTAAAAAATAATTCTAATAAATAATAAATTCCAATAAGAGCAAATATTTTTATAATATTCAATTTTATGTTTAACATGTTTCACATTGCTGCAAAACAAACTGAAACCCTTTTTAAGTATCAACTGGTAGAATGATATTATTTGCATTTTAACTGTTTACTTTTAATTATGCTACTATTGCATTCACATAAGAATTTCTCAGTACATGATTGTTTTATGCACAATTCTGATACAGTAAAACTTTTTCAGTCTTCTGCAGTATAACAGAATATTTAAGAGAGGGTTTCTTTTATATTTCGCTAGTAATTGCTTGGCAATTTAACAATCCCTCTACAGTAAAAACATTTATGAAAATGTCAATCATCGTGGCCTACACGTGCTTAAAAATATGTAAAGTTTCCCCAGAAGGCGGTAAGCTCAGTTCCTTGTCCTGTTCTTGATACAATAATAGGTTGTTATCATTGAAAGTTCTCCCATATTTATTATATCAAGAACAGGGCAAGGCTCCACTAAAATGACCCTGTCTCTAGCTCATTTGAGTTTATTCTTGCATTCTCTTCAAGAAGATGTAGGAGATGGCTTCTAGGGTCTTTAAGGTTATGTATACCTAATCATTAAAACAACTGTAAGATGTTAAGTCTTTTCCACCACAAGATAGATAGAATTATAAAAAAAAGTTACCAGAGACAGCAAAAAAGCATTTAATTTACTCCACTACTTCCAAAGGTGCCTTAATCCGGTGTTGTTTCAGAGATGATGCCAAGTGTCTTCCTCACACTGTGCTAACACAGTGTAATAAAGAAACAATTCTTCCATAGTTCAGCTTATTTCAGTGAATCAGATAATGGCAGCTTATAAAGTAGTGTGTGCCAGTAAAGATAAGAAACAGAAATTAAAGAAGAGGAAGAGAAGCTGTAAAGATCTAAATACTGAGAGATAACATCTCTTTACTAGCAGGCAACTTACAGAAGCTATAGTACAATAACCTTTGGAATTGTGCAAACATTCCTAACAAAGCCAATAGACCCAATTCAAATTTTATAGTTCTCTAAAAGTAAGAACGCTAAAATCGATGGAAGACCCACTAGCTTCTACAAGACTCAGATTTCTTCAGGACACTGGAACACCATCACTCCACTTTACCAATTTACTAAAAAAGTCAAAGCTGAAATAAAATTTTAGTGGTGAAAATAATGAAAAGAAGTTTTGAAAAGCATAATGTGGTCTATGAAATAGTGTCAGGAAGTTTCAAGGGAAATTCAAGACTTCAAGAATTTCAAGACTAAAAAAGAGAGGGGTCAGATGTTAGATTGAATCCACCTTACACTTCGTAACAAAGAAATATATTCATCCTTGATGTTAAAGTAATATGTTAGCTCTGATCTGCTTCTGCAGTAGCCTGCACTACTTGACCCAACAAAGTAAGATGTTTTTCGAGTTTCCTCAAGAAAGGAACAAAGGTTTTTTTTTTTATTAGCAGAAAAAATGTTATAGAAATTTAGCAACATGTTCCCCAAGTTCACCTTACACGTTGAAGAAAATCTTGTAAACTGAATTTCACTAAAGAAATTTCAAAGAAGATCATTAAAACAATGGTTGAATGTGTTCCAGTTTATATGAACTTTGTCAAAAACTCTAAGAGACATTTTAGCTAAGGAACAGGTCTGTGAGACAGAAAATCACTGAATCAAAAAGGTCAACAGGCTGGAGAAACGTGAAAAGAAATTCTTACTGTGATAAACTGTAGGCACTTAAATAAATTATATATTTTTTAATTTAATATAATTTACTGGAATCAGATCCTTTCTACTAGATTCTCCAACCAACAACAAATTTATCAGTAACTAAATGTCATTGTGCTGTGCGTAGATTTTTACTAAAATCACATACTCTGCCATCCAGCAGTGGGCTCCAAGAATCACAGCTACAATAACAGAAAAAGGTTTGAACTTTACTAAGAACATCTGACCAAAGCAGAATTCTGAAAAGAGTTCAGTGAAATCTAGAGTCCTATAAAACAAAACAGAATGAATTACCCATTACAGGCATTTAAGACAAAAGGAGTGTTTTCCAAATGAATGTGGGTCAAGTCACAATTCTTTTATCTAGAGTGGAGAATACAAACTTTCTAGACCAACCACTCTAAACAATATCTTTTATTTCTCACACACGTGTTTTTATTACTTAAAGGTTTTAAGTTTAAAACAAAATAAATCTGCCTTTCCTCATTAACATAGAGTCCTGAACACTTGGAGTCCATTCCAGGATACATGCAAGAATCTGTGGGTTGTATAATGAAGGTTGCAGAGGAAGGAAAGCACACAATGTTTCTAGAAACCAGTAATCCAGTAATTTATCCTCTGTAACCTTTTTTGTATTAGGAGACTCGATACTTACACAGGAAGTAGGTGATCATAAATTTTGAAAGATTTCTGCACCCCTAACTCCTTTCTGAAAAGTGCAGTTTAAATTGGCAGTGTTAAATTTTATTTTATCATGTACTAACACGACAAAACAGCAGTGCTTAACTCTTTATTTCATTAGGAACTGCAATAGTTCACAGAACCAATACCTAGGGATTTACATGCACATAGTAGGTTCATGGTAGAAGTTTGCTCATGGGACTTTACCTTGGATTGACTGGGCTTGAGGTACAAGTTTAATGAAGGAGATATATACAGCCAACAATCTTGTAATTTCTTTGCTTCTTCTAGAATCCTTAAGCTTTGCATTTGCTTAATTCTTAGACTAATTTGCACCTTTCTATTTCTGACAAGGTAAAGATGTTATAATTGGTAATTCTAAATAGCTTTTGTCATCATCATCATGGCTGGGCTTCGCGAACGAAGATTTGGGAAGGCTTTATCCACATTTGTTACAGGCTCGTTGGTGACTTATGAGGCCAATACATGACAGACATGTCCAATTGCAAAAGGCACAACAGAAAGACTCCTTAGATGGTGTATTCCGCAAGACACGGTTCTTCCTGTGTTGCCTTTTCTCCTCGAGAGTGATCCTGCGTGTGTTCTTTTGTCATACTTTCAACTAAATGAGTAGAAAGATGCCTTCGACTATTAAGGGGAAAACATCTGCCCCTACTACAGAATTCACCACATTTCAACAGAAAATGTTACAGAAAAATGAACAAGGGTGGGGGCTTTGTCATTCTTTTGTGGTTTATTGTGGGGTTTTTATCCTGTTTTACTTGGTTTTGAAAAAGTTAGCCTAAAATATGGAGTATTTTTGTGTAAGGCTAATCACTAAATCTTAGATGCAAATGAAGAGGAGTCACCATCAAGCAACATATCAATATCTCCTAGCAAGCATCTAGAATTACACTAATTTCACACACTAATGGCTTTGGACTGCACCTAAAAGACCCTACAGCCGCTTTATGAAAGAAAGGGTGAATTTGAACAACAACGCACAGTTCCTGTTTACAGCTCTTGCTACTGCGCAGTTATATTTAAATTCTTACTCAATAAGTAGCTAGTGACATATTTTGCCTTATTTGTAAATTCAGTTGTATAAATCTTTGTCCTGGGTTTAGCTCAAAGATATGAGCATTGGATCAGCTGAAGAGACACTCAGTTCTCATTCCCTGAATGAAAAAATGCTCATTGTGGGCTTCTCCAACAAAGTCAGTTTAATTATAGATCCAGGTGCAACATATCAAAACCATATTAAAAAAGACCTATAACTAGACCCGAAACTGACTTTTTTCCTGACATGTTAAGACATCTGCTTGTATCATTTGTTGTTACAACTGTGCTAATTCACTCTCAGATTGAAAAGTATGCTATCATCCAAACACTGGTACTCTGCAGGGTTTCCATGTTGCTTTCATTGAAGTTAAGGGGTTCTCTGCCTATAACTTCAATAGTACTGTGTATTGTAGCCCTTTAAGGCAATCTGTACCCTTCCAATCTACATTTCACTCACAATCTGCAGACTTGCTAACCATCTTCTTTTTATCTGCGGTGAATTCTATGGGGTGTAATGTGAATTCTATGGGGTGCAATATGAATTCTGAATAAAAATTAGATTCAATTGTGGATATGCAATAGTCATAGTGGATAATAAATTCTCCCTATTTTCTTATATCCACTGTGCAAACAAGTTCACTTGACTATTTACTTAACTGCTATGATAATTGCCAAGCCAGTTTTCAGTCTCCCAGGTCATTGCTAGCTCCCACTGGGTCATTACCAGAGCAACGCAGAGGCCACATAGGGAGACTAGACCAGTGAACCAACATAAGTGAACGAACAGTCACTCATGCAAATGTTCATACACTTCTGCCTCTGGATATTTAATGAAATATATTCTTACAATTCTTCTGGAACTGCTGAATTGAGGAAAATGATTTCCCGTTCAACCTGTAGATATCTAGTGTTCTTATGAGAGAGGATAATGTCTAAGTCATTAGATTATACAGTTCCCTTAAGTCTATCTTTTTTAAAAAAACTGAGACCTGAGAATTTACCATGGAACCATATTTTTTTTTAATTAGTAGTCTAAGATAAAAAATATTCTCTCCAGAAAATTGTCACTTCTGTAAACTATGCATACATTCTATCAATTTTCAATCAGTATTCAGAAAAGCCAAAAGTTAATTATTACGCTAGACTCATAAGAGATTGCAGAACAGGTATCTTCAACTGCTTTATAATAAAAATGAAAAAAAAAACCAGAAATTTTATTAATGGCAATTTTACCTACATAGCATATCTTCCTTTTTTTCAATGATGGATTAGGGCCAAAGCCAAGTACAGAATCCAGCTCTTCTGGCTCCAGTGCTCTGCTGTGCCACCTTGGCACTAAATTCCCTCTTTTCAGAACAAATAGTGAAATACAGTGTCTATCTAATTAATGACATTAAAAGTGTAATTTAAGCATGAGAAGACTTTATCTTCTTGGTTGGAAAAACAAATGTCCATCTTCCAGCTCTCATTAGTTAAGTCTACTCTACTACAGCAATATCACGTTTTGAATTCTGACTTTGCTTAACTACAACTGCAGCTAAATCTCTATTGCCTGTGTTTAGCATAACACATTGAAATGTATGATCTACAGAAATTCAAAGTCTTAAACCTTATAAAATCCATTCTCACCTCATTTAAAAGAACTGCAGTACACTCTCCTCACTGCCTTAAGTACTTACAAGTTTAGAAATTGTAAATTCCTGTTACAGAAGAAAAAATATAATGTATCCATATTAAACTGCACAACATGGATCTGTGGAGATTGAGTTAGAAATAGTCTTAGTTTTCAAATACAGTGTTAAAAGCAGTTGTATGTACACCACAGTCCCACAATTCCCACATCAATTTGTCTTCCGACAATCACTGCTTCTTAGTGTTAACACTGTTTTTTCTCTCCTCTTTTATAGTGTAAAGCACCGACACTAAAAGTGAGAATTGATTTATTAGAACTCCTTTTAGGTAGATCTAATGCACAAAGATGCACCTGGAGCATCGCTCTGCTTCTCTGAAAGAGTAAGGTAACTCTGCAGCGTATCTGTCTTTTTCCAAAATTAAACCCACTTGACCGAGCACTGATGTTAAGAGATACTGTTCCTATCTGGGACAGATGCTACACCCAAGAAACAGCTATTGAATACAGACAACATCTTTTCTGTGAAGGAGACAGACCACTCCAATTGGCTTCAAATATTACTGATGCATGCCAGAATGAGAAGTACTTGTTCAATGATGTAGCACCACTAATTTCCTTACATATAACTGGGTAGGAACACTTGACAGTAGTAAGCATCTAATTGCAAGCACTGGAAAAGGATTTTCTTATGTGACAGGAGAAAGGTAAAAGTAGGGCACAAAAGCAAATGAGAAAATGACATGTCTGGCACAAGTCCACACTCCGACTTTTCCCATTAGTACAATGTTTCTTTCCATTACAGATTTATTATTGCAAATCACTGAAGGGTACAATTCTAAAAGAGACAAAGCATGACAAATATATTTTTTTCTCAATTGCTTCTTTTGTGAGGTCTAAACTTCACTTCCAAACTCTACTTGATTCATACTTAATTGAACCACATTCTATATGCAAACTATATGCAATATAATGTTCCACTAGCCAGCACTTTACGTTCTGCTGAGAACAGATCCCTTTATCCAAGCATCCAGTTTTCCATTATGAAAATTGTAAATTCTTTAATATTTACTCAGACATTAAAGAAATGTGATAGTTTATTGCCACATAATAATAAGTAAATTCCTGTAAATAATATCAGTATCCAAATATTGTTATTTTTCTTATTTAGGTGCAGCCAAAAAGTTTACATTTCCTGTGAGTGGATTGGTTAGAGTCATAGAAACACAGAATCATAGCATGCTTAGGGTTGGAAGGGACCTAAAAGATCATCTAGTTCCAACCACTCTGCTATGGGCAGGATACCTACCAGTAGACCAGGTTGCTCAAAGTCCTATCCAACCTGTCCTTGAACACTTCCAGAGATAGGGCATCCACAGCTTCTCTGGTAACATGTTCCAGTGCTTCATCATCTTCTGAGTAAAGAATTGCTTCGTAACATCTAATCCTAATACTGCCCTCTTTCATTTTAAAACCATTACTCCTTGTCCTGTCACTATCTGCCCATATTAGAAGTCCCTCTCCCTCCTTTTTGTTAGACCCTTTAAGGTACTGGAAGACCACAGTGAGGTCCCCCCGATGCTTTCTCTTCTCCACCCTGAACAACCCCGTCTCTCTCAGCCTGTCTTCATAGGGGAGGTGCTTCATCCCTTTTGATCCTCATTGTGGTCCTAAGCCCTGTTGTCTTCTGTTTCCTCAACTATGCAAATAGTAAAATGAAAAGCCTATAAGATATTCCCCATTTAACCTCTTGAAAATCCATGATATAGTTTTTTTCTCTTTCAGTGTTTATCCAATAAGCACATATTTTAAATTGTTCATTTGTGATAAAAATGTCAAAAGAAGGCCCTGTATCACAGCTTGGTTCAGCTCTGCTTTTCTCACTGAAAGTTAGTCTGTTTGATAGAATTATATATTCTTTATATGCTATAAAGTTCCCTGTGTTTAAGCTGACTCAATGCAAATTCTAATCTGACACTATTCCAGGCGAGCAGAATCCTCAGATTCAACTGCCTCAACCCTGGAATAGCCCTTCAAGCCTGCTAACTACCATAGTTAATTGAATAAATTTCTCCTACAAAACACATGGCTAACACAGAGATGCTGGTTTATCATTAAGTTTTAAAGAACTAAATGTAAGAGACAGAAAGAACTCAGCTTCAGCAATGGAATTTCGAAAACAAACAAAATTGTTGTTCTTCTGAAAATGAGTGAAAAATGTGAAAGAAAGAAAAAAAAAAGAAAAAAAGTGAGGTAGAGGGGCAAAGTAAGATCCTCAAGGAAACAAGAGCTTCCTGAATGCAATTTTACTTGTGAAACTTCTAATGAACTTTATGCTTATCCAGAAGCTAGTTCATTTTCCCCCTTCATATTCCATTTTTGGGCAAAAGCAACCTTCTTTGTCTACAGAGCATGCTCCTTTTAAAATGTTCTTTCTTCTGATGTTTCAGTGGTAGTTCTTTTTGCCCTAATGCTCCTATCATTTGTTACTGGATTTTTGGCCAGAGAGCTGTTCAGAGTAAATGGCCCTGCCTAGAGAACATCCACGCTGTTCCGAAAGGGAATCAATGTCAATTGCACTGCTTTTCTCTCTCATATCTTCCCACACTGGGCAGTAGTTTTCTTGTAGAAAAGTTAACTCTTACAGTGTTAACAATAATCATATTCAAAATAAGACTGAAAGACAGACACAGACACACAGAAATAAACATCCCAAAACACCAAGGACTCCAAGCCCAGGTAGAGCTTTAGCTATCATCTGGTCATACAATGTAGCCCAGCCAAACATGCTTCGTGAAACAGTGAGCACAGTCAATTTTAAGGGATGATTCAATCCCAAAAAGTGTTTTTGTGAAAACAGCACCTCATAGTTCAGTATTTACTGAATTTCAGTCGTGTTTACCAGTTTACAAGCAATGAGATTATAATGAAGAGTGCCACTCCACCCTCTAGCCCCTTTCCAGCTGTCACCATGGGACCCAGAAAGCTTGTTTCTCTCTCATGTTTTCCCCAGTAATCTCAATCCCGCTTGCACATAGCCAAGGGAAACTGTGGCAAGAATAATTTGTTTGGACTACTGCCCTCATCAGTAAAGACATTAATAACTATTTTTATTTAAAATAATTATTTGATTGATAATATTTATTAATCCCATAAATATATTAAAACATATCTGCAATCTATTCCAAATTCCCCAGATTCTGGAAAGATACAAACTCCATGTGCATGTTTGAAAAAAATGTCTTTACACGCTTTTTGACGGCCAGTAACATTAGATTGGCAGCACAAGTAGCTGCTGCCAGAGGTGACTGAGTATTTGAGAATGTTCCTGTAATCACTGTGAAACACCAATTCAGGAGAGACCGGACATTTTCAATTTCTAGAAACTCATCTTGAATAAAGGGCATTTGTATTTTAATTATGAATGACACGGCTTAAGCAACATTAAAAAACAGATGCATATTTTTGGCCATAAAATTGAATAACAATTTGTCACCTGCTCTTGATACAAACAGAACATCACCAGTAAGGGCTGGGATCACATCACGAAACTACAGATAGTAGAGTATCCAGGACAATGCTACCAGGATGGATGCAGCCACAGTCTGTGAGAGGCTGGCAGAAGGGAGACACGCAGAAAACATGGAGACACAGTGCAGTGAAGCAGCTGCACCACACTTAGACTGTGCTCTCCAACTAAAGAGGAAGGCTACAACCACCTTCACATCCTGAGTAAATCCTGGCTATATGAGGATACAAATGACTACAAGCCAACTTGTTTTTTTTTAATGTCTGCTTGTATTAGTGGTTTAATTACTTTTCCATATTTTTAAAAACTATACAAGAACAATAGAAATCTTACCTCTTCATCATAAATCAACATCTCATTTATAAGATTTACAGGTAAACTACCATCTATGTTAGCAAAGAATTAAGTTTTAGCAGCTAATCATTCTGACTGCACAAAAAGAACCTCTACCTTTCATAATATTTTAGGTAGTCAGAGGTTAAATTCTTGATTACCTAATCAAACACCTGCATTTTGCTGCACTTGGCTGTGTAATTAAAGGTGCAGCACTAAGCCGGAGTGCTCAAGGTCAACAGCTAAAACATCAATCATGTAAGTAATAAGCTCTGGTTGACTTTCCTAAAACCATTCTTCAGCTGCAAAGTGTTTTTAAATAGATCAAGAAGATGGCTAGGTTATGAAATAGTTGTATTTCTCACTGTCAGACCTTTTCAGAAGTTTTAATTAGAATATAAGCTTCATACACCTCAGCATAGCATGCCTATTAAGACTCGAATAGGTATAATCACAAGTGGTGTTCAATTATGAGCATGTTATAAAATGATTTTGCCTTGGTATTCCTCCCAAGCTAAACAGTTCCCATAATACTCTAAATATTATCTTCATTAACTGTATCTTAATAATGTCCAGAATTGTGTACTGTAGATGTAGTTTATCATGTTTCATTAGGCTGTAATTCAAGCATATATTTAACTACCAAGAATGTAATTGATGTTATCTAACTCAATGGGTCTATTTAAAAAGCTGAGAATTTCTTGGGGAAAGCTTGAAGGTTAGTACTAGCACAGAGACTGCAGAAGCAGTTATGCTCTAAGGCTCGTAGAGGTCACTGGAAAGATTAAAGATTTGCTTGTGGAAGGATCTTGTGGTACCTGGAGGGAAGGAAACAGTTTCACGCCTGCATCTCATTGAGGGTTGGATACAACCAGTCTTTCTTAAGCAAGGCTCCAGTCCCACTCATGTAGGAGGCATTTTACTTGAGTAACTGAGCTAGAATGGAGCACTGAATCAGATGACCTTTAAAGATCTCTTTCAACCCAAACTATTCTATGACTCAGTAATTTGGTCCAAATCTTTCTGAGTTTTGCAGTTCAGCACAATACAGAAAAGCAATCCAAAAGTTTCCAAATGTTTGACTATGCTCTCTCTCTAGTCAATTATCTAAAATGAGGTCAGAGGACTTACACTTCTCATTTTACCTCTTTAAAAATGGAGAGAATAACATCAGCCATGTGCATTGATAATAGAAATATTGAAAATATAAATATCTTCCTTTTTTGATAACTCTCAAGCACTCAGGTATTTAAGTTGAAAGGAAAGGTCATGTATGATAGTTTAGTGCAAAAATGTTCTCAATATTTTTGCATGGTAATACCACAAAGGAATAATTAAACTCATTTATGTTTACAGAGCATTTTGAGACATTTGAAATCAGTTTTAATCACTTTTAAGGAACATAAAATTCTCTTCCAGACTCCAGTATTCCAGGAAGCAAATACCTCTGTCCTTTTTATTCCATTTCTAAAAGGTTCTTTTTATTTGACTATGCAACATGTATAAAAAAACCCCAAAAAAACACAAAAACTTAGAGCATAATAAAAGTGAGAATTACTCAAAAGTACCTGCAATAATTGACTGTGTCACAGAGTGCTGGAGGAAAAGCAAACAGTAGAAAGAAAGAAGAGTGGATAAAGTGTTTCAAAGAGAAAGAAATTAATATTGTTGTATGTGTGTGCAATGTGAACCTGTTCTACAGTTATGGTTGCTCTGAAGAGGAAAAAAAAAATTTTTCTTTTTTAAGGACTAAGAAAAAATCTTATCTAATTAGTATAAATACCAGCCCTTCCAAAAGAGAAAAAAATACAAATAAACAAAGTATTTGCAACAGAGTGGCTTTTTTGCAAGCTATCATATGCATAATATCTTTAAATGGAAATCTGCTGAGTCTGCACTCTCCTTCCAGTATAGCTTCCTGATGGAACTGTGTAAATGCTTCTGTAAAAAAAGGTGCCATGTTTTGTAAAGTATCTTTATGCAAACTACAAAACTAAAGGGTTAAGCTTATGAAACAATCACAGCTTGTGATTATGTGAACTCTTTGTCATATCAACATTTGATCATCATCTGTAGAGGCCATATATATCTGCCTATAGATCTGTTTAACGAATCCCACACAAAAGTACATAGCCTTTCCGTTTCAAAGTAATGAGGAGTTCGTGTTTGCATTACAAGAGCGACTGAGAACTGCCTTAATTTCTCATGCAGTAATATATACATCAGTTATGTTGCAAGTGATACCATCCTGAATTTGCAAATCATTTCAGGTCTAAAAGCCCTATATCAATCTTTTTAATCTGCAGCATTTATTTTAGGGTAACATTTCTCCTTTCAAACAACTGCTCACAGTATAGCTAAATTTCTCAGAAAATGATACCTACTCTATTTTATTATCATGGTTCTAGTATCTGAGCACACAACATAGAGAGCAGTTTCAAAGACTAGACTAGAGGTCATTCAGACAGACAAAACCCATTACTTGTCAAACATTACTTGCTTCCCTTTATTGTCTAATTTCAGTCAAGTGCATAAACCACATGTGTTTTGAACTTCATATTCTCAGAAACCTATATGCTCAGAAATGGAGTAAAGACTTCCAAACATCAGCAAAGACTTTAAAGGAAAAATATTTTCTACTCAGCAGTACTTTTCTATCCTTTTTAGGTAAGAAAATGATCAATACATGTTCATATTTTCTAGTGCACTGATGCAATAAGCCATTAGAAACTGTAACACACAGCGAGAGAATAGAGATACACTTTTGCATATTTGCACTGATATATATTTGGAAAATACTGATTTTTCTCCTTGTCCCCTGAACAGAAGTGAAATTTGCATGTCTGCATTTGTTTAACAAGAGTAACTTCAACTTGCACAGTGTTTTGACATTCCCATATATCTCTGTCTGAGTGCTACCATCATTTGACCGATAGTTGCATAGCTCTAGAAGTAGTGATTACTTTTCAACTGTATCAGCACAACGAGCAAAGAACCAAAACCAATGTGTACTCTAAAAAAATAGTAATTTTAAAAATCCTTGCATCATAATACAATAACAGTTACCCCTCCTAAGCAAGGGGGTTTTGAAGACTACGACCCAGCAGAAGATAACATTCAATGGCTGAGCCTGATTTGATGTCTGACATACTATTACATAATAATATATCATGCCAGACTAATATCTGTCTGTCTTCTGGCTATGCTGCAATCAAAGTAGTCTGATCACATTACCTTTGAGAACCTGAATAAAAAAGCTAGAGTTTGTTTGTTGTGCTGCTAATAAACTAATGAACACTGATGTGTTCATGCCCTGAAGAGTCTGACTTCTAGTAACACAGAGAGGGAGAAAAAGAGTAAGGAATAATTATTATTATATAAGAATTATTTATGTTTTGAAGAAAAAATTAACCAGACCAACAATACTGTATGAATATGTTGTAAATGGACAATATATGGAGCCAGTGACAAGTTTCCCCACAAATACACAGTTCTAGTTACTTTCAGATACAGATCTTCAAAGGCATTTGGTAAAGGAGGACAGAGTGGCCTCGAGGACAGTCCCTGAGTTCTGTTATTATTGCACTAACTGAGAAAAGAGAATCTTGTCTTTACAGAGGTGTTATTTCACAAAAAAATTCTTGTGCGTATGCCTCTGTGTGACAGTATATTTTTTTTTTAAAGACTTTGTCTAAAGAGCCTAGCATACTAAAAATTGTAATAAAATTTTCTGTGTAATTTATTTGTTTCAGTACAAAACTGGAGCTGGTTCAGGATATTTCACTTTGAAGCAGGGAAGCAGCAAGTCACATTTATGAAAGTGCGGTCCATCTCTGAATTACATGTATTTGACTCAGCAGTCATTTACAGACAGAAAAGTAAAGTTTTTCAAATAGTAAATCTTAGAGTAATAGCTTTAGCTAGCTGGTACTGTGGGATTAAACTTCTTCGGTAGCTCATCAGCCACAGTTTAGCCCAGTCAAGACAAATTAAGGTCAAAGGTTTGGGTACAGCCGCCTTTAGCTGATGAGTTCTGGGATAAGCAGTGCAGGTTGGTTGTTGCTGTCACAGACCAAGAAAATGTGCAGAACTGCATGTTTCCCTTCCGTTTATATGGATAAGCTTAACACAAAGGCTTTTTCTTCACTTCTTCTCCATAAACCTTTTTGCAGAAGTATGTCTATTCTAAATTTTTAAGTATATAGTGGTATTCTAATGAATTATTGAAATAGCTTTTGCCAGACCTACCTGTGAAGTGTTTACTTTCCTTAAACATTTCTCAGCTACGCTTTGGTATCTGCTTCACCTGCTGTGCCTGCAGTCATGCAGGGTATGTTCTGTGGTTGCTTCATCCCACATTCTCATTTGAGATGTTATCAAAACTTCATCAGCCGGGACATGGTTTTGCAAATGGAGAACAGAATAAGGTAGCTAATGGGACAGTATCCAGGGAGGGACATGGACAATGCGAAATGGAAATACAATGGAAGGAGTAATAAAGATTGAGAGGTAAAGTTGAGGAAGGTAAGGGAAAGAAAAGGCAGAAGGTTTGAGGACACAGGAGAGTTATAAAAGCATTCTGGGAGGAGAATTTTAGGTAGAGTTATGTGGAAAAGGGAGTAAGGTAAACAGATTATGGCAGAAAGTGGAGAACAGAAAAAGGGAAGAAAGAAAAGAAAACAAACAAACAAACAAAAAAAACAAACAGGAAGCCATAGTGAGCTTTTTTCAATATTTTAGAACACGTTCACCTTAGTAATTTCTAGATATAGCAGTGAAAAAATAGCTAGGCCTATTTAAATAATAAAGGATTTTTAAATCTCAGGATGAGAAAGCAAAATCACCTTTTCTTTGAACTTTTAACTCTGCCTTCATTTTCTTACAGGAAAATACATTAGCTAACTTCATTTGATGCAGTCCATTTCACCAAAGGAAGGTAGGGCCATGGGAAATCTCCCTCAAATATCTTCTCTTCTTAGGTCCAAAAATTTGCTTCATTCACAAGACATAATATTCAAGACACTTCTCAAAACTCACCATTTATATAGAACTATGTGATATTAACTGGAAATTCAAACAATAGATAAAACCAACTGAATAGCATACAACTCCTTGATATATCTTCCTGGTAAGGTATTCCAGTGTAGTTAAAAAAGAGGCAAATATAGCAAACCCAAGAATATAGCAAAACAGCCTATTTTTGGCTACCTACTCATAAAAAAGCTGACTACTAATAATATTCTGAACAATCTAAAATAAACATGCATAGATAATTCTGGAAGATTCAAACAGTCAGAGAAGTGCAATCTTACAGGATTAAATAAAATTCTGCAGCTGCCGTCACTTATATTTAGCTAGTACAAGCATTTCAAGATTCGGGCATAGAAATGAAATGTGCAGCAACACTTTGAATATAAAAGCTCAACACAAACAGAGCGTGGAGTGAAAACATACCATTTGTAAAAAGACAATTCTATTATTCTAATAGGATTCACATGCATTTTAAATTTTAGTGGATATACAAGAAAAGCAAAATAACTGAGTATCTCAGAGAGCTTGCCAAAATCAACACTCAAACAGCCATCCAGAAGATAAATTTTAAATAAATAATTACTCAGGTTTTACAAATCAGCATTTACATTCACTTACAGAAAAATATAGTGGGCATCAGCATCAGCCAAGAGTTTAGCTTACCACAGACCATATGGGAGGATGTCCCCATAGACTGTGTAGCTTGTACTTGCATGGCATCTGCGGTACATAGCAACACTTCATCTGATGTAATAACACCTTCTGCTCTTAGCCTTTCTAAGTTATAAAACAAATGATTAAGTAATTTCACCATAAGCAGCCTAACAGAACACTGACAAGGTGGGATGAATACAGGGAGTTATCGTTCCGCATGCCAGGTATCTTGTAAAGCAATATATTAAGAGCTACAGCCTAAGTTTTTATACCTTCAACAAATACAAAGACAGCACAAATGAACTCAGCAATTTGTGCCATGAGCTGCAGTTTCTCAGAACAAAGAACCTTCTAATGGGATAGGTGCTTCCTGTAGGCACCATCTCCCGTTGTGTCGTTGGATTAGTTAATAGAAATGCTGCTGATACACTGGAAGAAAAGGTGGGAATACATGAAGAGAAAGATCCTTTTCAACAAAGTCCTTGTCTCAATCACACACCAAAGAAGGATGGAATCATTAAAATTTATTGCAATAAACTAAATACCAGCCTTCTTTTTTCCATATAAGCCTTGCCATTAAATATTACTTTTATTATTCTCTAGTATTAGAATAGGTATCTTAATACAGAGAGAATATTAATATCATAAAATTAAGGAAGAATGAGACGTATTTATGTGTTTAACTTTCATCAGAAGGAAACTACCTATCACCAGTCTGATTCACCCAAAGAAACATAGACACAAAAAAGAAACTCAGACACTATTTCATGGGAATCTTCATCACAGGAGAGATTAAGTGTAGAAGAAAACATACTTTAGAAAGTTTTCTGTTTTATCAGATAAGTGTTTTCCAACTGTGCTCTTCCCTAAAACAAAGAGTCCATCCGGCTCTTACCTTGTCCTGTCCTATGCTAAAAGCACTGAGCAGGAAATGCTCTCAGTGAAGTCATAAAACTAATATAATAAAAATGTCTTCAGAGTACCACAGCTTCTAAGAGATCCCTTATACTGTCTGCATCCAAAATGATAGCTCTACTGACAGAGCTAGTGCAAAATAGGATCATATTAGAGATAAGTTTTAGAAATTTCTGCAGTGATGTCATGTTCTCACACAACAGGGTTTAATCACTGACATTAGTCTCTTGTGTAATTACGATCTCAAATTTAGTATATTATGTCTGCTTTTAACATTCTTCACCGATGTGTGAAAACCACTTGACCAAACTGAGGTCATCAAATACTTGAAATTATTTTTCAGAATGATAAGAGATGGATTATCCAGAAAACTAGAAAGTCCAATTTTTTACTGCTTTTCATTAAATATTTTTATCCTTAGAGGCCTTGACTTTCTAATCATATCTCTTAACACATAAAATGCATCTCCAGGTAATCTAATCCTGCTTAAGCAGAGGAAATCCTTTCAGAGTTTTCTCAAAATCTATAAAAGTTGTGTCTTCTTTTGGCCTCAGATAAATATAGCCTTAGAACATAGTAGACTTTTTCACCCCAAGATTGCCTTTGATTAACATTCTGAAAATTAGAATTATTTTCTCTCTAATAAATGTCTACCTAACAGACTATTTCCAATTGTCTGTTTAGAGCAAAAGAAACATGATTGCACTGGTTATAAAAGAGATCCTCTAAGTTTATACATCTGAATTTCCTCAAACCTGCCTATTAAATTGACTGCTGAGGAGATTATGAAGTTTAAGGACTCATCATTTGAGAAGCTCTAATAATTTCAATTGGGTTATAGGTCCTGAGCATCCCGTACAAAAATGATATAATGTCCAAAGCTTTGTAGGTAAGTGGGCAGCCCTCACAGCAGGGCTTTTGAAGAACTCACTTTCAATTCAGATACTAACGTTCCACCTGAATTTCCATTCATATGTCAGAATGCTTTTTTGGATATTTTCTTAAAAGGGATAATGGAGAAGGTGTTTTCATGGTTGAAAGCACAGTATGCTACATAGATACTGAAGATTTTCTATTATCACCAAAGCATGTAATGGTTCAGTAGTTTTTTCCTGCTTGAAAACTGCCACTCATGTCCCAGTTGGCTTCATGCAGTACAGTCATTCCATAAGTAATCATCAGTAATGAAAAAGTAACACATCTTCCTTCAGTAGAACAACTGCTAACTAAGTTGATATGTAAAAGGATCAAAAAAAAATTTTAAATAGCATACCTTAATTTAATTATCTCTCAAGTCATGCCAAATGAAACATATCCAGGCAACAAATGTGATTATAATGAAATAGGAGGGCCACTCTTCCCATTCCAGCACTGATATATATCTCTCACCTTCATTCTCAGTGTGAACACAGGTCTTTACACTTTTTGGTCTAAACTCAGAAGTTATTACATTAAAAGAGGTCAATTTCAGACTTAGGTTTTTGGCGTTGTTTTTAATTTTGAAGAGAATTCTCTAGTCTTTTTTTCCTACTTGGATGTATTTTATAAGCCCTCTTCCCTATAATTCCTATTTCTATCTGTGACTGTTTTACTGTAACTGTTGTAACTCTTGGTTAAAGAGTAGGAAGAACAGAAAAAAAAAGAAAGAATGAGTAACAAAGACGGAAAAGAAAGAACTGAGAAAACCTGTGCAAGAAAAAAAAATTAATTATTCAGATTTTTCCAACAACCAGGGATGGTTATCAAGCTTCTACTAATCTCTGTCAACAGGTGGCATTTGTTTGACAGGTCCAGTGAAGAATGATGCAATCAGGAGTCTTCTTTTTTTAACTGGTAGTCCAAGGAAAGGTGGATTTGATAGATTCAGGGAAAGAAGTTTGATATCAAGGTAATTAATGCTGATCCCAGGAAATGTTGTTTCTCCCCACAAGGACTTGTTTATAACAACTGTGTTCAAACCTCCCTGACTTGCGGGGGAGGGAAGGGTGAATTTTCTAAGCGCAGCTGTGGGATTGACTACACATATAGACACATATTGACTACAAACAACTCTCCATGATAATTCTAAACTAAGAGAAAAATCATAGAATAATATAATGTTAAGGGTTGGAAGGGACCTTAAAAATCATCTGTCCCTGCCAAGGGCAGAGACACCTCTCATTAGACCAGGCTGCTCAAGGCCTTATCCAACCTCATCTTGAACACTGTCAGTGTTGGGGCTTCCACAACCTCCCTTGGCAACCTGTTATGGTATCTAACTATCTTCACAGTAAAGAATTTCTTTCTAATGTCTAGCCTAAATTTCTCCTCTTTCAGTTTTCACCAATTACTCCTTGTCCTATCACTACGGATGTATCAACACAAAACAATCAGTGGAAGAGTTGCCACACTTGGTTCAGTACTGTTGGAAGGTGCAATTAATCAATCCATTCCATTTCACTCAGTAATAATCAAGGCCTCAGCTGTTCTGTTATGAAACAATGGGGGGGTACAGGAAAGCATGTCAGCAGAAAGCAGTGAGACACATTAACACAGGAAATGATTTTAATGAAAACAGACTCCAACTCTTCTGCTTGTATTTTTACCTGGTCACTAGAATTTCCACACAGTCTGGCTATGAGCTGTAAAGCTCTTGTACTGCATAGGCAGTAAGCTGAATTCCAACCTATGCCAGCAGAATATAATGCTATCAGTGGAGTTGCACAAGCTAGCTCAAATATTGGAGGCAGTATAGCTGCACTATAGAAGTACCACAGCTAATCAGACCAACCACTGCATCATGTTGTGGGAACATTCCCTAGGAGAATTCCTGAGATTTGACACTAGATTTTTCTTAGATTTTAATTTCCAAGATGGTCTTTTGTTGAACCTAGACTGCTTCATGGTCTTTGAAACACTTTGAATGCTGGGCTTTCCCATCTGAACTGACTCAGAACATCCAAACCAATCAATTTGGTTTTGTGGAGCCCTGGCTACTGTCACAGCCTCTTGGTTTCTTGCTAAGTTTCAGGCTATTTTGTGAAGCAGTTCATTGTTATCAGAAACACAATTGTCAGTTTCTGTTCCAGGCAGATGCCCGAATTACAGCATACTCTAATAAGGAACCCTGAATGACATGGAACTGTTGAAGCTTAGTCTTAAAAAAACTTTGTAATGCAAGCTTATTTCACTTGCAGTGATTTCCCACATCTTCCTACTCTATGTTTTACCAAGAAATTTGGTAAACTCTTTACTGTTTGAATTATATAAAGAGATAAGCCTCTCTTACCATGTATACTTTTCTCCTGTACATTCAATTTTTGTTCTTCATCTAGATACTGTCCTCAAATATCAAATACTTGGTTAGGACATCAGCATTATCACATTTATGCCCAGGCCTGCTTTAAATTTATAATCAGTCATTACAGTTCATGTTTTTTTCTGACCACTTAGCTACCTGATGCTCAAGAATCCTGAACCATAAAATCTATTGTTGGGATATACAATTTCTATTGAATAGAAATGATGACAAATAAGATTAAAATGTTCTAGAATGTAATCACAACTACAAGTTTATGTGATTATTTCTCTAAGGAAAGTCTGGACTTCTACCATGACATACCACCTTCTTAAGACACTGGTATGCTTATATATTTTTCTGAGATTTTAAGGACTGCCATGTGTATTGGACTTAAAAGAATTATTGGCAGGTAAGCAGGTTAAAACTAGAGAAATGGCTGTCAATGCTTATGAAGGAAAAATCACACTGCATTAACTATTGCAAGCTTGCCTTTCTCACTTAACCTGTGCTGTGACTGTGCAATATCAGTTCAGCAATATTACTTACCAAAATGAGAGGCTCCTGCAAAGCCTTCCATATCCTAAAACGAATGGAAAACTATCCATTTCCACATAGCCTTAGCTATGGCTACAGAAGAAATGCTTACCTCACTGACTTAATGTCTGCTTTTTAAATAATCCTCTTCTCTTTGGATCTAGTTTCTGAATGACAGGCTACAGTTTATCACAAACTGCTTGCCAGACACTTCTTCCAAGATTTCAACATGCATTAGGATACAGTAGCAGGATAACAAACAGACCTGGAAAGCTTGTGTTGATCAAGTTATGCTGAAACTTCCACACCTCTCTTTATTTTTACATTTTCTTTACTTTTGCATACACCGTCACCAACCCACATAACATCCAGTCAATTCCCAGTATAGTGCTCTGCCAAAGTTTTCCCATATACAGTCTTTCCATGTCTGAGCACTGTCTTTGCTTCAGATACAGTGCTTATATGTCACACATAACAATCAGAAATGAAAACCAGATATTAAACTTATTATTTCCTTACTTTGAATTGTGAACATGAACAGTAATTTGAATGAATGTTCAGCTTTAATCTACTATACAGCTGTTGGTGCAATGACTCTTTCCAAAAATCAGAGAAACCATGCATATACAAATATTTCCAGAAACTGAAAAATGTTAAATAGCAATAAAGCTGCAAGTAACGTGCAACTTCAGCAGGTAGAGTTATACTGCTGTTAAATATCTTTTGATAGTATTAAGTAGGGCCATGATTCAAAGTTTTTAAACACACGCTGTACTTATTTCTATGGAAACTGAGAGTTTGCTTTCATTTAGAGTTGTACACCAAGCAAGCCCTACAAAATCCATATAACCTTATTCAGAAGGAAAAGTGCCCAATTCTCAAAGTCACTTATCACATCATACCAGAAGTGCTTTCATACATCCAACCTACACATCCCACCAGCTAAACTCCACAATCAATGAAAGGAAAAGAAATAGCTTGCAGCATTTTCTTGGAGACTAAATAGCCTATCTCCCAGGGGATGAATAAGGACTCTGGATTCAAAAGACTGACCCCTGAAAAAGTACACAATCACCAAACAATCACCAAACCTGTGAGCTGTATGTGCACACATACACACAATTACAGAAAAACCAGCACAATCAAAACACACTAATGACTGAATGGCTTGTTCTCAGGCACCATGACCACTGCTCTTAAGTCTCGCTTCTGAGAAAAAATAAACCTGATCACCAATCTGTTAAAGGTATGCAACGCTCCCATTATGCATTAATTAGATAAATACTTCTGCTTGACTGTATTTTGAAGGAACATTTAGAAGTGACCCCCTCAATGGAATACCTTTTCTTCTCTAAAATTCAGTAGGATAATTTTCAGATGAAATCATAAAACTATCTGCATATGCAAGAGAATGAAAATCAGGAAAGCTTCAGAAGTTTCTGGCAAAAAGAAAGAAACAAAGCCAGTACAAGAAAAATAATCAATAACAGAATCAAGCTGTACCTAGTCTGTTGGTCTTGTAAGTTCATAGATTTGGTCATCAATTCAAGAGCTCAACCCCTCCTAAGTTTTACCTCTAATTGCTGTCAAATAATCATCTAGCAGAAGGAACAAGAAGTGCCTCATGAATAACAAAGATTCAACCCAGCTATTTGAAACAAGGAAAGCCACCGCAGCACCAATCATCTCCCCGGAGACCCATTAGTCTCTACACTGTCAATGTGGTCTCAAACTGTGACATTTTCTGGAGAAGCTGAGGATGCCCCATCTCTGGAGTGTTCAAGGCCAAGCTGGATGGGGCCTTGAGCAGCCTGATCTAGTGGAAGGGGTACCTGCCCATGGTAAGGGGGTTGGAACTCGATGATCTTTAAGGTCCCTTCCAAGCCTCCATGAATACCCCTCAAGTTTTTTCTAGTCTTACTAATCCTTTACTTAAATCTTTCATAAGCATTTCTTCGAAGCTTATGCTTTTCAAGTTAGTCTGCAGTTGATCCTTTCTAATTTTAACAACAGCACACTGAATAATGTAGGCTAATTCCAGGGCGAGGTTCATGTTCATTGTAATGACAGATGTATACCCATACCAGCAGCAATTTCTGAAGCAACACACACAAGAAGGTGGGCAGATGCAGAGGGCCAGGGTGTGGGAGAACTATACAGCAGTGAAGGGAATACTGGGATACTAATATAAGAATACTAAATTTTGCTTGTCTGCATGCAACTTCTTTTATAGCTGTGCCAATAACCAAACTCATACTATGTAATGTCTTTTCCCTGAGGGCCATCCCTCTCTGCAGTCTCTACAAAAGCTTAGACATGCCATGAGAATCCTCTCATGTTGCTTTTTCTGTTTTATTCATGTCAATATTCAACAGATGGAAAATACCAAAAGCTGATTAAGGTAAGCAGTCGTTGAAGGATATTCAGTCCACTGCACTAACCAGCAAGAATTAAAGGGTCGTTTTTTGAGTAATAATTTACAATAGAAACTTCTCCTTCCATATCCCAATTGTGCTGTCTTTTTGAAAGGCAGACCAGCTAATATGAAAAGTATTTCTTAAATTATGTTTGATTTAATTGCACAAAGTGCATTTCACACTCTTAAATTATGGATTACAGTCTTCTACTTCAGCTGAGCTATGAGATCATACAGTGCATTATATGTTAAATAGAATGTTTTCTTTCAGTTTCTCCTGAAATTTAGGGACATGGGAATGAATTCTGTGGAACAACTTGGGGTAAAACTCTCTTCCCTTTTATCTAGGATGTAAATGACAGGTGTAGCAGCAGTGCACTTGAACAGCATTTTTCTCAGTAAAAACTGTATAAAATTGAAACTGACTTACCAAAAAGTTCTCTGATTCACAAAACGTGCCAGGAAAACATTAGAAATAATATACTAAACTGGTTAACAGACTTTTAATTGTTTTGGAGACCTTTGCTTGCCATTATTATAGTATTTTCAAAAACGATTTTTTTTCACTAAGCACAAAATGAATTTCCTGTGGCATAGTTGAAGTCACATTATCTTAAAGGAACACTTCAGTAAACAGAACTGCAAACTAAAGATGTAAAAGCCTCATAATATTTCTTTAAAATACCATTCCTCCTTGCTCCAGACACTTCTGTTTTAAATAACAAAAGACAACATAAGAAAAAATATGAAGAATATTCTAATTTAATACCACATTATACACCTAGACCACTGACAAATCAGTTTAACTATTGTATGATAAATTTTTAAGCCTACTGATTAGAGGTTCTACACCTCACTTTTAAACATAGCTGAGCCATTCAACAGTAAACCTAACACAGTGATTTAAGTATTTTGAATATGACTTTCAAATCTTTAAAAGAACAGCAAAGATACAGAGATTGAAATCCTTTCTTAACTAGGTTCACTGGGAAATGGATGTATTTTAACAGGGTAAAATGGCACAAGGGAGTGTGATTAAAATAGTCAGTTTTACTAAAAACAATGCTGAAATGCCACAGCCAAACCCACACACTACATCGCTGATAGAATTTATTTTTACATGTCTACCAGGTATCATCAGGTTGTCTTGAAAGCCAGAACTGGAAAAATAGGACATATCTCATAAATCACTGTAACTGTTAATTTGTAATCAAAGGTGGTGAATGGTCCTAAATTACTTTGGGCCATGGTGGTAGCGAGATGGCCATCAGCTTGGATGGTTAATGCAAAGGACCAACACTCATAAATTGATACTGTAAAAAAAGTAAATATGCAAAATAAAATATATTACTTACATGCTATTACTTGAAAACCAAAAAGCATTCCCAATTTCCAATACCTTCTTTAGAATTAGAAATTACCTAACTAATATTAATGAGATCAGTCTAATGAGATTTTATAATGGATATTTATCTGTACTGTTGCAATGGTATTTCAGGGGACTTATTTAATACACAATCAATTGGGTTTTGATGGTTTCTACAAAGATGCTTTAAACTTTGAATTAATGATTTTTGCAAGATTTTTAAAGTGAAACTAAGTATAAGTATAAGCTTACATGTTTGATTGGGAATAAATATAATCCATGTAATAACAACACCCAGATGTTCCACCTGTCAAAAATAATGCAATGAAAGGACTAAGTAAACTCCAGATTTCAGCTATAATTAATCACCTAACAGCCTTATGTAGAGCACCACTTCCAGATGCAGAACCAGTTCCCCCAAGAATAATGAATATTCCTATAAATGAAGAAAAATAAAGGTGATAAAGACAATGAAAAAAGAGAAAAGTACTTGTTGATTATTCACAGAAAATGAAGACTTTATGATTTCCCATAGTCAGAAATCTGTGAGGTTTTTTCCTGCTACTCCATCGATGCTTTTTCACTGTAGTGTTTTATTACTCTGGTATGTTTGCCTGATAAAAAATGACATTTACTTTTTTTTTTTTTTTTTTTTTGTCATTAGCTGTCTGCCTTTGAATTATATTGTGTGTCTTTACAGTGACTTTGTAAGGTCCTCACCTTCTTGTATTCTCTTGACTATAACTAAGCTCTGTATTTACTAATTCATCTTTATTTGTAGCTGGCAGATGCAAAGATGTTAGCTACACTCAGGAGACTTTGACATGTGACTTTGTGAAATGTACAGGAGATACAATTTTCCTTTAGCAAATTATTCCATGCTGCATTTTCAAGAAATGTGAGTCCCAAGGCAAAATGAGATTATTAGACTAACTTGCTCACTTTCAAAATAAGGACTCAATAATTACCACACAGCTTTTTATTTATAATAACTTTAGTTTAGTTGATGTAACTGCTGGTTAAAACAAAAGCGGAATGCAAGGGAACAGTGTAAGCTCAGACACCTCATTCTAAGTCCTGCCTTGGACTTACAAGCTGACAGAGATGTGAAGAGGATCTTTCTGGCTGGATGATGCTGCAAAGAGGAATGAAGTGAAGGTCTGGCTCCTTTGCAAGGCCCTGATGATGAGGGGTAGCACTGGTAGCATTTCACTGAGTTAGTTCAAGACTCACATGGACTAATTATACAGTATGTCAAACAGGAAACATTCCTTCTGAGGGTTCAGATTTCATGTAGAATTGGCATGAAGGCCAATTACGTTACCGTGTCAAAACTGAGAGGAGGTGGTCAGTCAACCAAAAAATATACCTGAACTTCAACCCCTTGACACAGACATGCTCCCCACTGAACCTGTCAAACAGCTCATTTGTAATCCTTACTTCGTGGTGTTATACAAGGATGGGTCACAGGATGAGCTATTGTATTGCTCAAAAGCATGCAAAAATACACCAGGTCCAGGGTCAAAACTATTTTAAATATTTCACTTTATTGAAATGAACAAGATATTTAATCAGTAGTAATATAAAATAATCTTTCTTCCTTAGAAAGAAAATTATGAATTCTTCTGAAATAGATGGCTTTTGAGTCATGCACATTCATGTAATGGTACTCTGCCCTAAGTACATGCACAGGAATAATTCTTTATAGACTGTACTTATAAAAACCTGGCTAAACAATAAAATCTGTCTCCAAAGTCTGAGATGCCAAACCAAACAGTGCACACTTGATACATTACCTCTTCCCCCAATATTCCACATTTTCTTCATACACACAGCAGATAATACTGCTAGAAATAGCAATAACTTCTGTCTCTTCGGCTTAAACTTTTTACCCACAGTTTTGGCCTCAAAAGTTTTAGGTTGAGTATGTGTAACCAAGTGCAATAACACTGCATAAACAGAATAAAGGTCAGTTAATACTGTCAGAAACAATTCACAACTACCAAATACTCTTTAACAAACAGATGCAATCATATAATTACACCAAAACACATAGTAATTTTAGGCATAATTATTTCTGGGCTTAATAATTCAGTGTATGATATTCTCAAACTCTTGTCAAAATTTCTGTGGAAGTGTATTGTTAAAAATGGAAGAACAAAATTGTTTGAACATAAATAAAAACCAACAGATGAAAAAAAGACTATCAAGTGACAGAAATATTATTATTATATTTTTCATCCACAATAATTGACAAAATGCAGGTATTCAATATGGACAATGATAAATAGCAGAGCCTCAAGAAGAGCAAGAGCAAAAAAATTCCTCTGCTAGCTGCTGAGAACCCTCAAGCACATTGGTATAAGCTGACTGATGTCACCTTACTGCTCTCCTCAGTTACTCACTAGGAGCCTGTTGACATACTTTTTTTCTTCAGCATAGCTAAATAATTCATCAGGGCACAGCTCTCTGTGAGCAGGCCAGACTGCAGGCATCAGGCCAAGACCAAGGTCGCCATGGAGACCTACATGCAGCTTCATCCCCCGCTCCCTCCGTTGCAGAGAGAGCTTATGAGGAAAGGCATCGGCTGAGCAGCCATGCTCATTTCAGCAGTGAACAATAGGTATAACAAAATTAAAAAAAAAAAAAAAAAGGGCAAAATAAGCATATAAAAGCATCTGCTGTAACTGCATTGAAAGACTTAAATGACAAATGAGTCATAAAGCAGTTCCTATTTGGACTGCTACAACTATTATTTCACATGAAAGAAGTATTAATCCTCCCATTACTAGTAAGAGCTATTGATGCTCTTCAAACAACTAGACTATCCTATACATTGCAGATGGCAAATTATTAAAGACATTCTCCTTAGAGCTCCTTTTTGTTACTAAAATAGAGTTATAGGGGTAAAACTAAATCCTGACAAAAAATAAGATTTGTTGCTTAGATTTCTTTTACCCTCTTGTGTACAGTTGCTATAGAATACTGATTTTCAGAGTTCCCTCATCATTCTTTAAAAAGACAGGCATATTTATTATCTAACACAAAATATAGCAGTCAAAAATGTAAAAAAAAACATCAAAGATGAAAAATGTTTTGAACTGTGTTTACTGAAGGTTTGTTTTATTTCTTGCTAAATGTTTTTCACTAACAGGAAATCAGCATTTTTGTATGCTTTATGAATGAAAAAATGAAAATCTATTCTGAAATATTTATAGTAGATCAGCTTAACTTCATAACCAGTATTCTTTCTTTTTTTTTTCCTGCTATGTACTGCTGTTCCTTGGCTATCTTGTTCTCCAGGCACCTGTTATTAAACATCATCATATTTTATTACCCAAAACCACCCGTAAATCAAGGGCCTGGTCATGTTTTTATTAGATATATAAAGCATAAACCTTAAAACAAACTATATTTTGCAACCTCCTACTGTAAAGTTCTAGATTTTTTTTTACTCATTTCTAAGCGTATTTATTCCAGAAATCATATAAAACCACTCCCTCTAGCACATTCCCACATCCTCAAGCTTACACACTTATTGGAAAAAGTGATTCTGTGGAATGTTGACATCACATTAATACAACATAGTACTATATATATATATATATATACCTATATATATAGCCCTTGCAAACCACAGTGAACTTTCTATAGGTGATAATGGGAAATTTTACAGTATGAGACCACAAGTACCTAAGTGAGAGAACCACATGATTTCTGTGTGGTAACCCTGAAAACAGAAGAAGAGTGTCTCTGACTGTTTGCTCTGGAAGATCTTATAGAGCCTCCCATTGCCTCCAACACACACCCCTGTTTGGGTTGCAGAACCTTTTATCTTGTAGGGACCAATCTCTTTAATTTTTTTTCTCTATAGCTGTCAATCCCAACTTCTTCTTAGGCTCAATGATTTCTAGCAATATGCTTGTCTATCATTTCTTAAAGATTTTTGGTTTACTAAAAGCTACTCAAAGTATAGGAGGGCTGAGTGGACATAATAGACATTTTCTGGTTTTCTATACTCCCACAGAGATCCTCCATGTTCAAATTAAAGTTCATAAACAGAAGATCCACAACATTTTGCAGCAGTGTCCCCTCTGGCAATTGCATGTATGCAAATCACACAGAATTTGAGACTAAATTCTACCGAGATAAAGCTGATAGATAAAAATTGGAACTTAGTGTAGCTCTTAAAAAAAATCTGAGGAGACAAAAGTCAGGCAACCCCTGATGTAAGAACCACGGGCCTAGTTTAAATCCCAGTCCACTCAACAAAACCCAGTTTATCAACATATTTCTTTTGTCTTTGTTGTCTAACTATTAAAGAGGCCAAAGAGTTAAAAAATAGTTTTTTATGTTATAGAGAAGATTTTTTCTTTTTTAGAATAATATTTTGGCATGAAAGAGTTTGGAAATCCAGGTACTATCATGTGACTGACTCCTACCATCACATATTTTCTTGACAAGAAGGCATGTGGGACATCTTTACACTATTTTACACGGAAAACAAGAGTTCCCATGTCTAGAAAGAGAGTACTAAATCACAAAAAACCCTCTGCTAATGCTCTGATATGCTTCAGACAGAAAATTAGAATAAGTAGAGTCCCTTAGCTCAATTATGAAATGGTAAAAAAACCTGAAGGTTAAAGCCTTGCTGCTCAGCTAGGGATAGCACGATCTGTTGCTTGGAAGACCAAAGGCCACTACAGGAGGAAGGCAAAGCTCTGAGAGGAGTTTTCATTCTTGATGATCTAACTTCAGCCTTCTAAGCCAGCTGGCCATTACATTTATTTTCCATTGGATTTGACAGGTCTGGTCTGCTTCCAAGGCTACACACAGAACAGCCTGAGTATCGTGGATCTGAAGACCTCATTATGAACATGTAAAAAATCCAGATATGGTAACACAAACACCAGTGAGTGTTGGACAGCTGAAGAAAAATGTTGATGATTTTGATGTTCACACTGATTTAAAAGGACTAGAAGAGAGTTAATTTTGATCCAACCTTCATGTAATACCAGAGCCAGGTTTTTTATCCTCTCCTGAACATACATAGCTTGGAAAAAAAGTTGTTATTCATCTGCCTTAAATTTATCTATTGTTTCATGAATATTGCACTTATATTCCTGTAAATCATTGCAGTTTCTGATATTAATAAATCTCTTTTTTACAAACCGTTGCTTATAAAAAGAAAAAAACAAATATATATAGCCTAATTTTCTTTATTTCTAAAATGTGCAAAGAAAAGGCATAAATAAGAGTCTGTTGACACATTTTTCCTTTAGAACACAGCATAAATGGACATGGGGAAAAATATAAAGAAGAACAATTACCATGAAAACTTGATAGAAAATATTGTTACAGATGGATTCAGTGGCTGCTGAGGGTATACGTTGTAGAAATAAAGGTAATAAAGAAAAATCACATTTCCTGACATACAGCTTCCTCTTCTATTATTATTATGATCATGTGGGAGATAAAAGACATAGGAAATGGATTCTTTTGGAGTTTGTTTTCAGCTACTGGTCTGCTCTTTAAATTTTCTCTGCATAGGAGTCTTACAGTGGACATAAATGTTATTTACAGAACTTAAGATTCTTTTTATACAGGTAGAAAAATAGTTATTCACATGAAACGCAGTAAATTTCACCTTGTCCCAAAGCAATTGCCTCTTTCTTCTTTATACTTTTAGGGGAAAGGAAAGATGGGGCAAAATGTACAAGACCTTGTCCTCTGTCACAGGATAGAGAGGCCATTTTCTCCTTTTTTTTATGGTTGATTGGCTCTCTTTCCATCTCCAGGGTCCTTTAGCATCTCTTAAGCACTCTGATGTTAAGTTATTTGACCCACATTTCTTGTAGAGAGTGTGGCTTATGTGCTAGCGCACACAGGATTTTAAAGCTCATTAATAGGAGAATGTGTGACACTGCTTTTCCAAAGATATTAATCACAATGTCTGATTCTGTCTCTTGCAGTAAGGTTTGGGCAGATTAACTGATGCCATTTTCCTATGACATATACCTACGACGGACTAACAAAAGAATCCGAAAAAAATCCCATTTGACAAAGAGTACATACTTTTCTCAAATGTCTGCTCAAGTTTCACAATGCTAGGATGGTACAAATGTACTAGTATCAAGCATGGTGTATTGTAGCTTGTTTTTAATCACACAGATCACATTACCAAACATCCCACCTATACCTGCATTGCTATATACAAGGAAGCCTTCCAGGGAAAGAACTTTTGGAGCCATACCATGATTCCTTAATGACTTTACCACCAAACCATAGGTAACTGCTATGGTATGTGATAGATCCATAGAAACCACCGGGATGGTGGGTGTTCACTGAGTGGGATATTTAAACAAAGAGTACGCATGTCTAGAACATAAAAGCAGTACAGACTGGAGACTCAAAAAGAACTATAGGACTGTGGCAGAGCAGTTTAAAAAGTCTGTCTGGAGTGATGACTAATATTTTCTGGCATATATACACAAAGTTTTAATAAATGTCCTATAAAATGCTACATAGAAAGTGCAGAGATAATACTTTTACCAGCATTATTATTGTTATGAGAATTTGTTTGATGATGTTTGTCAAGTATTTTGAACAATGACACATTTATGTACAGTAAAATAAAGATAGCCATATCTAGCTGCTGGTAACTATGAAAGAATGTAAGGCTCTTCCTCTAGACTACCACCATAACTTTCCTTTACCTTGGCACCCTGTATTTCTTTCTATGCATTTGGGAATTGTGGACACATAAATGTTTTGGTTCCACTATTTTAATTGCTGCTCTGGTTTTGGTTGGAATAGTGCTAATTTTTTGCATAGTAGTTTGTATCTATGTTACGGATTTGTGATGATAACAGCATTGATAACATAGGAATGTTTCAGTTATGGCTGAGCAGTGCTTACACAGCATCAAGGCCTTTCCTGCTTCTTGCACTGCTCCACCAGCTAGCAGGCTGGCACATAAAGTTGGGAAGGGACAAAGATAGGACAGCTGACACCAGCTGACCAAAGGGATATTCCACACCATATAGTGTCATGTGCAGCATATAAAGCTGGGAAAAGGCATGGGGGGACATTCAGAGTTATGGCATTTGTCTTCCAAGCCACTGTTGTGCGAGATGGAGCCCAGCTTTTCTGGGGATGGCTGAACCATGGGAAGTGGTGAATTAATTCCTTTGTAGCTCTCCTCATGTGCACAGCTTTTGCTTTACCTATTAAACTGTCTTTATCCCAACCTGTGATTTTTCTCACTTTTCCCCTTCTAATTCTTTCTCCTGTCACACTGCAGGGAAAGTGAGCCACTGGCTGTGTGGGGCTCAGCTGTTTACATGGGTTAAGCCATGACAACTGCTTAACAAAACGCTAGGCTTACTAGCAAAATGAAATAAAGTAAAATGGACTTTAAAGTGAGGAAGGGATCTCCCCTAGGTCTCTGTCCAAAAGGAGTAAAGTGATGTAGGTCTGGATCTACTCACACACATACTAATTATCTGTCTTTGGATATGGGGATTTTGGGGTCAGGCATAGCAAGGTATGATTGCTATTGGGAGCCCAATCAAATATCTGTACCCAGCAAGCACCAGCAGGTAGAATCAATAGCAGTTTCAGGATAACTGTGTTTCAGATACTGTAGGACAGATATGCCTTGCATATCACAATATTATGAAAGATCTAGAGTGACAAGAGCATCTCATACACTTTAAAAGAAACACTTTATTTGGTCCTTGGCTAAAGAAAGCAGGAGTAACACTGCTAATGCCAATGGAGTGGCAATGGTGCGATCTATCTCACACTCTCCTCCACATGAAGATGAACTGTAAATAATTTGTCCCAGAAGCAGTTCAAGTAAAGAGGGTGGACCAAAGTAGCAACATCTACAGCTTGTTCTGCTTGTGGATCATTCAGACTAAATTTAAGAGAGAATAATTTCAAGTTCATGCAGAAACTATGTTCTCATTTTATATCACGATAAAATATAAGAAAAATATTTCTAGTGATCTGGTATATATTTACCTTGTAGGTAAGTTGAACATATTGATTATCATTTGGCACATTTTTCTGTAAGTTGCTTAAACTTAGGCACTACCTTGAAAATTGTCAACAACTTATTCAAAGGATTCCAACAGGTTTCTCCCAGTTCAAACAGCTGTGTTGCCTTATTTGATATTTTGTTTAGTTTTAATATTTTCTAAATAAAGTTAAGTAAGTCTTAATGACTTGAAACTACTTTGCCAAGTGCACATGAAACATTTCTGGAAGATTATAAACCATATTATCATCCTTCAAGAAATACTTCCCTGAATTACATTTATCCGATAGTCTACACTGTTCAACCTACAGCAGTGATTTTATTAAGAACTAATCCCATGAGCAAAGAGTATGTAGCAAAAGCAATATGAAACACTCTAGCTAGTGACAGGGGATTCACAGCTTCAGACATAACCCCTCAGACTTGAACTGAAAGCTTTGTGAGAGAAGTGCTCCAGGTGAAAGCACAGGCACACACAGGTCAGAGAAAAACTCCTGTAAATTTCAGTCAGGACACAATTTCACGGTAGGAATTTTATTGTCACCAGTCTTGCTGTATTTTCAATATCCTTTCTTCTACTTAGAATAAAGAAATGAAGTTAAAAAGCAGAGAGGAAGCACCATATATTATATGGTAATAACTATATTTACATAAAGAACAAGGGAGGATCTGAAGAACTGCAGTCCAGTAACTGATTTCACTTTTAGAACAGAAATTGAAAATGCTTTCTATGGCCTCATTTACAAACTTTAAAACTGTATGCAGCATAGACCATGTTTATGTTCTCTGTTTTAAAGTTTTTCAGGCAGCATGAAAAACAACAAAAAAAAAAACAACAATACTGTATGTATTGCTGATATGACAGATGATAAATGGGACAAAAAGAAGATTTTATTTATTTCAATTTCAAATCAGTTAATGCTGCATCACACAGCAGTTTCACCTACAAGGTCAGACATTAAAGAAGTTGCTCATAGAGATTAAGAACCGGCATACAAAACAAGAATGGAGGGTGTTGGATTAAGAGAAAACATTTGACTTGTGTAGGATTAATAAGCACAGTAGGTATCAATAGCTTGATTTTGCTTACACAGTTTACACTGAAGACATTATTTCACAGGCTACTAAAGTAGGCTAATAATATCAATGATAAAAGCCACTGGGCTTTCTCCTCTTAAAAATGCTGACTGGTCCAGCCTCCCTAAACACAGTTCTCAATTGCATGCTTTCCCAGATCAAGGCTAAAGTCCTTTGCTGTGTACCAGGCTGAGGTTTATAATGAGAAAGGGAAAGGAATAAAGCAGAGGAACACTCATTTTTCCCTACCTAAGCACTACTCTGAAGGTGGTCTTAAAGGCTAATAATGCTACATCATTGCTACTACAGGAGTTCAGAGGGCTGCTAGCACATAAAACAAGTTGATCATCCCAGCTCCATTCCCAAAACCATAGTACAGATCAATTCTCAGTGGCATTCTTCTTTGACACTCTCAGGAAGTACCAAACAGTGAGGAGCCTTGGAAAGCTCTCTTGACTTACTTCACCTTAATCACAGGAGACTCCAAGTACTGGTTTCTTCTTTTCCCTGAATCATATACCAGAAATTAATCATATGACCAGCACACAACTGTCCACATTCCTCAAAGGAGCCTTGGGTTTTCTAACCAAACTGGGACACATTTTGCGACAAAATTTTATCCACTGTGACATGAACATACTGTGAGATGAACCCAGAGATACGGACCAGACCGCAAGGCAACAGAATAACATTTGCATCACCCACAATCTACAACCTTAATGGAAGTTGGGACATGGTCCTGCAAACATAGGAACTGCAGGGCAATGTTTTACAAGAGCCAACTGTGTAGGCCACGATCAGAGGTAAGAATGTTTCTGCTTCAGATGACTCTATTCTTTCACCTGGAGACTTGGGTGCTCCTTCTGTCCTTAAAGAGATCCTTTAGGGGGCTACACCTCAAAAGCTGAATCTAACCCTATTAATACAAGCAACGAGCAATACCTCTGTTCTTTCAAAACAAAGAGCCTCACTATCTACTGCACTTCTGACAAAATACAGCATGTTTCTGTTTATCTCTTACTTTGAAATTCATGACTTGTTATTTCCTTTCTACCCCAGAAATGTTTTCTGAATTGTAGGACAAAAATTATTAATAAGCTGATTCAAAATGTCCCCCATTATAAGTATATATGATTAAAATAATGTTGAATGCCCTATTTGCATTCTTGAACAAGTAGAATCTCTATTGCCAGCTTGTAAGGCCATCCTCTGTTTCTAACTCCTGATTCATGCATGAAATTCAATCAATATAGTAATTCTGGTTTAAGTTTATATTGCTGGCAGTCAACTGTCTATAGTGTCACCCCCCCCCCCCTTCATCCAATATTCATTGAGTGCATATCAATCACTGGCAATTTTCACATGAAAATATTATCTAAGCAGTCAGCTACTAAGCAGTCCTATCTTGTTAAATTTCACATATCTCAATCAAAGCAAAACAAAATAAAACAAAAAAATAGAAGAAAAAGCACCTGATTACCTAGGAGGAGGGAGGACTTATACTCATCTAAAAATTCATTTATATTATTTAAACACTATTATCTAAATTAAACTCCTTAGTTCATAAATTAATGTTAGTTTATGACTAAAAGTACATGTCACTACTGATATTGGCATTTTTAAATACTGTTTTTGAAGATCTTATCCTGAACCTCTATGAACTCGTCCTCACTACAGCTCTGTCTCTCATAAATGCTACAAAATATCAAGTCAAGAGTACAAAATCACAAACTTAGTTTAAAAGCAGTAAAATCTGTGTTTTGTTTCTCCTGTTGGAGAAATTGCAGTACCTATAAAAATAAAAGCTAAATTTTAGGAGAACTACCCAGTCCCTGATGCAACAAACAATTAGCATCTAAGTCTTAGAATCAAACAGGCTTCTCCTGCCATAGTACCGTACAAGGTCAGCCAGTTATGCACTGTTAAACAGTTTAATGGTGTTATGCAAATTGTGTAATGCTAGTAGTCATCATATAATGAAAAACAGTGTTTGTCAGCAGTTAGAAGTACTTTGACCTTTTGAAGTGGCAAGCTTTAATAGCAGCCAAAAATAGCAGCAAATACAATTTTGAAGACAATCAAAACTGAAAAGAGGTATGAAATGAGCACTGTGGCTGGTGTTAGACAGCTTTCATGTTAGACTGCTGGAAAGTTTTCTGAAGACTTGGTTTACTGTACATAATGAAAATATTCAGTTTCATCTTTAATTGTGAATTTCTCACTCATTTCAGAAAGAAAAAGAAAAAAAAAGTGAACCCAAGCGCTCAAAAAGAGGACAATCAAAAAATGTTTTTAAAGCCTTTTTTTTACGATTTTCAAACCAGTCTGGTTGATACCACGGGCTTTATTCACAATTATCAGCATTAAATTTAATGTTGTTAGAAAAAGAGTCTTTCAAGCATGGTGACTGAAAAGTGCAAATGAGAAAAAACAATGAAGCAGAGAACTGCATTGATGCAATATAGCCCACATTTTCAGCCTAATACAATAGCTATAGACTTCTTAAGGTAGACAGACTAATGCAGTAGAATAAACATTACAGTCAATGGCTGTCAGTAGAGCCATCAGCCCTAGTGAATGAGGAAAATTACTGTTAGACTGAGGGTATAGAACAAGGAAGGAATCCGACGGATTAGTGGGAATGGGGGAGACCTCCAGGCTTTAGGCTGCTAGCCCACTACCTGCGAGGTGAATGCCCTTCCCCCCTGCCCCTGCACGTGGCCCCATGGCTGGCAGGGAGACAGGACACAGGACACCGGGCGTGGAGAGGAGGCAAGAGAGAGTTTATTGTGGATGGTAATGTTACAAACTGACAAGTAAGATGGATGTAGAACAGTGTAGTCTCTAGTCCGTCCCACCGTCCCTCTAAAACTGGTCCCACTACTCAAAGAAACTTTTTTTCCTGGGTTCAGACCATCATTATTTGACTCATTGTTTGCTTTGGATAAAGACTGACTAGTGACATCCATCAGCTTGTCAAAATTCGTTGCCCCCTGCAGTTTCGCTTTGTTGGATCGACAATACGTCCTACAGTTGCTTGGCCTAGGAATAGTTTGCACAAGTTCTTCACTAATGGCTTCCTTTGGATTTTCACTATCTTCTTTATCACCCTCCTCATCCTTGCTCTTCATCTCTGAGAGATGTTCATTGTCAAAAGCTAAAATATACTCTCCAGTTCTGGTGTCTTCACTCTCATCCTCCCATTCGTACAAGTGAGTTCTTAATGGCCCCTTGGTCTGAGATGTTTCCGATGGAGAGTCTGCTGTTTTCCCCATGTGGGAGTCCCAAGAATCAGTCAAGTCCTTGGCTTCAATGTTGCATCCAGAAGTGTCTGTAGTCTCAGCATTGGTTTTGTTACTGTCTTCGGCATTCCCATAGATGACATGACTGTTCTCATTATCTTCATTCAAATTCTGGATTTTATCTGCAGCTGCAAGTTTAGCACTGTTGCCCTTGCATTCTCCATCTTCCATGTTTTTGCTTGTGTTCTTTTCTTTTAAGAGAGGAACAGTATTGTCAAAAGGTATGCACTTGCTGGATGCAACAAAGGAATCCAGTCCATTCCTGCCGATAAGCGAACTTATACTATGTAAGCCCCTTCATTAAATAGTTAGATGTCATCTCAAAATAACGGAAGTTTTTCTCCACTACATGACCCCACTACTATTCTTTTTGGAAAAGGGCTCAAGAATATCACGCCTCTAATGATTTTAAGCTTTTTCCTAAATACAAAAGTCAGCTTATACATAGATAGTGTATCTCTACTTCTTTTTGTACTCATTTCATCCCTTATTTCCCTATTTATTCCTTATTTCCACACCAATATTTACCTTATGTATTTAATAAATATAAAATATATATATTATAAAATATTTATATAAATTCCCAGCCTAGAGAAGAGAAGGCTCCAGAGACCTTCTAGCAGCCTTCCAATACCTAAAGGGGCCTACAAGGAATCTGGAGAGGGACTTCTGACAAAAACATGTCGTGATAGGACACAGAGTTTAAATAGAAGGAGGGTAGGTTTAGATCAGATATTAGGAAGAAATTTTTCACTGGGTCAGCGGTGAGACACTGGCACAGGCTGCCAAGGGACGGCATGAATGCCCCATTCCTGGAATTTTCCAAGGTTAGGTTGGATGGTTTTGAGCAACATGGTCTAGTGGAAGGTGTCCCTGCTCATGGCAGGAGGGTTGGAACTAGATGATCTTCAAAGTCCATACCAACTCAAACCATTCTGTGATTCTATTATATACATACTCTTCATTTGCTCAGTTAAAATGTTTAGCAATTCAATGCTTTTCAAACAGCTTGGAGTAAAGTCTTGGATGCAATGAAATTAAGGGTACAATCTGACCAATTCCACGAAGTTAAAATCTTCAGTGAAGACCATTAGACACAGATATTTTATTGGGCTAATAAGTAAATAAGAAAACAAATAACAGGTACATAAAAGAAAATAGATTAAATATGGGTGGATTCCCTTTCTTCTTACTGTCTCTAGTTTCTTCTTATCACTGAAACATAGGTAGTGTATGAGCTCCAAACAAAGTAAGCATGGAGCAAAAGCATATTTCTAATCTCCATGTCTATATAACTCAGAAGGCTGTTAACTTCTTTCAAAAACTCTGTGAATTTTTTGTTCCAAATGAAAAAAGTAATCTTTTTTTTATTAGATACTTCACCAAACACCATTACATAATTTTCACTACACATTTAGTTATTTTATTTCTAAAAACAAACTAATACCTATAAAGCCCTTGGATTGGAGGACATTTAAAATTCCCTGTCTCATTTGCTATCTATCAGGATAATCTAACAGTCATGATGAAGTTCTCTACTGTATTATTAGAGCTGGGACATGAGAAAAGCTATAGTTGCTTAAGGCTCCCCTGTCCTTCATCACTCGTAACTTTTACAAATCATCACAGAATATTGTTCTAACATTTTAAAAGCTTAGTTTTGCCTTAAGAATCATTACTTCTGCTGCCGAAAGTTTAGATAAGGGAATGTTCATAAAAAAAAAAAACCTTAATGAAACGAAATCTTTATTTGTAGCAAAGTTACAGAAAGAACATATTTCTATAGAATCCAAATGTTTTGGTCCAATTTAAATTGACATCACCTTCTCTAATATCTCAGTGGAAAAGGCATCTAAGCAATTAATCTATGAAGAACAATGACTCTATCTATATCTCACTGCTGGGACAAAAAGTGAATTCTCTTGGCAGTCAGGAAAAATGATGGAATTATTCAGAAAGGATCTAAAATACTGTTTTTTCTCTAAATGAGCCTGTCAGTGCAAAACAATAGAGTAGAGCTATATACTACAAAGGAAGCTCTTCTGGATTAAAAGATTGCAGATACAGCACTCTTTCTTCCCAAATGCAGACCTAAAAATCAACGGCAGATCTAGTCTGTCTGTAATTACATGATAACAAAAAGCTCATTTAAATAGTACATCAGGTAGCATACTCGGGTATTTCAAATTTTGAACTTATAATTTAAGTAAATAAGCAAACATGTAAATACAAGCTGGCCAATTACAGTCTTAATCTGACACATTTAGTATCACAGTTTTATGACCTAAACCAAGCAGTATAAATATATCAGTGAAATTACATACCTGCCTACGATAAGATTTAAATTCTTGTATTAACACAGAAATGTAAATTTCTGTTGGATTAATCCACATTTTGCTTTACATAACGAAAGTACTTGAAAACACAGATAATTATTCTTGAGGGTCTAGGCCTCTTATCCAAAGAAATTATTAAAATGTCATTTTCATTTTTATCTTCTTGAGGATTGCCTATCAGACAAAAGACACTTAGTGAGCTTATTCTCCTAAAATATATTTTCTAATTACTTACTTTTTAAAAATATGCTTAACATTTTGTTCTTTTCCCTCAAGGGTGACAAATAGCTGTTTAGAAGTTTGTAAGTTTAGGAAGGAAAGATAGCCTTTAAAATCCTTTGTGCTAAGGGGCCATATAACAGTTAGAAGCATTGACTTTATAAAACCTGACATAAGTGTTCACCCCATGTTAGGTAACATGTTTTACACAGATTTAAATAGGCCCAGGCCTGGTCTTGTTATGGTTGAAGGCAAAACTGCCTTTTTACCACTAGAGAAATGTTGTGTTCTTTAAATCTCTAACTAAATACTCAGAATACATGAGATCTAAAGATGTAAGATAGTGTTAGCCTCTTGCACTAAGGGATAAATATATTTATTATGTATATTTAATGATGTGCAGGGCACCAGAGTGATAGGCACAGTGTAGTGCCTGTTAGACACCAGATCAGCTATTATTGGGTCAGAATCACCTTGTGAGGCTCTGTGTGCAGGGGGGAAGAAGGGCTAGGTTAGGCCTGCAGACACAGGATCTGCAGGCCCACAGCAGGAAGGCACATGTAAGGCCTGTAGCCAACATGGCTGAACCCATGAAGAGCACACGGCAGGGAAAGCCACGTGGCTGGGCTGTCAATCAATAAGGTCTGCCTGGTGGCCTGCCCACAATGTGCCCCCTGGAGCCTCTAGTTGGCTGTGGTACCCCTTACTTTGGCTAAAGGGACACTGAGGTTGGCAGTGAGCCAAAAGTCCCGCCTAGGGTGAGTGACCACAATAGCCAGTCTATAAACAGACATGCACGAGGCCTCCATCTTGCCTTTGGCCTCTGCCCTTCTGACTTGTCAGAATGTGACCTTCATAGTGGTAATTATATATATATATATATATATATATCTTCTCTTTCCCTCTTTATTCTTTCTTCTCTTAATTTCTCTTTCTTTCCTCTTGTGGGCAACTTAAATGCCTATTTTCCCTATCTACTTAAGTTATGGGTATTGCATCTAAGTTGTATGGAGTTTGTGTTTGCTGGATGTAACAAAGGTTCCCTTACTATAGCAATGCTTGCTAGTTTCAGTAAGCTGTTGTAATGCTTTTCTTTGGTTTGTATGTTATCTCTGTAAAACTCTTTTTGCCAAAATGCCTATTTGCTCACAAAATTAAAAGAAATCTCTTAGAGAAAAGTGTGTAGTCTTTTCTCTGGATGTGAACTCAAGGTATCAAAGAATCAAAGGCTTTGCAAAGGTTTATGTAAGCAAAATCTCTTGAAGCCTGAAATTAAAGTGTACAACCAGTAAAAGTGTGGAGCTTCTCGACCTGGCTGTAATAGTGTCATAAGAAAGGAGTTCTGCTCCTGTTTTTGTCAGGAATACAGATGTCTGGTGTGATCTGAGATAATCTACATTATCCAGGGGATGCAGGAGATATCACTGGACCTTTAGGAGGCCCATGGTTTTCTGGAACAATATCGAGAGACCAAGTAAGTCAGACCACAGGGCCTAAACAGCACCAGGTTACTACAAAAGGGTAATGAATCCTACCATTCTAGAGAGAAGGGATTCAACCCCAAATTACGACATCTGAATGCCAGTATCTACCTGGGGGAGCCCCATAGACATAGGTCTCAACACTCTCCACCACCACTTAAAATTAGGAACGGGATTTATTTACCTAAACAGAAATGTCTGCTGTCATATGAGATGACTTAGGACACACAGACTGGCTTCCTGTTGCTAGTCTAAAAAGATGAAGTTTTCTTTGGTCCCATGTTACTTCTGCCAGACTTGTGTACATCTCTGCCAAGGGTACCTTAAAAGGTGCTGGATATCTATCTACACGTAAGCAACTGAATCACACTACTAGTCAACACCATCAGTAGAGTTCAGAAAAATGATTCCAGTAGCTTTGATACATATATTAACTGGTTGGTTGGTTGAATTGGTACATATTAACAGGTTGGTTGTCTCTCTGTTTCACTGACTTCAGGGATCCAACTGATATTAATATATTAGAAACATTTAAAGAACATCTAACACTTAAATTTAAGTACTGTTCTAACTGAATCCCTTTCCCCATCTAACCCTGCATCTTGCACACTTGCAATATACCTCATGTAACCCATCCTGCACATAACTCATCAGTAAACAAACTCAACCTTTCCACATAAAATATCTTTAGATCCTTGTTTTGCAAGTACTACATCATTTGCAAAGCATGGACATTGTGATCACTCATATTTGCCAGCGTTATAGGCATCTTTAAGTCTGTGTTTGTGACTATACTAACAATGTAATGTGTGAAATACCAAAATAACATTTTTAACAGAGTGTAATATCTAGATATCTATTCCACTTCTACAAGTGTCCAATTTCATTAATAGGTAGTGATATTTAAATACAAAAAGGCATAGTACTTAGAGAAAATCATCTTAAACTAGCCAAGTCCTCCTGAGACAGTGTCATCAATCTATATGCCTCTAAAAATATTTCAAAATCAGGTAGTGTTAGTCCATTTCAACTGCACTAAGGATTTCAAATGGAGTGAAAATTTAAATCGAGCCTTCATTTCTCTCTGCTCTTTCTGTATTTTTCATTCTGTAAAGCCAAAGAAATATACTGAATTACCAATCAGTGTATGCCATCTATGCTCATACACAGCTCATGTCATCTTGGATTATAGGACAGACATATCTTACAAACAGAAATTGCCTAACCTGAGCCAACTTCTAACTGCTGCCAGTAGCCAAAGGAAAAATCTATCAAAGAAAATTCTTCCATTGTAGTATTCCCTACTGTACTTTTATCATGTTTTGGTTTTTGGTTTTGCTTTTTTTTTTTTTTAATTCCAAATTTGGAAGTCCTACCACTGTGGATTTTAAAACATGACTTGACAAAACTCCAGCTATATTTGCTATATTGCTTTATAGCGATCCTGCACTGGCAGAGAAATAAGTTCTTGATAAGTCTTTCTCATCTCTAATCTTTCAGATTGTGTGGTTCAATAATGACTGATGATGTTCCTTGGCTGCAGGTAATGGTCCGTAAGAAGACAAACTGAGAAAAAAAAAAGAAAGAAAAAAAAAGAAAACAAGATGAAAAGAAGATATAAGAAAAAAGCAAGTAAAAGAAAATAAGGGAGGAAAGAAGGAAGGTAATATGGTGAACACATGGTACACGAACCTTGAAGAACAAGATTAACTTTCAACTTCTATCACGCTTTAAGTGTCAGCACAGCAAATCTTATTGGCCTAATCCTCCCACCATTAAGTTTTTAACATCCAGGGGCATGTGAGTAGCATATCTGAGTGTTAACGGTGTCGAACAAAAACATTAAATACCTAGAGCAGTGAATCTTTTATTGTATTTCGAAAAAATCCACAAATATTCGAATAAAAAAGGAGAAGCTTAGGTACTGTGATAACAAGGAAACATGAATGTTTGTGCAACAATTTACTTATTTAAGAGTACATTCATTCAAGAATAGAACAGTTTTTAATTTTGCATTGTGTAATATTCACAATCTGATCCAAAATCTATTTATTTGTTAAGACTTTTATATTTATTTAAAAACATTTTGAAGCAGACTGTTTTCATATTTGAGTAACAAAAATTATCTTATTCAACTTTCATTCTGAGAGAGAATGTGATACTCTCTGTCTTCAGTCATCTAATGACATCCTTCACCTAATCCTAACAATGTTGTCTACCAAGTTTTAGTACTTATATTTTAAAAGACCAAAACAAAACTAAAAAAAAAACCCTCAAAACTAGTGCTCAAGTGTTATACACATGTTTTTCACCTTTTCTGCTCTGCTACTTGTCTCTTGAACATACTCCTGGAACGATTACACACAAGATTAAATTGAAATGCTGTATTTATATTTTATGATATTCCTCTACTACATTTTATGAAAAAATGTGAAATAGTCCCAAGTAAATGAATGATAAAGATATATTCCTGGCTTCTTTACATCACTTCTCTGCTATTGCTCTTGACATGTATTGGAAAAGGCAAAAAATACTCTTCAATTAGTTCAATGCATATTTGTGCAAGCTAGGTTACAAAGATGGATAAGCTACGTGATCAAAATGAAGACGCATAATGGAACTGGACGCACAACCTGGATCTCCAGACCCCAGCACAATGCCTCAGTAATCTACATCACATCCATTTTATTACATATTTAAAAATATATGTGATAGAGAAAAATATAACAAAGACCTTTCCAAAGCTGACATTTCACGCCCTAGTAATGAAGGACAGAAATATCAGAGTCTAGCAGTTCATAATCAATAAGAAAAAACAAAAAATGGAATACTGTCCTGGTTTGGTTTTTTTTTTTTTTTAATTATTTTATTTTTCTAAATACATAGAAGTAATGAGAGAAAAAAAAAGCCTCACTTGCCAAGACCAAAATCATGCTGTACAGTTAGCAATATAATTCTATTACTTCTAGTAACAATAATAATTGTATTGTGTGAAAGACCATTTGTTTCACTTGAAACATAAACCATAATGTAGATAAATACAATCTGTCAATTTCTCTGCAAAGACAGTGGGTCAAAGCAATTTCCTAGAAGAGCATCACACAACCAATGTCTGAGGTAAAAAAGAAAAATGTGACAGGATCATCACCTTCAGTTTGAGACGCCGTACAAAAAGAAAGCAATTTCCTCTTTTGTACACTTCATAAATATCTACCAATATATTTAAATGAAGTATCTCCCTCCTCATTGAAAGGGAGGTTTGTTTTTCCATTTTACCATCTATGTTTTAAAGATATTGATAATTTTCTGTCTGCCTTTCAGCTCATAATTTTCTGAAAAGATAAGTCTTTCACTTGCCAACCTGTATTTCACACCTGTAAGTGGATTTGTGATTACATGCCAGCAAAAATGAACTGCACCAATGAAATAAAACAACTTTTTCTCTACAAGATGATGAGAAAAAAATATTAAAGACCAGATTTTCTGAGGTTGGCATTTCTTTTCAAATTATCTATACAACTTTGAAAACAGTTCAACTATTTCATGAAAGGGAAAAACACATAGCAGAGCATCTTTATATTACCAACATGTCACATGAGTGAGAAAATCTGCAAATTGATACAGAATTGCCTTACAGTAGTTACTTTGTTCCTCATAACGGTGGCATAGTATGAAGAGTACTGGTGAGCGAATACAATCACAAGCTCAAAGAAGAGGGCATCAGTCCCAGAGGGACATTCTTTTACAGAATAGATTGCAAGGTATACACTGGGTCATCTAGTACAACCTCCTTGCTCAAGCAGGGTCATCCTAGAGCACATTGCACAGGACTGCATCTAGATAATTTTTTATCTCCAGTGAGGGAGACTCCACAACCTCTCTGGGCGGTCTGTGCCACTCACAGTTACCTGCACAGTAAAGTTCTTCCTCATATTCCAGTGGAACTTCCTGTGCATCAGTTTCTGTTCATTGCATCTTGTCCCAATGTTTGGTACCACCAAGAAGAGCCTGGCTCCAGCCTCTTGACAGCCTCCCTTCAGATATTTATAGGCATTGATTGATGAGGTCCCCTCTCAGTCATCTCTTCTCAAGCCCAAACAGGCCCAACTCTCTCAGCCTTTCCTCCTAAGAGAGATGCTCTAGTCCCTTAATCATCCTTTTTGCATTCCGCTGGACCGGCTCCAGTAGCTCCATGTCTCTCTTGTACTGAAGGGCCCAGAATTGGACACAGCACTCTAGATGTGCCTTATTAGGTCTGAGTAGAGCAACAGGATCACCTCCCCCAACCTCCTGGCAATGCTTTTCCTAATGCACCGCAGGATACCATTGGCCTTTTTGGCCACAAGAGCACTGCTGGCTCATGGACACTTTGTTGTCCACCAGGACCTCCAGGTCCTCCTCCACAGAGCTGCTTTCCAGCAGGTCAGCCCCCAGTCTGTACTGGTGCTTGGGGTTATTCTTCCCCAGATGCAGGAGGACCCTGCACTTGCCTTTGCTGAATTTCCATCAGTTCCAGGCCCCTGCACTTGCCTTTGCTGAATTTCAAACAGTTCCACTCTGTCCATTTCTCCAACCTGTCGAGGTCCTTTTGAAGGGCTGCACAGCCCTCTGGGGTATTGGCCACTCCTTCCAGCTTTGTGTTATCAGCACTTGCTGAGGGGGCATCTGCCCCTTCATCCAAGTATTGATGAATAAGTTAAACAATACCAGGCCCAGTATTGAACCTTGGGGGACACCACTAGTGACAGGCCTCCAACTAAACCCTGTGCAATTGATTTCAACTCTCTGGAATTTGCTCAGCCAGTTCTCAGTCATCCAGTCCAAACCTCTGAGTTTGCCTGTGAGGATGTTGTGAGAGACAGTGTTGAAAGCCTTGATGAAGTCAAGGTAGACAATATGCACTGCTCTCCTCTCATCTGTCCAGGTAGTTGTTTCATTGTAGGAGGCAATCAAGTTGGTCAAGCATGATTTAACTTTAGAGAATCCACGCTGACTATTCCCAATCATCTTGTCATTCTTGAAGATAGAGGCGGCCTCTTTTCCAAAGCTCTGAACCAACCAGCTGGGAGACAAAGGTACCAAGAGGTAGCAGCAGAGACACAAATCTACTTCCACCCTGGCCATACAGTGCAGATGTTGTTTTAAGATGCATCCATAAGGAATTTTCTCCAGTCTTCCTTACAAAGACATCTTCTACGAATACTCCATTGCCCAACCATCCCATTCCACAGGGCACTTCTACACACGGGTCAATTGTGATACAATTCATAATGAATTAATACAGAAAGCAAAATATTTTTTCATCCACAGTCACAAAACAATTGTCGAATCATATGCTTTACAAACATTTTTTTCACAGTGTAATAAAAACTGCTATTGTTCTACAGAGAGAAAGCATCAAGAGGCTTTTATGTTCTTCAGAGCAATTGCAGCTTATTGCTTTAGCTGCACATCCCCTAGCACAGCAGTTTTAACTCCAGAATGCTAAATTCCTTTCCCAATAACCATGTTCAAGCCTCAGCATTTGAGATTGGATTGCCTAATGTTAAGCACTGAAATCAACAAGGCATAAGTTTCCTCATACCCTGAAGCCTTGATCTTGGAGTTAACAGGGGATTTTAAACATGACAAAAACACCTGAGCAAGCCCCAAAATCAACTATATGCTGTAATACCTCAAAAGGTTTGCTAGAAACATTATGATCACAGCTAAGTGTAGATAACTCCTCAGTTGGTACAAACCAGATGTTAATAAGCAGAGAAACATAGTACCAACAGTTTTGGTTAATAAGTAAAACTACAGAAATATTTTTTTCTTTACTTGTAATTTATGTCAATTTTAATTCATCACAGAAATAAACTGTTATCACTTAATTGCTCTCACTGTACAGCAAAGATGCTTATAATGAATGATGATAAGCAGGAACATGAATGAACAGTTGCCAGGCAACCCATAAATAAAGGTTCCAAATAGCATGACCTCTCTTTAAAGGATAAAGCTCTAATCACAATTATTTTTCAAATCCATTTCAGTGCCAACTAAAATCATGTTTGCAGCACTAATCCTGGTCTTCCTCATACAAAATGAAACCAAATCTGTCATTTGACATATCGCAAATAACAAATTAAACAGACTCAACCTGCTTCTTCAGATTACAGATAACAGTGTAGTTTGAAGATGGCAAACAGGTTAGACTGGAATCTGAAACAGAGAGCTGAGAAGATTTAAGCAATTTAAATAGGGTAATTTTTTTTTTTAAGTTACATTGTTTCTTTAAGGATCTTCAAGTATCAACACAAAGTCCTCCAGTTTTTAACACCACAAAATGATCATTCAGGAAAGTAGAAGGCTGAGACAGACTTTAAAATACTAAAACCAGATGCAGTTTGAAATGCTCTAAAATCTATATAATACCACATTCTATCTTTATAAACTCTTACAACACAGTCTTGCTGAGTGCATAAGCAGAGCTGAGGTGCCTAGAGCAAGTACTGACCTTTTAGATGGATTCAAATAAAACTGACAAAGAGCAGCATAAATCTTAAACCAGTTAAAGAACACAGTATATCCACTCTGAAGAAACAATGAATGGTAAGGCAGGAATTTTACATTATGCCTTCCAAATCATGGAATGGGGAGAGCTTGGGCTTGTTCAAGGTTTACTGATGGGCTAATAAATTGTGTATTTATTTTAGTAAGCTTCATGTCAGAAAACATTATGAATACATGTTTTTGTGGGTTTATTTTGCACTACATAAGATGATTACATAAATCTCTTTAACCATTTTATTTCTTTTCTTCAGTAGACTTGAGATTCACCAATAGCTGTGATGCTTAAATACTGACCTGTCAAAAATTTGCAAGAGGAAAACAAGATGAACTACAATTATAAACAAATACATCTTGCACCTAAGGTCTAACATACTATGTCAACTATGAACCCATAAGAACGGGAACCATCTTTTTAACCTGTCTTTGAACAAAATATAGGCAACAGAATCCATAAACTTCTCTGCAACATTAGTAGCACAAAATAATCTCATACTTTACAGTAGAAAATGCATTCGACCAACTAGTTGTCTACACATGTATTTCTTCATACCAAACAAGATCCAGTTCATTAGATTGTAGGCATTCACCTACTTTGACAGAAAAACATTCTGTTGCCTATCCATCAAACATATAACTTTTCAATTATCTTCCTCATCTAGAAAAACCTCCTCATGAGAGGCTTGTACAGGAGGCTTTCTTCATATCTGTATTTCATCAATAAGCAAATAGGAAATATACCGCATTATATATTTTTCTTGACTAATAGTTCACTCATTAAGCACCTTCACCACCTGATTCAGTAACTCCTTTCCATCCTTCTAATAATTTCAGTTTGAACTTCTTGTTCTAACAAAAGTCCAGTTCAGGTAGTTGATAACTCATGCAAGAGTGAGATTCAGAATTTAAATAATTAAGAATTATGCATACTGACTGCAACTAAAAATAAAGCAGAAGATCCTGTAAATTCTTTTTGGGACATATGGCACTACTGATACCAAAACCACCTTAATTGCTTCTCCATAGTTTTCGGCTTGCATTATAACAAATTCTAAAAAAACCTCTGTTGTGCTTACAAACTTCACAACGAAGCCCATTATTTGAAAAGTATGTAAAGGTGATATTGGAGGATTTTTCCCCTCTCAAATGTTTATTCCTCTTAAATCGCCAGCTGGAGAATGAAATCAGTCTGCTTTTATGTTTAAAAGACTAAAAGCTTATGGAATAAAAGGTCATGCATTACTATTCAGCAAGAGCTGGAGGCTAATTGTAAAATTTATTAACAATGAAAACAATGGGGTTCTCAGCCACTTATTGCAATGGAGGAAACTGAAAATATTTTTCTGAAGTTTGGATTCCACTGTATTTTGTTCCACAATATGGAATTTAACTATACCACTTCTGAAAATGGAAGATGACTATTGTTTTAAAGAGTTGCTTACACTAAAATAAGTGTCATTTAAAGATCTTCCCTAGGGATTCAAGTCTATACATTTAGCATTAGACGGAGGAAAACAGAGCATAACTGCCAGCCCAAGGAGAGTGGTGATGAAGCATGCTTTCTCTCTAGTGTTTCCCACATCACAGATTCAGTCAATGAAACTGGGATACAATTCTAAAAACACTTCTTTTCTCAACAAGGTTTAGGCAGATACTCAGCTGAGTAAGAGTAAGCAGTATTAGGTTCTGGAGATTAGTTGTATTCTAGATTTATGCTGATCCTGTCTTCTAACCAAGGTATTCTTGTTTCAATAACCATTTTGCCCTTAACAAAACAGTGACATTGGTTTTCATTTTTCTGTATTGAATATTTAATGGTTAATTAAATATACACATACTTATTATTGAGGTATATAGAATGAAATTAGAAGAGAAATTTATAGAATACCAGCTGAAACAGTTATATATATATATATTTACATATCCTAGATGGATGACACTTGCGAAGGACCATCTACAGACACTCCCAGTAACATGCAAAGGAGTTATCTTTGAGCAACACAAAATACTATTACTATAGTGAGGAGCCCAGTAGGGAGGAGAAGATAGTTGGTTGCTCTATAAGTTTTAAGTAACAAATTATCTTCTATGTGTTTGATTCAGTTGTACATTTAAAACGTTCTTTTAATAACTGTTATTCCATTCACTATCTCACTGATAGACATCTTGCCTTGCTATTGTACAGAAATAGTTGAAAGTAGCAGAAAAGCTCTTTATCGATGACATAGTCTTCCAGTGATACACTTACTCAAGGAATTTATTGTTTTGGTCTGAGAAGAGCACTGAGAAGAGGGAGCTAACAGTGTAGTTCTAGTTTTTCTCATCATGTCAGAAACAAAGCCTCACAGAAATGCCACTGGTAATCAATGAACTTTGAAAACTAATGCTAAAATCTTCCTACACATAAGGTTATGTGATTCCTAAACTTCATGATTTCTTAACCTATCAATTACAGTCATATCTCATGCAGCTTTACCACAAAGCTCTCACTGATACGAAGGGCAAGTTTGCCCCTGCTGTGTCCCATACTCTATGATCTGAATCCTACTCAGCTGTGCCTATTACACGAAATACCACACACACAAATACATTTCAGGATTGACAACTCAGTTGTCATTGGAAGCTTGAAGAATTCATCTATACAGTTGTTCGGCTAAAAGAAATTTTATAAAGGGACAACCAAATTACAAGGAATAACAATGTACACACAAGCTTGTAAACTTTAGCTTTGCGTTTTACTTTTTAAAGGTAACATTATTATTTAATATCTCTGAGCTACAGTAGTATCTCCTGAGAATTGTCTGGCTAATGACACTGAAACAAATAAACCAAAAAATTCAACTTGACTATAGAGATTTTGTTTATCAGTCAGGAATGTGGATTAAACAAAGCAGAACAACAAGAAGAAATAATTGATCTCACATTTTAAAACATTCAACAGGTATTATCTGTACTTTATTTAAAGACAAGAAAGAATGAAAAAAACCCTGCTTTACAGCCATTCTAAGCATTTTTTTCAGTGATGCTTCATTCAACTACATGTACCCCACTTTTTTTCTGAAGCCTACTTTGCATACTTATTGTCAAGAGAATCTTTGTTATATTTTCACACTTTACTATGAAGTACAACTGCTTTATGTACTTGTGCTGACACACAGAATTGTACAGCATAATTCATACTTGCTGTTGCCAAGTCCTTTGCCTCAATTTTCCCATGCTTTTAGCCTTTGCTATTCCCAGAAACAAAGAAAATTGAATTTTCAGCACTATCCAAACAATGTGAACATGGTAATGGCTGTTCCGGGAAAAATTTCAGGTTCGTTTAGCCCAGGACCATGTCACTGACAGTGGTCAAAAGGAGTGGCCTAGGTAGAAGCCCCATATTAGGACAACTCACAAATACCAGAGTAATTCCCTGGAACACTCTTCTGGCTCCCAGCAATGTGTGGCTTGAAGACTTAAATATGCAGAGATTGAAAGTGTTGGCATGTGACAACACAGTCTGTGTCAGAAGGGCTAGGAAGAAGAACAGGAGATGGCATATTTCAAAAAGGAGAAATATGTGCCCTCATCACACATACGTCCTACTTCATTCCATCCAACAGTATTTCTTGCTCCTGATATTGCCTTTGCCCTCAAAATGTGCTGTTCTCCATATAGAAGAGGTGGCAAAAATGGAAGTGTTTCCCTTCTTTCCTCATAAAATCTCCTCCTGACTGGAGCTGGCCTCCTGTTCATATTCCACTTGACTAAACCAACCTTTTTCTCCTCCCACACTAGCTCCATCTGCCGCCCGTCTCTCCAGCAGAGCCAGATGCCAGCAAAGCAGACTGCTGTGGGAGGAGAAAGTTCTGTCGCTGGAATTTCATCCCTATACTCCGCAGGGGGCCAGCCTGTGAAGCATGGAGAGGATACAGAGAGCAACTTCCTCTCTTCTATACTGCCTTCCCCTGCTTGTCAGTAAAGAAGGCAGCTGAGGACATGAGTAAAAAAAAGATAAAACTCCACTGTGTGCTCTGAAATTTGTGGGCTTAATATTTATATAGCAAAAAGATCATAATTCTACTCCAGACTTGAGCATGGTACACACCACATAAACATGTGAGAAGATGTGAGTCCTGCCCTAGAAAGCTTACAATCAAACAGAAGCAGAGATGCATTTTTATGATAAGGAACAAACAAGTGACTAGAGTGCAGATGACAGAGAAAAAAAGACTCAGATTCATAATCAGGAGAGATCTCAGTGATGGAGCAAAAAGACAACATTTTCTGGAGATACGGAAGTCAAAGAGAGAAGCTGTGGATGAGTGTTAAGCTGAGACAACTGCATGAGGCAAAGGAAACTGGTTGCAGACAATGAAAGACTAGGACGAAAGCAGACATGGAGAAAGAAAAAGTGACTTTTTTATAAATTTGAGGTGATCTTGCATGAGGCAGAGGGAAAAGACGTACAGTTAAGAACATCTGACAAAAAGGGAGACAGTCTAGGAATGGAGGAGCATCTGCATGAGCAATCTTGCTAGAAACAGGAGCAAGAATGAGTGTCACTGAGTGAGAACAAGAGCTCATATAAAACAAGCAAGTGTGCATATGTGTGAGACAGAGGAAGAGACACAGACTTCATTTATCTGAAAGAAAGAATTATGGGAACCCAGAAGACGAAAGAAACTAGACACAAAAAAGGCTGGTGTATGAGTGCAACAGAAAGTTTTGAGTGGGGTGGCAGGACGGAAGAAAGTGAAGGAACAGAACGTTTTAACAGAAAGTCAGAATTATTTACTAGAAGTTGAAAGAGCACATAACAATTGCAGAGACATAACAAGAAAAATTAAGAAGTTGAATAGACAGCAGAACTGTCTGCTGCTCACAGCAGAACAAACAGAGTGACATGACAGAGAAAAAATATATGCAAAGATGATAAGCGTCAGTAAAGGAATATTAGTTAATAGAAAGCATTATGTAAAAAATCCCAGCGGGAAGACTGAGAGCACGCACAAAGATGACTGGAAATGGATGTTCACAGAATTGTCACTGTAAACTCTTAGGGTTTGCCCCATCTAGGTATCCCCACATTTTAATCTTTATTTTCACTTGGAAAAATGCTGTTTCCTTGTCCTCCACACCTTCTAACTTCTCTGCTGTAGTTGCACCTTTATGCCATTTGTTTCACTATTTCTAGTAGCAACTCTTTTTGTTACGTTTAACTGGGAAAAAGATCTTATTTTTTCAAATACTCTACCACAAAGAAACGTGCCAAAAATCTCAAGTTTCCTTCCTCCTGTTCCTGTAATGCTCTTTCATTCATTCTTCTTTGAGAAAAAAAAAAAAAAAAAGGCTAGGGAAACTCAGCAATACAGCCGTACCTTAAGTCCAAGACATTCACAGAGCCTTCCCTGAGCTACGTGCACATACTGCGCCTCAGGTTTCCTCCGTGCCCGGGTGAGGGTTTCCCGTCCCCCGTGGGCGAGGTCAGCGGGAGGCACGGGCTGCGCTCCAGCGCCCGGCATCGCGCTGCCGGGATAACGGGATCTCCGGCTGAAACGCATCCATCAGGCGGGGGGACTCGGGGAGGGGAGCGAGCTACCGGCTGCTGGAAGGAAAGCCTACACAGACGTATGCCCTGGCTGCTGGAAGACATGGCTGGCTGGCTATTTGATTTGCTTTTATTTAAGGGATATAAAAAAAGAGAAGGGAGGAAAGGGAGAAGGGAAAGCACACACGCTCGCACACGCATCCGGCTGATCTTACCTCCACATTGAAATATTGCTCCGCTTTGCACACTGTAGCACATAAAATCCAAATGAAGGTTTGCAAGAAAAACACCCTGGACTGAGACACGAAATCCAACCGGCTTCCAATGCTGGATGCGAGTACGATCATAGTGGACTGTGCTTCAGCGGGTGGAAAATCTCTCTCTTTCTCTCTCTTTGCCTTAAATACACAAACAAACCAACCTCCCCCCCCGTTTCGGTGAAGAGCCCGTAGCGCAGGTTCACCCACAGCCGGGGAGGAGGAGGAGGAGCAGACACTTCACAGCACAGGCGGCGGCGGCAGGGTCAGCTCTCGCTCATCCTCACCGCCAGCCCCGTAAGGAGGGAATGTGGCGTCCGAGTGCAGCCGCAGCTCCTGCACGACTCCTCTCTGCCCAGCAGCAGCAACCACCTCCCCCCGTCCTCCCTTCGCTCCCGCCTCCGCCTCCTCCTTCTTCTCCTCCTTCTCTTTTGCCTCCTCCCCCTCAGCCTCCGCCTCCTCCCGGGGAAGGCCGGCCCGGCCCGGCCCGGCCTGGCCCGGCCCGGCTCGGCTTGGCCCGGCCCGGCTCGGCTTGGCTCGGCCCGGTTCGGTTCGGCTCGCCTCCGCTCGGCTCCACTCCACTCCGCTCCCTGCCCTGCCTCTCCTCGCCCCCGCCGCTCCCCTCCACTCCAGAATGTTCAGCCGAAACCTACAGGGCCCCGCCCCGTGGGCGGCTCAAAGGCGACGGCCCCACCAGGCGGCCCCGCCGAGCCGCCGCAGCTCGGCCGCGGTGGTCGGGCGCCGGCGTGGTTCCTGTGGGAGCGGCTGCGGGAGAGCGGCCGCCCGGGAGCGCCGCGCGGCCTTTCCCCACAGGCACGTCCCCCGGCAGCCGCACAAAGTGTCGGAGCCTCCCAGCCCTCCTCACGGGGAGGGGCCCGGGCGAAGCGAACGCCCCGAGCCGCCCGCGGCTCCCACCGGGTGCGGGCGCGGCCGCGTGGTGCGTGTGCCCCGGAGTGCCGCGCTGCTCTGACCGCTCCGTGGGCTGGTTGGAAATCTGTGTGGCGCGTCCAAATATGTGCTCATACACGTGAGGGAAAACAACGTGTGAAATACTATAGCACAGACAAACTTCAGGCTGGATATTGTCACGTTCAAAATGCCTTGTGGTTACGGCAGATAAACTACTCTTGCAGTGCTCTTATAGTGAATAGGCCATTTTATGCAGCCCCTTGATATGTCATCCAGTGAAAGGAAGGTGAGATGATCCATAAAATCATTGGAACAAGATCCTGCAGTAATGTATTTTGGGGAAAAAAAAGAGGGGGAAAATAATAATAATAATAATAATAATAAAGGCATTTTAATGATGTGAAGATGCTTAATCATGATATGGCAAAACCTGGAAGGAAAGAGGCATACCTGACAGATGAAATTTCCTTACTTTGATAGTTGACGTCAATGGCCGGAATTAAAAGACATGCAGACTAGATGTATGCAATTCTGACAACACCTAGTAGCAGGATGTGGGAATGTGTTGCGTTCTCCATCATTCGATATCTTAAGAGTAAGGCAGTTAGTTATCTGAAGAAGTTATGATCTGCCTAACCAAAAGGAACAGTGTTTAAGCAAAATTCTTTATGTAATGTAGTTTGTTTTCATGTTAACTGCTTGATCTAAAGGCATTTTCTGTTCTTCAGATTGTTAGTGATGTGAGTTATGAAATTATGAAATATAGAGCTGTCAGTGAGCTAAAATGACCTGTTTGCACTTTGGTGGCCAATATCAGAAGTCAAATTAAAGAAATTAATAATTAAGCACAAATTAAAGAAATGTCTTGGAACCATCAGAAGGAAACTTAATATTGACAAATGCAAATTACATTTGGGAAGAAAACTCAAATGTAAAATCAAAAGAATACCAGTAAAACAACAGCACTTCAGAAAAGAATCTGGGGGCTGTAATGGACTATAAAGTAAATATGAGTCAGCAACGTTCTACTGTTAAAGAAAAAAGACAAGACAGCCTCATTTATGGAGTGTATTAATAGGTGTGCAGTACATCTGACAGGACTAATTATTTTTCTGCTAGGGATTGACAAAGCCAGCTATGTTTGGACCTTTCAAACAGAGGACAGTCCAGAGGAAAATAACAAAATATTAAAATATAAAGTAAGAGGTATGTGTAAAAGTTGAAAGAATTCCATTTAGTCTGAGAAGATAGAAGGTAAATGGTCTCTTTATATGGTAAGTGTTGCTGTGAAACGGACAGAAATATTTTATTCTTTCTGGGAAAAAAAAAGAAAAAATAAATCATCTAAATTGTTCATAAAGTTCAGACTCAATATTAGACAAAACTTTCTAAAACATTAAGGTTTATGTATTGGAATATGTATATTTATACATACTGGAAAAATAATGTTCCAAATTTAGCATTTGGAACAAGACACCTAGTGGAAGTGTGGAATCTCTTCCATACATAGGTTTGATAGGCAAGATCATTGTAGTTAACCTTTGTCTATTCTTAGGGCGGTGGATTGTATCATGAAATCTGGTAAACTTTTTTACTTCTAGCAAAAGTAGTTCATTAATTTTTTCCCTTTTATTACTCTGTGAATTAATTGCTGTAACTGGTATAAAAGAAACATTAACTCGTTAATTTTATACTGTCCCTTTTTCTTTTCCAAAGGGACTTCCTTCTTGTTTGTGCCCTTAGTGAGCATTAGCTCTACTTTTCCTGGTCTATTTTGTAGAGTCTGCCATCAGTGTAATACCCTGAAATCGAAACGGGAATGGAAATAAATAAGTTACTGTAACTGGAATTTCATTTGTCTGCCCTGCCAGGACTGCTGTGGCTATTTGTTATGAAAAGCACAGGGCCATAAATACAGCTACCTCCTTCCTTTACACTGTATACATTTGAAGAGGAAAGAAGAAAAGCAATGGTATGAATAGAACAGTGGACAGCGAAGGCACCTGAATATTTCTTAAGGGTGTTTGAGGAAGAGAGAAAGAGATCACAGAGGTAAAGAAAGAGATTGGTAAGGAAAGAGAGTAGCAATGTGTGAATTTGAGTGCCAACGGAAGAGACAAGGCATATGAAGGACAGAGAAGATCTTTGAAGTGAAAAATATCATTCAGGAATGCTTGTGTGAGTAAAAAAATGCCAACAATGATGGGAAAGGGCTTTGAATATTTATGAGTAAGCTGTGGGCAGAAACATACAAGAGAAGGGTCAGAGCCTCATGGGACATGTAGGAAGGTAAAAGAAAATAGAAAAGAATTTAAATCTCAATACAGAGCACTGTTTGTACTTATGTGTGTATGAGATTATGATAGAGATTAAAGACAGAACAAGCAGCAAAGATGTAAGGGTGAGTAAACAAGTAAAGAAGGAAGGAAGCAGAAAAATGAAATTGGAAAGAAATTGGAACTGTTTGTTGAAGTGCTTAAATGATTCAAGTCATATACTTTATAGGGCTTTTGCAGATTTTTATCTTTATCAAATACCAATATGATTTTTATATTCTTGCCTATGGCAGTTACCAACAGTATTTAACAAGCAGTGAGCAGGTTTTTAGGGAAGAAACACTGAAAAACTGAAATTAAAAGTCTCAGTTGTAAAACTTCTAGCCTTTTAAAAAGGCATGAAGAGATCTCTCTGCTGTACTCCCAAGCAGCATGTTTACCATCTGAGTTTCTTAGACTCTAGAATATATCTTTTATGTATGACTATAGTCACAGGTTTGCAATGGATGAATACCAGAATCAAACATAAACACAATACATTCCCATGTCCAACTTTGAACATGGGGCAAACATCTTCCACTGTTTTCTATATCAATTATTAATAGAAATTCGTATGATTAAAAAAATCAAAATAGTACATGTTTTCCTTTCTGCATTTTGTGTTGCTTATCTGCTGATAGTATCAGCTAGAATTTTTGAAGAAGAAAGCTTTGTTACAAGATATAATAAACTGCAGAGATTGAAGGTAGATATCAAATATCTCCATTATATTCAGTTTTGGGTTGAAAAACACCTTGCCTTTTACTCCTGGAATGAGATTTTCATAGATGTGTCCATATGAATTCTTTTTGGCTGTTTGAAAGGTCCTATAGGATAGAAGGCAAAAAACAAGTTTAACAGTGTAGGAGGGATTATTACACTGAATATATACTCCTGTCAGGATCACACTCATTAGTGCCTGTGTTCAGGTGTCTATTTACCCCAGGTTCACTGTAGATATAAGGTTGTTCTGTCAGGAAACAGAACTGACTTATACTGTCAGTGCACTTTACTGTGTTGTCTTACAGCTGCAACAATGGCTTTATGAAGAATGTAAGTAAAGATAACGAGAAATGACAGTGTACAACCTCACACATAGTGGGTTGAAGGATCACAGGGAAAATGCTAGTCATAAAAATCAGTAATATTTCAGAAAATTTTGGTTCATGTTTAGCTGCCATTTTTGATGATGAGCCAGTGAATTCAGAGAGGAAGAAAGTGTATTTTTTTTTAAGGAAGTTCTAAATTAAATTTCTAATTCATAGAGTCATAATATCATAGAATAATTTAGATTCAATGAGACTTCTTCAAGTCATCATGTCCAACTCTCTACAAGAAGCAGAGACAACTCAGGTTAGGTTACTCTGTTGCTTGTTCAGGGAGTTACAAATCAAGGTAGTCTAACCCAAGCATCATTTCCTAGTCTGCAAGATTATTTCTCTGTCCCAGGGAGTTATTTTGAGGGTAAAATCTCTTCCATGAGGCATTTGTCAGGCTTTTGGTTATTTTTGTCTCTGTAGTGACAACACCCATTTCATCAAGTACAGCAGGTATCTCCTACTCTCATGGAGGCAGGAGAAGTGGTCAAGAGAAATAGGTACAGAACATATAATTCTGTAGCTGAAGACTGAGATAAATACATTTTAAACTGAAAGAACATAGAGTAAGAAAGAGAAATGGCCCCTGGAAGAAAAACATCAAGAAGTATACAATAATAACAAAAAAAAATTTTTTCTTGCTTGATAATAACACTTTTAGGAATATGAGTTATTATTGGGTAAATGAAGAAGAGATTAAAAAAGATGCAGTGAAGCAGTCAAGTCCTTGCTTATTTAGTCTGTCTAACTGTTCACACAAAACTGTATTTTCTCTATGACAATTTCCATGCTGCTTTTTTCTCTCCCACTCTTGCTGCGTTCTCTCCATGCTTTCTGATTTCTGACTTTCTTGCAGGGCAAGAAAGGTCCATTTAAATATCACATCCATCAGCAATTTCCCAACATATATATCTCAAACTAGAGGATTCTTTACAGCCAAAGGCTTATGAGGAGTCCAGCTGTCCTTTGGACTGTCTGATGATTATTCACTGAGTTTACAGTGGTGTCAGAACGGCAGTCCAGTGATTGTTGTAAGAGCTTAACCATTGGTGTTGAATATTATCTCCTTCATTTTTACAAGCTGCCCTGCATTTAAGATTGATATTTTTAGCAACTAGGAGAAAACACAATACATGAAACAGAAAAAATAGCACAGAGCAGTGTCAGGTGATTCTGACAGATTTGAGGAGGAAGACTCGAGGAGTTCTGAGAGATTACACTGGCTCAAAAAGTAACCAAGTCCTCTTAAAAATATTAAGAAAGATAGAAACAGGTGTCTGTCATAAATACTAGCTTATGAAGGTTTGTAAAGATCTAGTTACTAGGTGGTTTCTATAATGAAAATGCAAAGAACTTGATAACTCTATATCAATTAGAATCTTAAATGGAAGGTAATTATCCCCAGTTTTGTGTTGCTCAAACCTGGCTGGAAATTCCACATCAAGATGGTCAAAATAGGCCTTTTTTAAATTTCTCTATTAGTTAACCTCTCCAAATTAATGGTACTTAGAACCTGTGTCACTTTTTCATTATCCACAAAAATTAATTTTATATTGTCTCTTTTCAGCTTTCAACACACCATCGAAGTACATTTTCTTCCCATATGTTTACAACATAAATGAACATTGGAAGTGTTACCTGGGGGAAGATAAGTCTTGGCAATTGGAGTTTGGGAGAAATAGCATTGTGCTGGGCAAGAGTAAAACCAAGACTGGAATTTCATAGATGATTGGGTGCGTCTGGGAAAATGAGTAGCATTAAAATAGCTAGGAATGTTAACATGTAAATATAATTGGTGAGTTTCAGAGTTAATTACTGGTGTCACTAAGGAAATCGCTGCACCTCTTAAAGTTATTTTTCTGCAGTCTCAGGAAAGAAAACAGTTATTATACTTGACATATACATTCAAAGATATCTTTACTATGACAGCATAATTACTTTTTTATTTCTGCATGAATTAAAGTTTAGGTTCTAAAAAGCAGTTCTGTTTCTTTGGTAGCCCAAGAACTAGAGTTACTCCTCTCAAAACCATTGGACACGTGTGACTTCTTAAGATCATTTTACTTTATACCATACATATATGAGATTTTTGATCAAGAAGGGCTGAGAGAAGGGTTTAGAGAAGAAAAAATGCACGCTGCTTGTAAAGAGAGAGCAGAGTTAACAACGGAAAATGCGTTTTAAAAGGGCATACTTGAAAACAGATCTGAAGAGGGCAGCCTGCAAGAAAGAAGAGGTTTCTTAAGGTTAAGCTTTTATATTACTCCACTGTGCAATATAAATTCACCCAAAGTGACAGATACCTATCCAATAGAAACAGTTATTCAATTGAGAGAGGAAAAATCACACACAAAAGTGTTTCAGTTTCCCTGTGTCTGTATTCCTCCAACTACAGCCTGTTTGTTTTCCCCTTTTATTGATAACCTTCCATGTTAGGATTATTTTAGCATCCTTTTGCTATATTTGGTTAATTTTGTGTCATTTGGGAAGTAGTGATAAGGTCAAAGAGGACTATAAAAAAATGCACATTCTTATGAGACTAGGATTAAGGTTCCATTAGCAATTTCAGCTTTTTATCTTGAATGCTGATGGCCTAATGAACAACATTTAATAGTTTTAGAAATGAAGTTTTTAAATGCAAGAATATTAGAGTGTGGGTGAGTTTTTATAGTCCCACATATCCCAACGTGAAAAAGGCTGGAAAGCTGAATGGAAGAAAAGATTCAAAAAATAAATTCAGAATAGGGCTACGCTATCTGAAAATGCATTGCACACTCACAGGATCTTGTTGCACCATATAGATGATTTTACATATCTTTGGGAAATTTCACTTTGGACCTGACTCAGTTTTCCTCTGCCCAGACTCCTCTAACTAAAGAATGTTCAGTTCCTCTGTTTTTAACATAGTTTACTTCCCGATTAGAACACTCTCTTCTTACTCTTACAGGTGGTTTTTAATTTATATTGTTCTGGAAGGAGAGGATAGGGAATGATTTTAAAGTAACTGAGCTTAAAACAAATTTTAACCAGTTAACTTTTTTCATCAGTCAAATTTCATGGCCACTCTGGCTATTTGCTATTCCAGTGTAGTCATGACCTTAGCAACAGAAATTTAAATAATTAGCATAAAATCTGTGGCAAAAGATGAAAGTGCTGGTGTAGTTGTGATTGCTGGGAAGATTGTTGTTATAATCTGATGATCTACCACAATATTAAAGCATTTCTGGTGGGGATGACCTCATGCAAAGAGGTACGTTTTAAACCTGTCTGTTAGGTATTGTATATGTGATGGTATTGTAGCTGTGTGTAGAGCTACTAAAATAGATTTAAATTCATTGTATTTCTAGTGCATACAGGTAAAGCACAAATATGGGAAGATCAGAAAAGCTGGAACTAGATGATCTTTAAGGTCACTTCCAACCCAGGATATTCTATGATCCTATAAAATGGTGAGGCACAACTGAAGGTTATTAACTTTGAAAAGTCTCTTTATGCATGGCTATACATAGTGATAGTGACACTGGCAAGAAAGTTAGAAAAGCAGTCCAGTTTTATATCTGTATTCTGGGAGGAGCATATATAAAGTAGTTAGATTATGGTGTAGAGTTTTATGAAGTCTTACTGGTTCAGTTTGATGTGACCTGTACAGCTCAGGCACAGAAAAGTCACACAGAAACTACTGAAGATTTTTGCAACACACTCCACCTGCCCACACCCCCTTTCACCCCAGTTCTGCTCTATACAGTGTATGAGCACAAACACAGCCCCGGTCTTTGTAATGTTTTATATTATTTTTCTCTAGGACAGCCACTATTTCTATATATATATGTATATAAAATCTTCCTTAATCTAAGACATACAAGTTTTTATATCTTTCCTCTGCCTGGAATTTTCTGGTCTTCAAAATTTTATTTTCTTCTAACTTCTGCATTGAGAGACACTCCATAAAACCGAAAGAACTGGCTACACAGTATTTCTGCATCATTAAGGAATCTTCCAGTAAAAATCCTATGCATGTGTTCTTGCTCATGCATAACTGAAGAAGAATTATGCTTAAACCTTTAGCTTGAGAGAGCCTTCCAAATAGTACTTCTACTTTCAGGTTTAAATTTCAAGGGAACCTAGCAGATTTGAACACCTAGTTCTCATTAATTTTTTTATGGGAACTGGACAAACCTATCCCACAGGCATATTGGCAAACACTAGGCTTACATTTCATCTATTTCATTGCTCTGTCTTGGAAAGCATGAAATAAAAATGAAACAAAGTAAAAATAGGAGAATTAGAAAGAGACTTACTTATATATATAATTGTTTTTAATCACAAATATCCAGAGAGCTGCCAGAAAGTAGAGTAAGAGGTGGAGTTCTGGGACAGAAACTTCTTGTTTTCCCAAACCCATAGAGGTACTCTTCAAACATATAATGTTCATCCATGGTTAGTGTTGAAAAAAAATGAGTGTGAAACGTATGCGTGGTATGCTAGTGAGAACATATCTATATATCTGTATATCTATATCTATTTATCTGTCTATCTATCTATCTATATGTACATATGGACTAACTGAGACAATGGAGATTAGATTTAAATAAAAGAAATGTTATGATTTATTCTTTGAGCCAAGTTCCATTTTACCAACTCTACCTTGTCTGGAACATCAAATCTGTAAGTTTACCATTTTTTATTAACCAAATAAGTGAACTAGTCTAGTCTTTAATTATCATTAAAACTTTGAGACTGGAGCTCAAATTTAGTTGTAATTTTGCTATTTTTATGCTGTTTGTGCTTCATTTTTTTTATCTACGTGATGTTAACCTACATACAGTTGTAGTGTGTAACTGTCTATCTACCAGATAGGTGGAGAGAGACTTTCTTACAAGGGCATGTAGTGATAGAACAAGGGAGTATGGTTTTAAATTGAAAGAGAGTAGGTTTAGATTAGATATTAGTAAGAAATTCTTTACTGTGAGGGTAGTGAGGCACTGGAACAGGTTGCCCAGAGAAGCTGTTGGTGTCTCATCCCTAGAAGTGTTCGAGACGAGGTTGAATGGGGCTTTGAACAACCTGGTCTAGTGGAAGGTGTCCCTGTCCATGGCATGGGGGTGGAACTAGAGGATCTTTAAGGGCCCTTCCAACACAAACCATTCTATACTTCTATGAACTGTAAGCTTCGTAGTTGTTTTTCTTCCTTATATAATGTAATTCTGAGAAAAGCTTATCATTGGAACATTCAAAAACTAAAATTTAAGAGTTAAAAATCTAAATATCCACAAACCACATAAATGATTAATAGTCTGAAGAAAATAGATGAGGAATTCAAATACATCTGTACGTACATGATAATATAGAAAATATTCAGGGACCATAAGTAATTATCAGATGACTTATGAATCTATGCAGACTCATAAAAAACTTGGAAAGTTCCAGTAAGTGCTTTGCAAATAACTGATGAATTAAAAATCATTTGCTTAAAAATTTGGAATAAAGACCTCCACAAATTTTCTGGGTGCAGCTGGTAAGGTGATTTTATTACAAAAGTAGCGGGGCAACTGAACTGCTTAAAGGGAGGAAAAAAAGGGCACAAAAGAGAACTACACAAAATGGCTCCAGCCTTAAATAACATGGGTAAGGAAGGCACTGGAACAGAAGGTGGGGTTTAGGTGGAGCATGCAAATTACAACCAATCATAGAAGATAGGGGCTGAACATAACCTTATATGGTACTGTGTCAAATATCAACCAATGAATGGATAGAACATACATACAATACAATACAATACAAAAACTTATATGCAAAATCTACAATTTCCTTATTAATTACACATTTTTATACCACCACAAAAGTTCAGCTCCAAAAAATGTGTAAAGCAGACAGAATAATTTCCAGCATTCAGATGAGGATTCAGCTTGACGTGCTGTAAAGTGATACTTTAATTGTTTTCAATGGGACTAATTTTTACTGCCAAAGGACCTGTTTCATAAAATCTGTATTTAGCCTAAATAATTTCCTGCAGCATGGTACAACCAAATACTTTGATAATGCATCAGAGACCAGCTTATACATCTATGTGGTAAGAGAAGCACTAATAACCTTGAAAATTAATATTGTTTTATTTTTCATAATATGAATTTCAGGTAAGTGCAAAGTCTATGGAACTTAGGTCTTCAGTCTAATGAGATTACTTCAGTATTCAAAAGTGATTGTGCTATACAGTTCCTTGGATTTTTACTAACTTTTTTCCTTTTAAATCATAATGATATAGTTAACATGGTTTGCCAAGACATACCACATATGCTTAACTTTTTTCTTTAAAATATTATGACTGGACACTTACTTTTCCAACCCACAGGAATTTCAAGTTATTTGACAGTACTTCATACAATGACATTTGGCATCATGGTATCAAACTGGCACCTAAGGATCTCCATTTTCTTACCGCTCCATAGGATCAAAACAGTTCACAATTCGTGTTTTCAAGATCTGATGGTTCAGTTCCAAATTTTACATAACATTGCATTGTAGGTTTTAGCTGAATGCTTTGTTCCCCACCAAAGCATTTTGTTGCCATGACAAAACAAATATTTCTATTTGACTTGGTATATTCACCAATCAGTTTAATATATTTTTTTCATGTAGGGTAGTAGGGATTTAAGTCTGAAAACGTGGCATAATGCATGACTAGGTGATTAAAAAAATACTTTTTCTTAATGTAAAGTTTCTAACAGTATACTGTCATGTTAATTTTACACAGTTTAGATTAAATTACCAGAAGTTGAAAAAAAGATGATAAAGTTCAGTGTTCGATAGTTTTGTGTCAAACTGAAAAGATGGTGTTTGTCTGTCCCAGTTGACCCATTCAGAGAAACAGCTTCTCTGAAGGTCTATTCCATATTTGCATTAATAACTTAAATGAAATAAAGGGCGTAGCCACGCAACTGAAAAATGACACAATATTTGTAGAGTTTGCAAGTATTCTGGAGATCCTCATAGGTCAGAGAAAAGTTCCCAAATCTGATTAAATTTAATGATGACATATACAAGTACCACGCTTGGCAACGATGTTATATGGGCAGTTATAAAAGGAGGAAGAGCAATGCAAGAAAGAATACAGAAAAGTACAGACGTGCCATAATCTGAATTAAGGTTTATAAGATGTTGCCAAGAAACGTTAGTGGCGTTCTGGGAATGGTTCATGGAAAATTGACAGCTCTGAGTGATATTTTTACTTCTTTCCTCAGTCTTGGCAAGGCTTCAGCTAGAAATTAGGTTTGGGCACCATTCTCTCAGAGAAAACAATCAGAAAAGAGCAACAAAGTGATCGGAGATTTAAAGACACATGAGAAAAGTTTTTGTCTTCAACTGAAAATTGGATTTGTATACTCTAGAAAGGATGGTGCAGAGAACATGGTAATGATCTCTATGAAAATGTGCAGGTATTATAAAAAGAATACATTTATCCACCATCACTGTGGGATAAATTTGACTTAATTTAAAACCAAGATAGTTAAAAAGTAAGTTAAAAAGTAAGTTAAAAAGTTGAAAGCTAAAAAGTAAGAATGATTCAAGTTACTCCTGCCTGAAAGCAGAGTAGATTGACCAAATGACTGACACATTGAATTACCTTTTTAATGAATTACTAGTAAACAATGGAATCAACCTTAGAAAAATAGCAAATTGATATTTGGTCTGGATTTAAATATGTATAGAAGCTTTTGCTGTGTTTTTTTTTTTCTGTGGCAAGAATTTTTACTACTTCCAGCCCTTCAGAATGAAAATAGGACAGAGAAATGCCTGCATTTCTGCAGTACATGGATGTGAAGTTTTGTGGGATTTTGTGAAGTGCATTAGTGTGCTGACTAAAGGGACTACTTCTTGAAACGCTAGTTTTCTCTCCTTTCATTTTTGCTGACAGATGATACATTTTTCTGTAGCTCTTGGAACTAAAAGCTTTTCATTTAATGATTAAAAATGTACTTGCTTGGAATACTATGAACTTGCCATTCTGAGAACATGATGACAATAATACGATTGTGATGTAATTACAGCATGTACAGCCTTGGGAAGTGATCTCATTTTCTGAAAACCATAGGTCTGTGTAACAATTACGGTACAGTCTCTAAACTTGCATTGGCAGATGGGAAAAGGGAAAAGTTTTTAGGCTATGCAGATGCCAATAATCAGACTGTAGTTATCTTTTAGGGCATCCTGCTGCCCTTTTCAAAACATGAACTTGAGGGTTCTGAATTGTTAAAAATAGTGACCACAAGAGCTTATTTTCTAGATAATTTTCTCTGTATTTGTAGGTGAATAAAATAAGTAGGGAAGATAAAATGTTTCTGGTACATGAACGTAGGTAACCTCTTCCAGAATTTTTGTTCTGTTTTTTTATTCCCCAGGAATATATTCCACTTGCCATTTGGAGAGGGAAAAATGCAAGAGCAGAAGCACTTCTGAACCTTGGTCCACATTATTGAAGACCACTGTTGTGAAAGCAACTGTAAAGAGATCATTTAAAGTCAAGCAGTGATACTGCTCACCATGTCATTCTTCTGCTTGCTCTTTGCTGTATTAAACTGTGGGTCTTGTTTAACTTAAATACCTACAGCCAGGAAGACCATTGACTCAGTTTTGATAACAAAGACAGGGAAGAAGAAACAACCCCTCTGAGCACTTAGGGCCTTCTAAATAGTCTGTATAGCTAGAAACCTTTCATATAAGTAGAGCAATAGATGTATGGCATAAAAAAGAAAAGTATGACACAGTGCTGTTTAGAACAACAAGTGAAGCGAGGCACACAAAGGCATGACCTTGTGTTGAGTAACCTACTCCTTATGCAAGTAATTTTCATTAAAACAAGCTGATGAATATAGGGAAGAATTTCTGTAAATATTATTTTATTTTTAATTAATTCACTTCAGCATTGTATTTTCTGGTTGTGTTTGTCTATGAATATTCTAGTGAACCAGAATTAGAGTGCAGGACTGTACTTGTGGAGTTAGTTAGCTATTTTTAATGCTGCATAATGTTTAGGGAAGATGAGTCTTGTACATGTAACCAAAACTAGTCACGGCGATTCAAATACATTGCAATTGGAAACCTCATCAACTGCAGATAAATGGAAAATAAACAAAAAGTATTGTAGGAACCAGATCTCTCCTTTTAAAATGAGTGAGGATGCTAATGTCATTCTTCAGTACCACCTTTCCTCCTTTTATTCTCTGGAATTAAACTGAAGCAGCTCAAGAGTTTGTATTTCTGTAGTCCCCCAGTCAAAGTCTTTTACTTATGATTTCCTTGAAACGAGAGGGAAGATATTTTTTTCGCATTTTTCTGTTCTCTTCTTACCATATTCATTCATTTTACTTAAAGAATTGGCAATTGTTCACACTTCAAACTGCTCTGAGTGGGGAACAACTCTCAGGCAAGTGAAAGTGAAAGGTAAGAATCTTTGAGTCTCCTTTCCATTTACACAATCTCCTCAGAAGTCCTATCCTAAAATCATGTATACCACGTCACCAAGTTGGTGAAAATGAATTTGCTCTGTGATTTTTGTGACATAAAGATAAAAGAAATGAAACTAACTGGTTGCTCTTTATCTGTCATACCTGTACCACCAACAACTAAGATGAAGATAAATGACAAATTCTTTAATGAACAGTTCTTTAATGAGGTAATCAGTACACAAAATGCTGTGTTTTTCTTGTTTGGTTGGTTGTTTCAGCTGTGTTGCTATACTTTTTCATTGCTGTCTCCATATGGACTCTGGTGAATTATATAATTGTTCAGTAAACTAGTTTGAAGCTTTGGCTTCCTCTACATTCAGGTGGTTCTGATCATCTTACTTAATATCTAACTGCAAGTGTGACTTCTGCATAATATAATGCAACGCTCCAGAAAGAGTTTTGCTAATAGTAAGTTGTAAATTTTCTAAATTTTTCCAACTATACAAAGTCTGTGTTGCATTCCTAGAAGTAGATTGTGGGTAAAGCTAAGTTTACACCTCATGCTACATCTTTTATTTGTTGAAGCCTTGATCAGTTGTCTACAGTGCAAAAATTATTTGTTGTATAGTAGAGAAAATAGGAAGGAAAATGAAAGACTGAAGTCTTCTGTCATAAGACAGAAGCAACAGAGAGGTAGACCATGAGCTTAAAATGTCTGATCATTTCCTGAAGAGTGTCAACTGTCTCAGACATCACTGTCTTTCACCATTTCCTGCTACAGTCTCTGCCTGTTCCCCCATTTTTTGGGAGACATTTCCACTTTTGTGAATGAAAGAAGCAATCTCTTCCCTATTCAGAGAAGTAGGTTGTGTTTGTGACTTCCACCTGAAGGCCACTTTCATCTTGCTCCATGATAAGGAAAGAGCAGAGGATAAAAAATAAAAGAACAAATACCAAAAAACAAAGAAAGAGGAAAAGAGGCAATGAGTGATATAAAATGATGAGTCAATCTGAATGGGGGAATATCTTTTTCAGATGCAGGCAGAGATTAATTGGATGTGGTAAGGATGAGATATCAGTGCCACTAAGAGAAAGCAGGAAAAATTATACTATCTGAGGACATCATGATGGGAACAACAGAACAAAGAAATAGGGAAGTAATAGGATGAGATCAAGTGGAACTATGAGACCTTATTACTGCTTAACTGAATTGGGAGAAAATATCTTTCGTCTGGAAATTGCCAGGTATATGTTAAAGCAGCAAGGGCAAAATTACCATGTAGTACAGAAAACAGTTTGCAAGAAAAATGGTGAAATCCTGGGTCCACTAAAATTCGAAAGGATGTCTGTCATATAATTACAACCCAGAGATATGAGTTCCCCCAGTTTATTGAATGTTTGCCTATGATTTGTTTATCATAAAATGATTCTCATTTGCAAATATTGCTGTAAATTTGGATCCTGGAAATTTTATTCATAGAGTTAATCCTATATTTTCATAGAATTTTATGGAATTCTTAACAAGACAAACACAATTCAAACTCAGTCAGAAGAGCAGATAGATTCCTTAATATGCAGAATCCACCCTAGTGGCATTTTTTAATCTAATCTAGGGCTGGATCACAGTTAATTATGACCACCTAAATGCTTGCTTGCTTTCAACAGCTGAAGGTAGAGTTTTTTTATAGTTGATCTGACTCCAGGAATAGTTCAGAGATTGAACTCTGTGCATGGCTGACACATATCTCATGACTCACCTTGCTCATTCTTAGAAACCATGTATATGATGCCTTATATCATTATGGTGATACTTATACTGTGGAACACTTAAACTGATTGATTTTTCATTATGGAAAAGCACCCACTTGCCAGATTCCATTACCTTGCATTCTTCTTTGAGGATGTAAAGTATATAGTATATCTGCCCAAATTTTCACCACGGGGTTAATGTTGCTCCCTTCCCCCACCCCCAGAGGTTAACTCCAAGGTAGGCATCAAATAGTCCAAGAATGATCTGTCTTTGCCTAATTTTAGATTTTGGTTGTGGATGTGTCTTCTTTCACAGTCCTTTTGACTCTGATTTTTTACCTAAATCAACAGTTGCTTTGAGAATATACTTGGCAAATTATGCAATCTGAAAATAAATTTTGAACAGTAGTTACAACATAGCAGTTAAATCTCTGAAAAGGGATTATAATTGAAAGGTAGTTTTTATTAATATATTAGGCTTGTTTATGACATAAGCAAAATATTAACAGATCAGAATATATTCAGAACTATGCAAGAAATACGTTGTAGAAAAATTTACCCGTAGTTCTTTATGAGTGATGTGTGGAAGTCCTCTCTGGCCTGAGAACTCAAAACATTAAATGTGATTCACAAAATTCAAGCAAACATAAATTTGTGTCTAATTTGCTGATATTGTATGTAAATTTACTAGGGAAAATTTCTTATTTTATTCACCTGCTCCAGGGAGCAGCAAGAGCCCTTGGTTAAAGGGATCTGGTCTAGTCCAGAAGAGGATAGTTCAGTGGAAAAGTATGAGGTGGTCCATTGAAGAGTATGAGTCAAGAGCTGAGAGCAACTGTGGCATGGACAGAGCGGTGTCCTCTCTGACAAAGGTACAACCCTACTGCATCAAGGCAGGGCCATGACAGGGACAAGGTCCATCAGCAGTCCTAGATGAGATAAAAGTCTGGGGTGATCACTGGGATTCCCTCAGGAGTGACAGGAGACAGGAGTGGAAACAAAGCTACTGCAACATATGTTCGAGGTCTGTCCAGGAACCCCTGGAACCAGCACAGCAGGTGACAGCTCTGGCCTCAGGGAAACCTGCAATGCAGCTCAGGGCAGGTCTATGTGTCCTGGCATGAGCTTCAATGAAAGCTCCACACCCATGGGAAGAGTGGATGGGTGAAGATTCAGGTGAGGCTGCTTAGGGCAGCTAAAGCCTATTAGTGTACTCTATGCCCTTAAAGTGTAAATCCAAAGTAATCCAATTCACTTCAAAGCATAAGCAATGGAATTTGCAGTAATCAGTCACAGTGAAGTTTTCAAGCCTGCTATGTGTTAAGAAATGGTTTTGAAAAAATATGAATAATGAAATAAATATTTATGTTTTTCCTTATTGTATAAAATAAATATTATTGATGGACTCCAAATAAAAAAAAACCCTACTTGATATTTAAAATATTAAATTACAAAATTAGATTAATATTAGAAATGCTGCAATATGTCAATTCATGATATTTGTGAAGCCATATTTTACTCCCATTAATCCATATTTCATAAGAATTCAGACACATTTTATCCCAAAGAGACTTTCATTGATTCCTTTTCCAAATTAAAATATCTAAAATATAATTAATTTTATATGTAAAGACCACATTTATACACATATGAAGGGGTCTAGCTATGCAGATTGATGCTCAGTGTAATTTGCAATGGCAAGTAATGTTCATTAAACAATGCTTTTTGAAGTCAGCAAGTAAAGTATCTACTCTAGTGGGTTCTTTATAAAATCTATCTACATCTTTATTCACTGTAACTATATTTATTAGACCATTCCCCTCGATTTTAATCTTTATACAATTTATATTTTATGCATAGCCTGATAATTCTCCAACATACTTCTGACATTATTTTCTCTTGTTGCCTTTCAATACTAACCCTTTATTTTTTTCTCTGATAGGATATTCTCCAATGCTTGCTATCTGTCCCCAACAGAAGCCATGTGAGTTTGACGTGCTGACTAATTCCAGAAATTTAAGCTACAATAAGCTACAAGAAGCTAAGTATTGAAGCTACAATAAAATATTAATGATAACCGAGAGTGATTGAGACTGATTAATGCACATACTGAAGAGCTGAAATCATAGAATCATAAAATGGTTTATGTTGGAAGGAACATTAATGATCATCCAGTTCCTACACCCCTGCCATGGCAGGGACACCTTTCACTAGACCAGGTTGCTCAAAGCCCCATCCAACTTCGTCTCGAACACTTCCAGTGATGAGGCATCTGCAACTTCTCCAGGCAACCTGTTCCAGTGCTTCACTACCCTCAAAGTAAAGAATTTCTTCCTAATATCTAATCTAAACCTACTCTTTTGCAGTTTGAAGCCATTTCCTCTTGCCCTGTCACAAGATGCCTGATGCATGATTTGGGTCTTAGGCGACCATGCCATACTTGATTGGTTGGTGCCACTGCTGGGTAGATTTTTGAATCTTTATTGCAACAGACTTTTCTCACTGTTATAATACAAGAAGATTCCTGTCTTCCAATATAATTTACATTTTATAATCCCCAACACATACCTTATGAAAAGTAACTCATGGGATATTTTTCAATCAAGGTTATTTTCTGGTTCAGACTCACTGTTCTATGTTGCAGAGCATGTGCTTTTTAAAAATCTTTTTAGGTTAATTTATGCAATTGCAAATAATTAAATCCACTAGAGGGCAATAACATTGTTAATCTAGCTAAAATAACAACATTTCAGTTGATTAAAAAATTTAAGTGAATAAGGAAAGCACAGGAAATTATTTAAGAGACAGGGTGTTTGTACTGACTCCAAACTGGGAACACTACTGTCCAGTTTCTTTAGTTTTCCTATTCCAAGCATAAAAATGAACACCCAGGATAAACATCTTCAGATATGCTGGTCCTCTATTCTATGAGGAGAAAAGGAAATATCAAAAAACCAATTTTGTAAGTAGCGGATTTCAGGAACCTCATTTACCTAGTGCAATTCGACCTAAAATATTAAGCCCTTCAGACTTTATCCTGAACAGTAATCACATGATCTGCCAGTTAAAATGCCCTTTACTTACGTAAAGAAGTTGCAAAAGTAAAATATTTGTCATCAATGCCTTCCTGACCTGCAAAATACCAGAAAGACCTACCAATGTCTTTGAAAAAGCTATCATTTAGGAGTATGCACCAAATCTTACACTGTGAGGAGGAAAATGGGAGTAAAGAATGGTAGGAAAGATAGAAGAGTAGTTAGTAGTTTCCAAAATGTTTTTACTGGAAAAAATGCCAAAAAGAATATTACTGAAGGAGAGAGGCTGAGACGATACTGCCCTTTGTCCACTCATCTTCCCCACCTCATTCTTCAGAGCATTCTGTCATGAATGTTTCTCATCTGATGAAATGAGTACTAATTTCTGCAGTAAGGTGATATGGTTTGAAGCTGGCTCCCTGCCAAGTCTCCAAACCTTACCAAACCTTACCACCAGAAGTCCCCCCCACCCCCCCCCAAACCTCAGGGAGAAAATCAACCAACTAAGAAAACCTGAAACGAGAGAGACAGTTAAAGTGATATATATAAATATATTTACACTTATGTTACAATTGAAATATATACAATTTAAAATATATACAATTTCACAAGGGAAGGGGAAGGGGGAAGGGAAAAGGGAACAAAACCAAAATAATAAATATATATATATATATATATCTCCCAATCAGTAGCCCGAGATCTAGTAACTAAAGAGCTAGCAAAGAAAATATCCCACCACTCTCCTTGGGACAACCGAGAGTCACTCCGGGACGATCGCCGGCAACCTCCGCCTCCCAAGGTCGACAAGGCCTTACCAGGCCTCGCTCCCCAACACGGCAGACTCAACAGCAGGGAACCTGCACCTCCAAGCCACTGGAAGGAAAGAGCGCAAAGGCCTCTCCTCCTTTCTTCTTATAATCTGGCTTACGTAAAAATCATAGGGAATACTGGGTAAATCTGGACCCTTCCTTGGTTACAAACTGGTCACCAAGGAAGGCCTAGCCCAAACCACCACATAAGGGAAAGCCTAATTTTAATCCATGGATAATACAAAAAGCATACGAAAATGATGAATACAGTGCAATTTCAGATTTGTACTGGATAAATTTTCATGATGGATTAGACATTTTACAGGTATATGCAGGTCTGCTCATTTGTCTTTCTAGATAAGTCTAATGGAAGACTGTTCATAGTGATATTGTGAAAGTTTTGATGGAATAACATATACATTTAAATCATCTACAAAATAGAATAAAACACACCGATACTATCAGCAAATTATTTAATTTATATAATAAATTAATTTATCACTTATGTAAACAAGGTAAAGCAAAAGATGGAAAAAAATCAGTAAATTAACTTTTGACTATAAGTATATTAAGTGTAGAAATTAATTATGATGATATGTGAATAATCTGCAGTAGATTTATTTATAGTGTCAATATATATATATTTTCAGAATATTCATAAACATAGAATTTGAATGCATTTAAAACACTGTTGAAGCAATGTTGGTCTCCTATATTCTCATTCATCCTGCTGTTTAGCTGAACTCTGTGAAGGTACACTTCTCATAAAACTCAGCATCACTGAGACTAAAACTGAGAGAAAAATAGGTATTATTGATTTTCACAACTAGAGAAAAGAAGCAGCAACTGAGGCCTTTACAAATGATCCCAATGCACTCTTCAAGAGTTAGTGAGCACCAGAGACCTTTTGTTTATGCCTCACGTGACTGTTGTCTGTTGTCTACAAAAAGTAAACCTTAAAAAAGAACTCTTGAAAACAAATCATTTTTGTCTTCATGTATACTTTGACGACCCTTCCAACTCAAGAACTCTGACAACTCTGTTGTTCATTTAATCCCAAACAGAGTCTTCCATAACAAAATATTGCTAGTTTGTTTGAAAAAGTTTGAAAGATGTTTAACAGAGACAAGAACTAAATTTGGATACCTTATAAAGGCTATATGTAATTTTGCCTAAGGGCTATTCTGTTTGATATTATGACAAAATTGTCCTCTCTATAGTTTGTTTTGGTCCAAGGAAAAATTGTCATTATCTGTGAATCTTGGAACAGCAGCTGAGGAAAGTTGAAGAAACATTATTCAGTAGTTGTGGCACTAGGCGGGTCCCTCAGAGATCTAGGCCTTTGCAGTAGAGGACATGTGGGTAGGAAATCAGCATTAAGTAAGAAAGAGGATAACAAACAGGCACGTTAAAACATTCTTCTGAAAAAAATAGTAACATGCATTTATTAACAAACAACAAATTCAGCTAATCTATGTTCAGTTATAAAACTAATTTTGCAGATTAATTTGAACAATTAAAGTAGAAATAAAGAATGCTCCTCAAGTTTCATCACAATATTAACAAAGTCTTAATGATATCTCTAGTTACTATATACACAAACACTTACGTACAAGGTCTGAAATGGATTAAGGAAATAATAAACATGCATATGAAATTATAGGTAAATCAGTTTAAATGGAAATATGTTCCAGATGCCAAAGGAGATGCTGTTAGAATGCCAGGGATATGACGTCAAAGATGATGAGTAAATGTGGTTTAGTAGTAGCATTGAATTAATCCTGAAGATAAAGTAGCAATGATGTATGCTCCAGGAGGAATTCACACAGGAAACTGTAAACTAGATCATAACTGTTGCACTAGATGGATGGGGGAATATATTCAGCTTGAGCCTTCTCTCTGGCACGGCATAGGTGCCCTGAAGGCTACTGAAGTCCTTGTGCCTTCTGATAGGTGCCTGGAAGCAAGGGAAATAGAATATGAAACCATCTTTTCCTTTAACCTAGGTAAATGTTTAGATAAGTCCATAACCTTTCCCACTTTTTCCTCAAATGTACTGTTCCTGTAAAATCATGGTATCTGCATCAATTCTGATTTGTCCTAATCACCTGTAGATAGTATGTATGTAAGAAAAACCAACACATTTAAATATTAAAACTCAAATTGGAGAACCTAGAAGGTTTTTACCTCCCGAATGTCCAAGTGAAGTTTTGATGCAATAATCTTTCAGGAAGACATCTGCTCTACCTAATGCAGTAAATATTGTCAGGGCCCCAAGGGCGCCATCCTACCCACTGCACAGGACCCCACATGAGCCTTCCCAGGCTGTCAACTCCCTGTCTCAGCAGCACTGCAACAGGACCAATATCCAGGTCTCCACAGCTCTACCATGCCATGGGCTCCTCCAAACCATGCCCACCCACAGACTGTCCCTGTCCCCATCCCCAGGGGATGTTCACCAGACATGAACCTCACCCATCCACCTCCCTTGACTTCAGACCTACTTGATCAACATGACCTTCCTTAGTCATCTGAAATCCAGGATGAACCTGTCAGCCACCTTGAGCCCTGCCCTGCCACCTCGCTGGGGTGGTGAGATGGGCTCCCCAGCCCCCAGCTTCAAGGGCTGCCCCAAGCAGCTGGTCCTTGCTGCCCCCCAGTAATCAGCTTCTGAGTGATTTTAAAGCATTCAGAAATAATACAGATCTTAGTTGATAATCATATGGAATTTACCACATCTGACTGTGAACACGTTGTTCTCTTAGCCTGGTAGATATGTCTTAAAGCGTTGTGTCGAGTGCATTGCACTGCAGATCCAGGTACAACACAGTTAAAATAAACTGCATGTTTTATTACAATTTTTTCTGTTACCATGTTCTCACAAATTCAAAAATTATGCTCATTGTAAGAATATTTTTAAATGTTATGTGAAGTCTTATTCCCCAAGAACTACATGGTCTTTCCTGACTCTAAAACTACTAGTTCACTTCTGAAGATTTTTGGTAGGAAGGTGTCATGTCAGCAACAAAAGCTGATACTCCCTCTTATGCAAGTGAAAATCTCTTCTACATACAGCTCAGCAACTGGGTGAACTTTAAGTAAACTCATAGTCCCTATTCTTTGCATATGGAAACTTTTCAAATTAATCCTTCAACAACTTAGGAGAAATATTTTTTTCACCATGTTTTTAAAGGGACCATAAGTACTCTAACCAAGACCTGAATCTAAGTAACACAATATATAATCTTATTAATTTTCTGTTAGAAGATGGACTTATTTCTAGATTTTTACAAAATATCCCTTATAAGACCATTTTAAGTGGATTAGTGGGTTTGTTTTGTTTTTTTTTTTTTTAGAGTTACTAGCACTTACCAGGGTGTGGAATAGAAACAGGATAATCTCTACAGCTTTCTTCTTTGTCAGTGAGAGAGGTTCCTCCTAAATGAACAGGACTTTAACTTAACATGCTGAACTCAATCTGGAGGAAACTGTCTACACAGATTATACAAGAAGCCAAAACATAGACATCATAATGGGTATACCTATAATAAAATATACTTACAATAAACTGGAGGTTTTTTTCTGTCTGAGGATTACCCCAGGTGTGTAGGCTTTCTCTACTTAGTATATGATTTTCTGGAAGTCTGGAATCATGCTATTGTGATGCCAGAGGTGGTTAGATCATTAAATAATGTATTTCTAAAAAATCAGAACTAAAATCCAGTGAATCAAAACCAGGATGGTTGTGATCCAGTTTTGTGCTTGAATCACAATCTCTGATAATTTTCTTTGTCTGAAAAGTATTACATAAGTTTTCTCAAGTACCTAGCCTAGCCAATATAAAAAACTTTGGTGGAAAACTACAAGGAAACATACTGATTTATAAACTAAGCATTCTATTAAGAATTTTTCTTTTTTTTCAATTTCTTCATTTTCTTCATATGACTTACCAATTAGTTTCCCTCAGAAAATTAAGGCAAGAAATGACAATGGGATAGTTAGAAAATTCTTCTTTTAGAGTTATTCTTCAGGAAACTGTGTCTGTGATGACTCAGAAAGACAAAAAAAAATTCTTTTAAGAATTCTTGATATCTTGCAGTTGATGCTCCTTAAAAGTACCTGTAATTTCTTGCTGCCAAAATAATTAAAGGTTTCTCACGTCTTTGCCATGACCAGCCTTTTGTGTCTAAGGCACAAGGAGCTAGACAAATAAGATAAGAAACACAGGGTGAAATCCTTAACCCAGAGAGATACAGATCTCCCAAATGTGACTTTCTATGTCCAGCTGTCATGTAGCACTGCCTTTACTTATGCAGCCCTCTAAAGTTTTGTAAAGTCATTTACAAAAACTGACTGGATTCACCAGTGTGCCCTGCTCTGAAAACGTACAGTAACTATCAGCACAGCTTAACTGGAGTCTGAATTGGTTGGCATGGTAAAAAATCTGATCTCAAGACTTAAAATATTTTTATTTTTTAAGAATTGCTATTTCACATTTTCCTGTCATTAGAATTTATGAAAAGAGTATTCTCTGACTGCATCTTATTTCAGTTTTCTAGTATGAATTGTTTGGTAACTCTTTAAATGCAAGATGACCAAAAGAATGAAAACAATCCTTACTTTTCCTTCTTGATGGACCTCTACAGTTTTTTATAAAATTAAAGTCTTTTTCAATAGGTATTGAATTATGCAACAAATATGCTTGTGCCATTATACTCAAATGGCCTCGAGTCCACTATAAAATAGCATTACTACCCAAACTCCTTGCAAAGCAATGTCAACATAATATGAAAAATATTTCTGAGCAAGTTACTTTGAATTAGAGCCACAGACTCTGTCACTTTAGATGACAAATGACTTTGGTGATTCTCCTTGAGAAGGATTTTGTGTGTTCACATTAAAAGAAATGCTCATTTTGCTTTACATACAGATTTCTTTTAAAGGTAGAAAGTAGCTGTGTCATGCTAGTAAAATGGAACTAATTTTAATATTTCTTTTATATTTTCGCTAGGGTATCCACATTATTATGAATAAAGTAACAGGTAAAGCAGCTTTAAGATTTGTCTTTCTCTCTTTTCTGTTCAGAGTACTAAGTTAAAATAATAAGAAAAAGAAAAAATCTTCAGAGCAATGATTTCTGAATTCACCTCCTAATGAGTAAATTGTTTCTCTGAAGACTGAAACTTATCAGCTCAGCTTAACAAATGGGTGACAATGAAGTCTGCAATGCTTCTATATGTCATTGTATATTGATGATTTTACTTCTCTTCTTGGCTTTCTTTTTCTATTCTTTTTTTTCCTAAAGATTAAATGTAATAAATCTGGTTTTGTTTCGCATCTTTCACATTTAAGGTACCCTGAAGTATATTAAAAAAATAATGAGACAGTACCTTTTCATTTCAATAGATGTTTGAGAAAGGATAGAATGTGTCTGGTAAAAGGAAGGGGATGATCTACATATCTTTTGGGGCTGACTTCTGTATTGACCTCGTGCTGAACTGTCCTTTATAATAATTGTAGGCAGAGCTTTCGCAAGGGGAGAGCAGCCTGAGTAGGCAGACAAAATATTATCCCTCCTAATGAAATGGAAATAGCTGAAGTACCAGTGAAACTTCTGCTCCAACTTCCCAGATCAGCCTGTGCCAGGCTATCTTCTGAAGTACAAATTAAGGGTTAGAATAGAGAAAATACAGCCAGAGCACCAGGATGTATATCTTTTTCTTCATCTCCAGTCACTTTTTTGCCCCATAAAACATCAGGAAAAATAAATATCCATTTGGATGCAAAATAATGTACGTTAATTTTAGGTATTAGTGCCTTCATCACAAGAGAACTAAATAATTGCAAAGTTCTTTGGGAAAGGACTCCTGACATTTAAACTGTCACAGATTCATACATACCAGTATCAGTTAATTGCTCTTGCCCACATTTCCTGAAATTTCTGCAAAGTATTTTGACTTAGCAGATACAAGAAACCTTTAAACAGTACAATGTAACCTAATAACTCCGGCAGCACCACCAAAATGTTCAAATGTAGTGGGCACATGACTAACACTCCCCATACCACCTTCCTCTATCCTAGGAGTGGTTTCTACATTAGGCTTCTAAATTACTTCTTCAATGTAATCATATTGTCACACTTCCTGTTATTGCTCTGTTGTGGCCATAAGATGCTGCTCATCATCTACCTGCAAGCCATATAAGTGAAAACACTTATCTCTGAGTATTGATATTTAAAGAGTATACATATACACAAGTATATGAGGATAGAAGGTAACTGGTCTCTGCTGTCTACATCAAGGTTAAGCATACTGATATCCATGTTAGCTGGTGGTCAGAGTAGTATTAGACTTAAAAGAGTAGCAGCTGTAGCAGGATATATTTTGAAGGAAGAAAGAAAGATAGAATCTTATTTACAGCTAGACTTCTTGCTGTACATAATATAAAAAAAATAATAAGAATTTTCTTAATAATAAAATCAATTTATCTTTAGTGTATTTTAATCTGTGCACTGAGTTAATGTAACTCAGTGTATATTAGTTGTAGTGGCAGGGGGTTGTCTTCTCAGCTCCAGGATTGAGTATTTGATTAGTGCCCAAATAAGTACTTTGGAACAAAGCAAAGTGGAACTATGGAAAGAGTCAACTTCTAGAGAACTTTGCCTCTTCAGAAACTAGAACCACAATACACTATTTTAAAATAATGTTTCAGGCACTGATAGAAAGTGGCATCTATTGGTAAGACTTTAGGAGCTGCAAAATGGGTTATACTTAAAGACATGATTCTCAAAAGTGCTGTTCATTGTGGATCACTTTCCAGAAATAGTTTTTAAGACAAATATAACATATTTAGTCACATTATCATTTTTATCATGTATAAAAATCTCCATAAAGAAGGCATAATGAAGATAAAATGCAGTGAATGATATTAAATCTCTTCAGTCTGGAGAGCACAATATTTTATTGCTCAAAAATGGCTCTACTGTTGTTTTTTATATTGGTGACAGGTTTTTGGTACAGGGGCAGCAGTTGTGGCTGTGATGTGGGAGGAGACCATGAGCTGGCTGATCCCAGCCAAGTTCCGTCTGGCTCTGACACCAGTGTGAGTGCTTCACTGTGTACCAAAACCACAGACAGCCAGAGGAGAACAGTACCATGTCTCTGCCATGTTTAAGAGCGAGCAGCGGCTATTATAGAGGGAATAAGATGAAGATCACAGAGTCACAGAATATGCTGAGTTGGAAAGGACGAACAAGGATCACCGAGTCCAACTCCTGACCTTGCACAGGACCATCCCCAAGAGTCACACCATGTGCCTGAGAGTATCATCCAAGCGCTTCCTGAACTCTGACAGGCTTTGTGCTGTGACCACTTCCCTGGGGAGTCTGTACTAGCACTCAACCACCCTCTGGACAAAGAACCCTTAATATCCAACTTAAACCTCCCCTGACACAACTTCAGGCCATTCCCTCTGGTCTTGTCACTGGTCACCACAGAGATGAGATCAGTGCCTACCTCTTCTCCTCCCCTTGTGAGGAAGTTGTAACTGCAATGAGGTGTCCTAGTCTTCTCTTCTCCAGGCTGAACAGACCAGTGACCTCAGCTGCTCCTCATATGGCTTCCCCTCAAGGCCCTTCACCATCCTCATTGCCCTCCTTTGGACACTCTCTAATAGCTCAATATCTTTCTTGTATTGCGGTGCCCAAAACTGCACACAATATTCCAGGTCGGGCTGCCCCAATGCAGAGCAGAGCGAGACAATCCCCTCCCTCCACCAGCTGGTGATGCTTTGCCCGATGCCCCCCAGGACACGGTTGGCCCTCCTGGCTGCCAGGGCATTGCTGACTCATGCTCAACTTGCCATTGACCAGGACCCCCAAGTCCCTTTCCATGGCGCTGCTTTCCAGCATCTCATTCCCCAGTCTGTACATATATCCAGGGTTACCCCATCCCAGCTGCAGAATCTGGCATTTCCCCTTGTTGAACTTCATATGATTGGGGATTGCTCAGCCCCCTAATTTATTGAGATCTCTCTACAGGGCCTCCCTGCCTTTGAGAGAGTCAACAGTTGCTCCAAAAGATGATGGAGACGTGGCTGAAGATACCCTCTTGGAAGGAGGTGCTCCATGACAGGCAATGTACAATCCTGAAGGACTGAAGCCTATGGATAAGCCACACCACTGCATGGGGGTGGTCCTGAGGGACTGTGTCAATGGGTGACTCTTTGAGAGACTGGGACAGCCCTGTGGGACTGCTGACAACTCAAAACCAAGAAAGAGCAAGGAACAGTGGAAAGAAACCACTCTGCACCACCTCCCAACCTCTTATACTGTCCATTGCATCAACAAAGGAAATGGGATGGACTGAGTATAAGCCACTGTCCAAATAAGGTGAGCCAATGCCAGAAAGGGAGTAAGAAAGGTGTCTGACTGAAATTGAGCCTTGAAAAAGGGGAAGAGAGGTGTTTTGTAAGTGTTTATTTGTTTATGTCCTTTTTTCAGTGTCTAAATTAATAACTAAAATTTTAAGTTGTCAATAAATTAAATTAAACTATATTCTCCAAGTCAAGACTGTTTTACCCACAACAGATATTGTTTTCAAGAACCTGAATACTCAAGTACTCGAGTACTGTGTCCAGTTCTGGGCCTCTCAGTTCAGGAAGGACATTGAGGTGCTGGAGCAGGTCCAGAGGAGGGCAACTAGGCTGGTGAAGGGACTCAAGCACAAGTCCTGTGAGGAGAGGCTGAGGGAACTGGGGCTGTTCAACCTGGAGAAGAGGAGGCTCAGGGGAGACCTCATCACTCTCTACAACTACCTGAAAGGAGGCTGTAGCCAGGTGGGGGTTGGTCTCTTTTCCCAGACAACTATCTGCAAGACAAGAGGGCATGGTCTCAAGTTGTGCCAGGGGAGATTTAGGTTGGATATTAGAAAGAATTTCTTTACAGAGAGGGTGGTTAGACATTGAAATGGGCTGCCCAGGGAAGTAGTGCATTCTTCGTCCCTGGAGATTTTTAAAAAGAGACTGGATGTGGCACATAGCACCATGGTCTAGTAACCACAGCGGTAGTGGATCAAGGGTTGGACTTGATGATCTCTGAGGTCCCTTCTAACCCAGCTGATTCTATGATTCTATGAATACACAGAGATATGTGAGAGAGATGGAAATCCTGGAGAAAGTCCAGCAAAGGACCACTAAAATTGTTGAGGAAATGGAGCACCTCTCTCACGAGAACCTGAAAGTGCTGAAACTGTTTAATCTGGAGAACAGAAAGTTCAGTGGGAATCTTGTCAATGTGTACAAATATCTAATGGAAGGAGATAGAAGACACCGCCAGGCTCTTCTGAGTGGTGCCCAGTGGAAGAAAAAGGGTCTTGAAGCCCCATCTGAAATGCAGGAGGTTCTCTCTGAGCATAACAAAATACTTTTTTAGTGTGAGAGTGACTGAGCACTGTTACAGGCTGTCCAGAAAGGTTTTGGAGTCTCCATCCTTGGATGCATTTAAAAAAACACCTGGACACGGTACTGGGCAATTGACTCTAGGTCATCCTGCTCAATAAGGGGAGATTGGACCTCCAGAGGTCCCTGCCTCCCTGCCAACTTCAGTTTTCTGTGATTCTATCTGATTCTCTGAGTGACTCAATCAATAAAAGCAGTATCAAACTGACCAAGGAGGCCTCTGGGAAAATACAAAAATTATTTCATTAGCTGGAAATAAAAGGAGTGCTCTCAAAACCTCATTCACTTTACAGCAGCCCAGTTTGGCGTGCATAGAGCGTGCTGGAGAATGGCGTTTAGCAGTAGGTGTTAACCTTTGAATGAAATCACACACCCACCTTTTCCTGCTGTGTTTTCAGACATGTTGCACCTCTCCTGTGAGCTAGAAGCTGAAGAATGTGACTTGTATACTACAACTAGTATTGCAAATACTTGTTTTCTGTCCCTCTGGCTGTAGAAACAAGATCCCAATTTCTCTTGTTCTGGAGTGGTATAGGCCTGGAAGCAGCTGACCCAGGGGTGAAACACAGCCCTACCATCCACCTTGGCATCATCCACCAAACTTGGAATCAACAGATATCCAGACAATTTTTTAATTACATTGATGATACATTACTTGGAAGAATAATTACAGAAGTGCTAAGTAAAGGAAGTTTAACCTTGGACTGCAGCCAGATTCTCACACAGCCACTTATTCACTTCACCTTCTCACCAGGGAATAGGAAGAACGTAGGGTGAAAAAGCCAATGGGCCAAGATGAAGACAGGAAATCACCTACCAGCTACTATCATGAGCAAAACACACTTGAATTGGGGAGAATTAATTTAATTTATTAGTAGTTAAAATAGATGGGGTTAATGAGAAACAAAGGCAAAAATTAAAACAGCTATATGCACCTACCCCCATTTTCACAGGCTCAAAATAATTTCTCATACTGCTTCTTTCCTATCTCTCCCCTGCTCCATGAGTAGTACAGAGTGTATGGGGAATAAGGGGTTATGGTCATTTCATAACAGTTTAACATTTATTACCTGCTTCTTCCTTCTCTCACTTTCCCCCCACTTCATAGGTCCTCTCTAAGGACTGCAGTCCTTCAGTAAATATCCATCTGCTCCACTGTGGTCTTTTCCACAGGCTGAAGGGAAATCTCTGCTCTGGAGACTGGAACAACTGTTCCCCTCCTTCTTCTCTGACCTTAGTGTTCACAGGGTTGTTTCTTGCTCTTTATTTCTTTCTCCTCTTCAGATACTGTGGTAGGTTTTGCCCTTTCTCAACTATTTTCACAGAGCACCACCAGCACTCCTGAGCCATGTCCTGCAGTGGGTCTAGAACAGAGCCAGCTGTACGCAGCTGTGCCTGGAATGGAGCAGCCTCCGGTTTCTTCTCACAGAGACCACAATTTCATCCCTCCCCCAACCTTGTCATAGATCAAGAGAATAGGAGATCAACATGTAGTCAGTACTTTACCAATGCCAGATTTGCCATTAAGTGTTCCAAAAGGAGCCCATACAAGCTCTACTGAAGAAATATATTTTTTAGATTTTTCATGGCCATATGGGCAGAGACACATCACAGCTTAACCAATTGCTCAAGTAAATCCCTTGGATGCCTTAATACACTAATACATTTTGGTGTATGCAGATCCTCAGTTGCTGCCAATTGACTGAACCTTTATATCGTGATCTCAAAAAAAAAAAAAAAAAAAAGAGTAATTTTGAGAGGGAAAAGAAGTAGCATTGAGCTTTTGACCAGGTCAAGCAGGAGGTAGCCGATACAATGACATTAGTACTCATCCAGAAAGAGAGATGTAAACATGTCATTATATACAACCAAAGGAAAGAGCAGCAGCTTGTGGCAACAAGGGCAAGCGCTTGTGGCAATGATCCTCTCAAGAGATACAAGGCAGGCTGTTGGGATTCAGGAGCTGAAGCCACAAAAGATTCAAAAAAATAACTACATTTCTGGGGAGTAAGAGGTTCAAACTGCAGTTAAGGGCATTCTGCATACCACTGCAGTGTTAGGCACTGAACAATCACTGTGATTATACTCTAGACTACCTGCCCTAAATTTTTAGTTCAAGGATTCAAAGCCCACTGGTGGAAGAACAACTAGTGGTATGTAACAAAGCGGTGTGCTGACCTTTGCACAGTAAGAATGTACTGGCTCAAGCTCCAGATTGGGATTAGCTAAGTTTATTTGTCGATAGACAGTAAACCAAAAATGAGAAGAAATCAAATTCCTGGGGCTACTGAAGCCCCAGCATATGATGAATTAAGTTATGTAAAAAAACCAATGGAATTTGTTTACAGATAGATCTTGTAAAATTACAGCAAGAATCAGGAGGTGGTGAGCTGTTACTTGGAATCCCTCCATGGGAGAAGCTGCCACCTGTGAAGGGACTGGAGGCTCAAGTCAGTTTGCGGAAGTAATGGCCTTGAAAATAGCCTTGGAACATGTTCAGGAACACCACTAGTCTCAGTATATGTACACACAAACTTCTGGATGGTGGCTAATGTAGTGTAAAAACGTCTTGAAGACTGGAATCATGTTAACTGACAGCAATGAGCAGATAAGCCTGGGAAGAAGGGAGGAAAATGTTAGTGTTCAATTGTGTATATTTTCCTTTTTTTCTCTCAGTACCTGAATCAGTAATCAAAAGTTTCTGTTAATTGCCAATAAAAAATAAATAAAATTCCTCTAATTTAAAGTATTTTACCTCTGACAACTGTTGGCAGGTGATGAAAACTAGAGTTCTAGAGGATAGCTCTGGAAAGCAAAATACTGATTCCATCAGCTTGCCAGCATACGCTTACTTCATGAAAATGCTAAGAAGGATACTGAATCAATGGACAGATCTTAAGGAACAAATATGCCACATTACTGAAGGGGCAGTAGGGGTAGCCCTTGCAGATTTAGGAGCAGACCTAATAAAAATGGATGTTTCATACTGGACAAATGTAGTCTAGTGTCTGTATATGCAAGATTATTTGGCATATATCTGAACAATGAGAAGAGTGCAAACAATACAGAAGACATATAGCCTCAACTAGTTCTCAACTAAATGTAGAAAAAAATCAAATCACTATTTAGGAAATATATGGATGATGAAAGATTAATTTCCAAATTTGTGAGACAAAGTCTATCTGGAGGGCAAAATATGTCGTGAGGGAACTAAAGATAGGTTTTACCATTTCTGACCTATCTGACATTGAGTCAGGAAATGAGCAACACATTACAGAAGGTGTCAAGTGGTTCAGTGGCATCTGGGAATCCGAAAACATAATGGATAGCAGTAGGCAAGCATAATCCCTTGGAAAGATATCCAAGAAACTGATGGCAAGGGCAAACAAACAGAAAAGGATCCCGCACCTGGTAGTGTTGGATCAGGCGAAACGTCTTCCCAGGTAACAAAACAAAGTGTGATGAGCTAGAAAAATATTTTTATTCCCTGAAGTCATCTGGACCTCATTAGAGAAATGACAGACCCTGTCACAGTTAGGAGAATGCCAAGCAATGTGGGCAGCCCTCTATAACAAAGAAGATCTACAGCTGAGCACAATTGTGTCCAACTGTCAAATCGCCACAGAAACAATGGCAATAGCCCATATTCCCGTGGAAAACATTGCCTGTGAGGTAAACACAGACTGAGAGAACAGCAGAGAGAAAACTGTGGACAACTGCATGGAATTGGCAGACAGTGTATAAAGGACAGAAAGAAAGTGATAGAGGGTGACCTAGAGTGACATCCTATGAGAAATGAATCTACCTAATTCATCTGTGACAAGGGTTACGTAAGCTGAGAAGTCCTCATAGGCCTCACAGCTACTTCCAAAATCAGACTTTCAAAGACCAAAATATTTTTAACATTAATAGAAATTCTGAAAAAAATAGTTCCCATTCTGATTCAGAAGGAATCATCAACCTTTATCCTGAAACTGAAAATCTGGATTTCCAGATTTAGCCAACTGTACCTCAAACTGCTTTTCCCACCAGATCCCATCTATGACTTTCCCTTAATGTCTAAACTATTATAGTATATAGACTTTCTGAAAATGCACAAAATAAATAACTTAAATAATATTGAATGTTCTCAAGTGTGAGTAGTTTAACAACATATTAATTTAGTGTAGAAGCTTTGAACAGTTAGTGCAAACACAAAGGGATGAAAATTTGTTTTATTTAATATAGCATAAGTTACCAGAATTTTAAATTTTCCTCTGGTTTGATTTTTAAGTGAAAAATGTTGCATTTATCCTATTTAATCAATATAAAGGAAGTATATTGAATTTTCTTTCATATATTGACAGAACACTTCATCATAAATAGATTATCTGTATTGGGGATTCTAACTTTAATTTAGAACTTGTTACCCATGTAAGTCACTTACAGTATTAGAACAAAGTGAAATTATACAAAGTTCGTCTTTGCAGATCAGGGAAGAACTTACTAAATAACACAATTTAGAGATTTCAGTTTTTTCTTAATTTGTATGGGTGAACTGAAAGAAATTTCTTAAGTGTATCTCCACCACACTGGCACTAAGAGTATTTTAGATGGAAATTAGCACTGACAGGTGAAAATTTGATGGGAAACAGTGAGATTGCATTTAGATGGGCAACACCTTCCTTAGCCTTCTCTCAGTGAGACTATAAGAAAGCTGACAATGTGGCAGTGCTCAGTTCACAGTTTATCCATATTTTTCAGGTAGCTTTACTGAATGGAATCTCTCACTTAAATGAAAAGTATAATTGATCCAATGTAGACAGGCAGAATGGATGAAAGAAGTGGTGCCAAATATATATATTGCTGTGAAGTATATGGTATGATTGATTTGAAATATTAAACATTAGAGCATTTTCAATTACAGCTCTAGATAATCATGATACTTAGGCTTCAACCCAAATATACCTTCCCTATTTGTGAAGTATCTGTAATAAAAGAGACCCTTTTTGACATATGTAGACATGAAATACGATGGAAGGTTTTTGGTTTGTTTGTTTTTTAAAGTAGGCAGTTCTACTTCTTTTGGTTATTTTATTAAAATATTATGCATATATTTTCAAAGCTTTCTGTATGTTTCTGGATATTCATACAAAATACAAATCCATTCAGGGAGTTATTCCTGTTAATGCTATTTATGGAAAGACATCAGAGGTTAAACTTTAATCCTAGTTACCATTATAAATAATAATTTCTTGAATACTTCACGAACAGATGATCGTGGTTTTAATACAACATCTGGATTTTATCTAGAATACCTAACCTTAAAGTAGGAAGATAATCTAAGGAGATAGTTTACCAAAACGAGAAATTGATATAATATTATATGTCAAAATTAATTACTTCAGTTAATGAAGACAATTAACCACTGAGACAGTTTAACAGGAACTGTGTTAGACTTTTATGCCACTGAATTGAAAGCTGAATGCATTCCTAAAAGGCATGGTCTGATTAACAAATAACTTATAGGGTAAGTGGTGAATTTCTCTTCCTTTCATATATGCAAGAAGTAATTATAATGATAGTTCTCACCTTAAGTACTCTAAAAAGATCTCTTACCTAACAACATACCTGTAAATTCTCAACAAAATAGGGAAGAACATATATTCATTCTAAAGGAAAAATTAAACATCTGTTGGTACTGATGGCATGCTGAGATGTGAGGGGATTTATGTGACACCCTTCACTTCTGTTCTTCTTACCCCTAGTGCAACGTTCGGATAGCCATAAAAATTTGAAGTACATGAAAATAGAGAAGTGTCATGTGATTTGGCATATGTAAACAGTCTCTCTGGAAAACGGTTTTATATTTTACGTTAGTTGAAAATGTTATTTTAAATATATGTAGCTTAAACTCTGATTTTACAGGCTTTAAAATTGCTCCTTCATAGATGTGCTCATGTGTTCATAGATATAATATAATGTAAAGTGAAGAGGGAAGAGTTAAGAACCTTAGAGTCTGTTTCTCCTGCCATATTTTTATTGGAATGATCTATCCATTTCACTGTATCATTACAGTGCTGATTTAGCATCTTAACAGCTAATATATAATTTTCCAGGGTGAAAAAAAAAAAAAAGGGTTGGAATATAGCTTATCTGCAAGGGAAATAAAGGCTTGGAAATAAAGTAGGAAAATGGACTTAGTTTTTTTAAATGTAAATTTTAAAGTGTTAAAAATAATTTTAATTGCCCTGGCATTGCATGAACATTATTGGATTAGCCATTAATTCAAGCTGGCAACAGGTTTTTAATACCTTTCCTACTCTGCTGTGAGAGAAAACAGATCATTTTAATGGATATTTAAAGCCTCAGGATGTACCTAATACTGGAAAACCTTCAATGTAAAACTGGCACAACCACAGTGACTTCCTAATTTTATTCAAAATGGTTTCACTGCAGCTAATACGTCATGCAGAGATCTCTCACAAAAAGATAGCTCTTGTTTACAGAATGACAGCGATGATGAGGTTGACCCCATTTGTGCTGTCTTCTTTCCTTTCACTGCTTGTTATTTTAAGGTTAGAGAACAGCTCATATAGAAATTTGCTGTTTCCTTCCAGTCCTTAAGGCTTTCACTGAGGATAGTTAATGTGGTTAAAGAGTAATTTGGAATCTAAATAATTAATAAATAATTCTAAAGTAATTGATTCCCACTGGGTTGTATTTTTCTATTCAAGGTTGGGCTAACCACAGACTGAGCCACAAAAATGAGTAATGAACTTCTCTGAGGACAGACAGAGGACTAGATTTAGTGAGAGATTTAGGCACACAGAAGCGTCTGACAGCATCTAAATTCACCTTTCTATGTACATTCCCCCAATAGCTTACAAAGAGATGATATGCCTGTACTAACATCCAAGATTACTTGCCCAGGTTCTGAAAAGGTGCGGTTTTAGTATCCAAGATCTTCACATACCTGGAAAAAAGCATGCTATGAAGTGCAGTACCATGCACAAAAGCACAAGTGTTCACTGGCGTATAAAAGCATTCAAAATCCTAGTAACTGTAAGCAACTTGAAACCTTTTTCACTGTGTGGTATTTTTTTACATATTCTTGACTCATAAAATCATGAACATTTATTTATTTATCTAAATAAACAAGCAATTAAAAAAACTTAGTTCTATTATTCTTAACTACACTGGGCAGTCCTTACTGGTGTCCTTGTAAAAGGTGCCTCAAGCCTAACAATTAAGTCACTAACAAAGCCCTTGTTAGTGTTTCAACACTAACAACAAACAGTAAAACTTTTAAACCTACAGGAAACATATAAAAAACAATCAAAGAACATGAAACTTAAGTAATCAATGAAGCTGACTAAAGAAAATATTGCTAGGTGTAATACGACATTACTCAATTTGATTTTTTTTTATCCTTAATTGTGTGGAATCTTAGGAAAAGACTCACTGACACCATTTGAAAAACATTAGAGATGATAGCATTCAGTATGCTGTTTGTGTCAGGAGTGAGGCACGCTGGGCTATGTTACATCGAGCAGTTATTGCTGCCAGAGAAATCCAGTCAATTTTCTTTTAATACGTGGAAGGGCAGGAAAAGGATAAAAAGTTAGTGAGAAGTGGGTCTCAATAGCAACTCACAAATAAGGAGATTACAAGTGCAGTGTGCAATCTTATCTGTAACTTCCAAATTTGATAAACCTCTACCCATGCCGGTGAACAGAGGAGTAAGAGTCTGATGTAAGAAAGCTTAAGTTTCCTGACTTAGACAAATTTGTGTAGGCAATCTCTGTGTATAAAACAACGTACCCCAGCATTTTTAGTCCCTTTTCAGAACTTACATTATACCTGAGTCCATCCTGGCCCATCTTCAGTCAGTTGGAGAAAGTGCTTTACTCCTAAACCCTCGTAGTGCTTAGTGCTACCTCTTCTTCCTTCAGTCTGTACATTTGAAAGGGAAATCCAATGAGGATTCTTGCTTAAACTATATAAAGGAATGTGATTTTTTACATGCTTCTCTTCCTAACTTCTACATTTGCTCAACTATGTCATTTATGGATTGTCTAATACATCATTTACACCATGAGAGATCAGGGCTCTTAATTGTGTATTTTAGATTCCAAACTGGTTGGACTCACATGTCAAACTGATAGGGTCCTTGGGATAAATCCCATTCATTTAACTTAGATAACTAATACCTCTAATTTTAGGTATTTAAAGAAATAGTAAGATTTATATCCAGTGCAAGGATGGTTATGCTCAAGGTTAAGCACTTAAATTAGGCAGATATGATGTCACTCATGAGGACTTCAAAGGCATCTACTCTCCTGATTGACCAGATAGATGTGAGCTCTACCTCTGGAAATTTGTATGCTTTTATACAGCTAAAATGGAAGGTATACAGAGCAGGCTATACCCTAAGAATACTTTTGGGTCTAGCCTGAAATACCTGACCCTGCATTTTGAGGGTTTTATGTTGTCCTATTTATGTTTTATTCCAGTTCTCAGAATCATTCTGCCATTCTTACATGATAATCTGTATTTAAAGTACTTTCCAGTTCTATATTATCAACAAATTTCATTATCACACTGACACTTCCATGCCGAGTCCCTAATGAAATATCTAAATAATATCAGACCCAAGGCTAAACTTTTATGAACTTCGTCAATAAGTTTCTTCAATGAAAAAAAAAATGATTTTTGTTCTTTTTCATATTTCATTGTTCAGTTTCTTACCTATCATACAGTTCCTCTATTTGTTCCCATTTTATCTGGTTTAAGGAACATCCCATGTGACACTGCATTAATTTCTTTTAAAGAAGACTGGATTTAATCTGTTGAATTTCTCTAAGTGGCTTAGAAACAAAGGAGCGTGACCCATTATATTAAATCAAAATATTTCATTTCAGAAAAGTTTCGTGTAGAGAGAACAGTTTTAAGATATTTATCAGAAATGAGAAGTAATATTCTCAGAATTCACTCAGAGCCTAAACTAAAAAACTCCTTATTAAAACAGGTGGAGATAAATCAAAACAACACTCTCCAGGGGAAAAAAAAAAAAATCAGATTAAAATTTAAGCTTTTTAAAATGACAGTTATTAACTGAGCTATTTTTAGTGATCTGATATTTAGATACCAATCAGCTTGGTACCCTACTGCCTTGGTAACTGCAAATACTGTCTCTACAATATAGTAAGATGTTTTATTACTCTCCTCCTTGGTTCTTTCTTTCTGAAAATGCGATGAATTATATTGGTGTTGCAATTTATTGAGTCACTAAAGTTAGAGCACAAACTCCTCTTTATGACAGCACTAAGATATTAGTCTGCCAATTCCTTGAAAATGAAGAGTCGTTTTGGACTTGTAACTTTTTCTACATGCACTAAAAAAAGAGAACAATTTCTGTGCTGTGTTAAAAGAGATACACATCACATCACATTCATGTGTCATATATGACATCAGTAAACCCTGATGTTTCTTGCTATGTGTTCATGTCAATGCCTGAGGTACAGTACTGCTCCAGAGGAAAAGAATAATCTGGGAAATAGAGATAAGCAGAGAACTCTTGTGATTCACAAGAATAGAAATATTTTACAGGGTACAGTGCTGAACGTGTTCTGTATGTTATTTTCCACCCAAGATAGACTATTTTTTCTTCTTGTATGAGCAGAAAAGATTAGTACACTGATGTGTAATAATGCCTATCAGGCAGAAGAAACAGAAGTGAACAAGATCAAGAACAATTTATTATTCACAAAATATAGGATTGCAGTTTAGGGGTGATCTATGAGAATTATTATTTTGGAAAAAGTGGGTGAAATATTGTCTGTGCTGAAGTGTTGCCATCAGTGAAATGTTGCCATAAATTTGAACAGAGATAAAATTCTAACTTGCTTTCCTCCTAATTTTCACGTCACTCTCTTCAACTCTCTGGACACATTGTATTCATAGTGTGTTACAAATTGTTTCATTTTTCATCTTGGGCCTAGGAAAAATGTACATGTCTGTATGTCCAAAGCATTTGAGTCATCTCACTATTTTTTGATTGATTATTTATATATGCAGATTTATTCTTGAGCATTACTGCAGAAAGAGCTGGAGCACCCGTGAGAAAGGTGATCAGGTGAAAGACAATTGCATAGATTTGACACAAGTTCAATGGGAAACAAGTATGACTTATTCTCTCTAAAGATGTCTCTGTCTCTAAAGAAAACTGGTGATCTTAAACACCCTGAAAACTATCTACTGAGATGCTCAGAGAAAATAACATATATGAAGAGATTAGCGGAGGGGTTTTGAACCGTTAGAGGGAAGACTAAGGCACAATGAAATAACCTTGAAGGGTAGTTACAAAAATAAGGGAGCAAAACTTCTCTCAGCAAATGTTTCAAGAAGTGGCAATAAGATAATTCAGGATGAACAGGAACTCAAGAAGTCTCTAATCCATCTTCCTACTCAAAGCATAGTCAGCTGGAGGTCAGACCCTTTATAACCTCCCTTGCCAACCTCTTCAATTGTTTGCCCTCATTGTATAAATGTTTATCTTTATATGCAGTCTGAGTCTCTCTTGCTCCAACTTATCCATGTTGCACTTCATCCATCCACTATGTGGCACTGTGAAGAGCTTGAAATCGTATTCTCAATGACCTTCCTTTTGGTAATGGTAGGTTGCCCTTAGGTCTTTTTGAAGTTTTCCATTCTCCAGTGTGAACAAGTCCACCTTCCTCTGCCTTCCATGATAGGGCAAATGCTTCAGCCCCAACCATCATGGTGACACTCTTCTGAATTTGATTCACTTATTCAGAATATCTTTTTATATTGGGAGATCCAAAACTGGGTGCATTATTCCAGATGTGGTCTCATGAGTACTGAGTAGAGTGCAACTTCCACGTATTTGTTTGCCAGGACACTGTTCTTTTCACCCAGAATGCAGTTTGCCATCTTTGCTGCCAGGACACACTGCTGGCTCATGCTGAGCGTGCTGTGTATAAAGGCCTCCAGGTTCTTACAAAGACCCCCAGGTCCTTATGAAGACCCCCAGGTCGTTTATAGCAAAGCTGCTCCCCAGCCAGGCTCTTCCCAGACTGTATTGTTTCCAGGAGTTCTTCTTTCTTAGATGCGGTATTTTGCATTTGTCCTTGTGGAATTTTATAGGGTTACTATTGGCCCATTCCTTCAGCCTGTCCAGGACACTTGGATGGCAGTCCTGCTCTCAACCACATCAGCTGTTCTCTCCATTTCAGTGTTATCTGCAAACCTGAGGAGACTGCACACAGTCATTTCTTCAAGATAATGGTGTTAAACAGAACAGGTACCAGAGCAGACCCCCGCAGTTTGTTCTCCACTTTTTACCACCTCCAGATAGAGCACAAACCCATTAACCACCACCCTCTCAGCCCACTACTCTCCAATCGTCCTTTTACCCATCTAGACTGAACTATACTAATTTGCATTCAAGAATATTGTGTAAGTCAGTATCAAAAGACTTGCTAAAATCAAGGTAAACAATATTGACTGCTCTCATCTCATTCACGGACCTTGTTATTTTATCATACAAGGTAATCAACTTGGTTAGACATGATTGATCTTTGGTAAATCCATACCAACTTGTTCCAATTACCTCCTTCTCTCTTGGGTGACCAGGAAAGTGTACTAAAAGGACTCCTTCTATTATTTTTCTAGGGACCAAGTAGTCTGCCTGGCCTGCAACAAACTAAGGTTTGGAATACTAAGGTTTGTTATTAGGTAAAAAATTTGATAAGGAGTAATGCAGCTCTGGAACAAATGATGGAAATCCCATATCTGGAGCTTGTCAAGACTCAGCTAGGCAAAGCCAGTATTGACCTAATCAGACACTGATGATCTCCTATGTTAAAGAATCAGGTTGGATTAGACGACCTGAAAAAGTCTATCTAAACAGCACTTCTGTGATGTTATAACCCTTTGATATAATAAATCCTAAAATTCACAAGATTTTGAGTATTCTATATATGATGGGATGTTGAGATACATTTATTACTCTTAATAATAACCCTATTGTCTTGTGAAAACTTACCTTGTAGTGTACCAAAATCACATTTTTATGCACATCACATTAAACCATTTTGTGGCTTTCATAGCATACGTAGGACTGTGTTTTGCCCATTGTAGATTATTTCTTAATTACTTTGGGGAAAAAATAAGTAGTTAAGGATGCTCTAAGGCAACAGTTTAAGTACAGCCAAGAGAGCTGTAAAAAACATTATAGAGAAAATGCACAGCCATTTTAAGTCTGCTCTCGTATGAAGTTCTCAACTACTTTTAGTATTTGAAACAGAATAATTAGATGGTATTATTCCTCCTCAGCCACCCTAAACTTATACAGTGTGCTGGTTTTGTCTGGGGTAGGTAGAGTTAATTTTCTTCATAGTGGCTGGTATAGGACTATGTTTTGGATTTGTGCTGACCACTGGGTTGATAATATAGAGATGTTTTTGTCATTGCTGAGCAGTGCTTACACAGAGCCAAGGCATTTTCTGCTTTTTGTACTGCCACACTGGCGTGGGAATTTGGGAGGAGACACAGCCAAGACAGGTAACTCAAACGGACCAAAGGGATATACCATACCATAGGACATCATGCTCAGTATACAGAGTGGGGGGGATGAAGGAGGAAAGGTAGGACATTTGGACTGATGCTGTTTGTCTTCCCAAGCAGCAGTTAAGTGTGATGTGACCCTGCTCTCCTGGGGATGGCTGAACACCTGCCTGCCAATGGGAAGCAGTGAATTAATTCCTTGATTTACTCTACTTGTGTGTGTGGCTTTTACTTTTCCTGTTAAACTGTCTTTATCTCCACCCATGTCTTCTCTGGCTTTTACCCGTTTCATTTCTCTCCCAGATCCTGCTGGTGGGGGAGTCAGCGAGCAGCTGCGTGGTGCTCGGTTGCTGGCTGAGGTTAAACCACAATATACAGACACTGAAAGAAATTTTAAGTTCTACTATGTGACATAAATGACTGCATTTCAAACTGCTCTGCATTCAAGGATGACCAAAGTACATTACAAAAGCTTTTGAATCCTACCAGTTGTATCAAACAGGTGGGGAAATTAAGAAACAAATTATTAAAGCCATTATTTCAAGAGTGGCATTTTAGTAATGTTATGAACACTCAACATCTTACAGGATTATGCCAATTAAGTTCCATTCAAAAAAACTGTGTTCAGCTGACTTTTTGAAATCATGATACAGAGGATGTTGTTCCAGTAAAGCTGCGTTTTCTATCTTTTTGCGTCATCATCATGTTCAGTAGGACCTGTGTGCAAAGGACTTTATGTTGCTTAAGATTTTTATATGTAAACACTTTTTTTCAGGCCTTAAAGTTGTATTACTACAATTTTATTGGATCTTCAGAATCAAAAACTTATTAGTTATTGAAACCAATGAGGATTTTACCTGAATAAAAATTTAGTAAAATTCATACAAAATTCTCATGTTCTGTAGTAATTATAAGAATTGAATATACCTCACCACACAATCTGTTAAAGCATATTGAGAGGTTTTTTTTAGAAATTAAGCATGGTGAGGTTTCTACTTATTTTTTCAAACTGTTTTACATTTTTGCTTTTTTTCAAATCTGTGCGAAATCTGATTTTCTCTTTTAGTGTATTATATTATATACACAGAATTTTCTGCCTATCCAAGGACGTGGCCACAGAAAGTGATATCATCTGTGTAGTAAATTGTACTGGCATGGGATAACTTCCAGAAGAATGTGATACATTAATTTAAGGCTTGAATTTGATTGGTTTTGTTTCTACTCTATCCTATTTTCTCAACTATTTACTTTAATTTCCAGACCTTGGGGAAACATCAACATCAACTTAAAAAATAAAATCAATGCACAGAAAAAGTATTTTCCATCTCACGCATAGCAGACCCTAGTGCTATATCCTCCTTTTCATCTTGGAAATTATGATCCCACAGAAAATATTTTTAAGGCCTGGGTTCAAATCTAGCTCAGTATTAAAATGGAATGAGCATGTTTTGCATCTCTTGCTCAGAAAAAACTTTGTCACATTTTAACATACATATTAACGCATAGTTGTTGCATTTCTCAAAAGAGAGAAAATAGTCAGAGATCTCAAAACTGAATGGTAAGCAAGAACCCAGTATTGCAAAACATTGATGGGATTTCAGCTGAACCCTTTTGTTATCAACCATGTTCCATAAGCAGGTCAGAAGGGGCCTCTAGGGGAGCTGCTCTTCTGGCTCATACCCACATGGCTCTTGCTGACTAACAGCCAGGCCTGTTGCTCACCTGCTGCTGGGTGCCAGACGATGGCAGACACTGCCCCAGTGCGTCCCTCATTAGGTGCCAAAATGAGCCAGTTTATATCTCTCCAGACTAGTCTTATCCAGTTTGTTATCAGGCCAATTCCTGCTGCTTAAATATTTATCTCTAACCAAAGATTTTCACAAAATGATCCTAAAGCAGGTTTTTAAAGATCTAAGCTTTCTATATCCTCTGATTACCTGCTAGGAAATGAGGAGTATAAACATCCTGGAATCACTCAGGCCGGTCAGATTAGTGGCCCTTGAAAACTTAAAGTATTAGTGAACAGCAAACAAACATTTTCTCATGTGAAAGCTGTATTGTGAAAGCAGTCTATAGCTCCTTGGACAAAAATAAACAGATTAGTGCCCCATGCAACTGATATTTTGTACAATCTGGGCATTGACATAACAAGCTTATGAAGTTGGGGCCAGGCCAGTTCTGATTCCAGGAACACAGCAAGAGATTGATTAAAGTGAGCTTTATACCATCTGTGGTCAGGTTATGCTTGGCACAGTTCATATATCTGCAAGAGTAGCAATAAATATACCAGTAGACACAACAGATTTACATGAAGTGAGAAAAGAAATAGGAGGGGACTAGGAAGATGGCTTCTGTCTATTGGTAAGGATTTGAGAGGATGTGGCTCCCTGTTACCTGTGAGAAAAGATCACACACAAAGGAAAGGTGCTACTGTGAGGTGTTCCATCAGAAATCAATTTATGATTCAAACTCAAATTCATTCCAATATTTATTCAATTAAATTTGGTATTGGCAGAAATTCAAAGCCTACATTACCAAGACAGTAGCAAAATATATATCTGTTTAGGAATGACTGGCTCTCAACTGCATCACTCTATTAATGAGATTGAAAGTAAAGACCAAATTATAGCCAGGGCATAAACAGGCCCAGTTTACTTGTCTTCAGGGGTATGGTACATATTTATGGCAGATATAAGTTTTACCACAGAAGGTCAGTCAGAGCAAAGCAGTTCTTTCTTCTCCACACCTTCAGCTAACACTGAGCAGCTGTCACTCCCACTGCAAAAATTACTTGATTCTACACTCATGTCATTTCTGATCCATCCACAGCATAGGCCTTGTGCCAGCTCCTGCTGTGGGTGGCTTGGCAGGGAGCTCCATTAAGATCTGAATTACCAGCACACATAATCACCAATGTCAGTTGTTAAATATGAAGCAGCTTTTTATCAAAGGATAAAGCAGAAAAAATATTTTGTGATTAATGCTGCTGTTTAATGTTTTGTTATCTCAAACATCCAATTAAAACCATAAAATATTCGTTAGTGCCTATAAGCATCTTTAGCACTAAACTCATACAAGCTAGAATACTGCAGGAAACACTTTCTATGCTTTAAGGGAAGACAAGAAGCATATAGCTAAAACCAGTAAAGCACATATTTTCAGCAGGTAAAGTAATACTGTGTTCTCAGATCCATTTACACTGGAGTAATTCAGATACACTTTTATTGCCACTATCATCAGCCTTTTGATATAAAACTTTCAAAAATGGGCTATGCATGAATTTATAGTAATAAAACATAAGACTTATTTCTAATAGCAGTCTATATTTGTGAGCTTCCCAGGCATGTGGAATGACTGTTGAATCAATTTTGGAGCAGTATCTTCTCTTTAACGAGTACCTAATCCATTCTATGTTATTAATTAATGCTATCATTATTACATATATTCTTTGTTGGAGTTTGCTGGGGAAGACCCTACTGCTTTTCACTAATGTTCTCGTTAAATCCCTTTAATATAGGATTAGACAGCAATGCTAACAGGCCAAACAGCTGTCATGGACTGCTAATATCTTCCAGCTTTTAGAAATCGTCTTTTAGAAATTGATTATAAAGGAAGCCTAATAATCTTACTTCTCCTAGGATAATATTTTCTTATCTAACCTTCTGACAGAACAATATTTATCAAACTATATAATACCAGAAACATCTGGTACATCTTTGGACGTATCTCTTGATATTCTTTTGAATATTCTTGGCTAAGAATATTAACCTACTTGTTTCTTACTTGTTTTAAGCTTTACTCTTTTTTTGACCCATTTAATGTAATTTTTGATGACCAGAATAACTCCACAAATGTTAAGTTGTTGTTTAGGTATTAACATTCACAAGTTCCCATTAGCTTTGTTGATGTATGGATTTTCAGATAAATGCTTCATTTGACCAGGCTAAGTTTAGTCTCTTTTTTTCTGGATTTTGTAGCTGAGCTTTTCTTGCCTGTAAAAAAAAACCATATGCCAGTCTGAGCATGATGTATCTTTTTGATCATTTAATACCACAGAATATTCCTAGGAACTCTATGTCATAAAGGGGTAGGAAATAAATGTTTCAAGTTATGTACCTTTCATCTTTTTGGTCTCATACAGATAGATGTTTGACTATTATCTTAATCATTTTGAAGATGCAATTTTAGACATTAAAATTGCACTTAGTAAACTGCTTGTTCTTTTAAAACTAAAATTACTAGGTCCCAAAACACCATATTTTGGACTCTGTGTGAACCAGTGAGTCTCCATTACAAGTCAAGAATCCATGTGACTGCTTTATTTGTCCTTCAGTAACAGCGTCCTTTCAGACTTATTTAACTATGTAGGTGAATTTAAGAAGATTAAGATAAAAAGCCAAGGTCACAAGAAAGAGCTATCCATGGCTTAGAGAATATAAAAGACTGATTCTATGCTTACCATGGTGAATCATGGAGAGTCCCAAATGCAGGTCCAAGCGCTGCCACTGGCTTGCCACTACTTTTGCCACTTTTCCCAAGTTTAGCATCACTGAATGGTATTCCAAGTGTTTGCATCATAAGTCCAAGGCAACAAACTGTCAGTTCTTAGGTTAGTCTTAGGTTCAGTGTTCTCTTCATCTTAAGCAAGTAGAATATGCACGTCATGAAGATGACCCACAGAACAATCCCATTGTACAGAAGCTTAGGCAACTGTAGCCATCCAACCATAGACACAGGCTTTAAGTCAGTCTCAGAACAACTGACTGACAATGTGACTCCTGAGTTTTAGGAGGGCTTATAGACCTGTGCGTTTATTCTCACTGAGTTGCAAAGGAATGTGTCTAACATCTCCAATAGAACATAGTTTTGTGTTCTGTTCCAGTGTTTACTGTGCTTCTGGTGTTGTGAGAAACAGCCACCAGGTGATTTCTGAAAACTGGGAACACATTTTTTTCCCACACTTCACTTTTGGGTAGAGCTGAACTACTTCATGTGAATTTTATCAAATTTAGACCAATGCACACAAGAAAATTGTAGCTCAGTTGCTGGGATTTCAGAAAAGTAATTGAAAGTGGAAATAGAAAAATGTGAAGGAATGGCATCATTACTAAGAGTCTTTTGAGACTTGCATTTAACTTGTAAGAGATCTTGAAAAAGCAGTCACATAAACACAATTTCCTAGTAGTATCTAATTACATTATCAGGATACACTTTTCACTGAGATTATATGCTGCAGTAAGTGCAATAATAAATAAGATCAGAGAAGGATTTGCTGAAGAAATTCCAAAGGCTGAATCGCCATTTTTGTTAAAATAATTATGTTGGGAAGAGTTTCAAAATTAGGAGAGGAGCTATTCACTTAACCATGTAGAAAAGATTAAACAGTAGTGGTGCTGGTACATCAAGATGGTCTTTGGCCCATCCTCAGCATAGCTGAGAGTATGTGAGTACTCACAAAATTCTTAGCTCAGCAGGAATTTTTTGCATTAAGTTTTGATGTTGTTCTTCTGAATTCCCCCCTTAAATAACGTCTATCAAGGGACATTTTTCAAGTCAGACAGTTCATAGATTTTCTTTCTTTATTTTTACATCATCAGCTACTATTAAAATTGAGAAATGAAAGGCTAAATCTTAACCAAATGGGAAAAAGGAGTGGAGAACGTGAGATACCTGTATGGAAGAATATGTAGAGGGCTAAAACTCTCCTTGGCATCAGACCTGACATGAAAATTCCCTGTCCCTGGAGTAACCCATGACATTTAAAGCCATAGGATGTGCATGGTATTTGTCTGTCTTACTTAAAATAAATCCAGACTCAGGGGTTCTCATTTTCCTCTCACATAGAAGACATTACCTTTTTATTGATGGAAATCAAAGTGATCATTTATATGCATGAAAGACTACAGAGTGAGGGCCAAGAAACTTTGCTTTTCTGATTTTCTCCTTTCTGGAGTCTTCATGAGAGGAGCTATCATTAAGTATATATAGTGCATTAAGCATATATGATAGGAGTCCATTATCTGTAGACTATAATACTTGTTCTTTAAGGCAAGCATTCAAGATTTCAGATGGGAGGTGGAAGTTGTCCAGTGTCATATTAATTTCTGTCATAGAAGTAGACAGACAGACTTGTACACTGGTCTATTGCCTATGATAGAAGCACTAAAAGATGAATTAGGATGCTATAATTCCTTGCAGGAACCCATATGTGTGTTAGGAGGGAAACTGAATTAAGATACTAAGAAAACTGTACTTATAATTCCTCCTAACTACTCCTCTGGGGAATAACTAAGATGCTGAATTTAACAGGCTTGAATCTGGAATGAAATTCACGCAGCTAAAAGGATTATTTGGGAGTAAGAGCTTTGGCCACACTTATGACATTCCTGTGGTAAACATACAGAAATCAAAGACAAAATATACATTTATGTTGGATCGTGTCCCATCTGCAGTTAACTACTTCCCTTAATTTTGCATTCCTGTTTCTTTACTATCTTCACTTAACGAAACACATTTTATTTCTAATTTCTAAAAATCCAGCCAGCCTCAGAATATTCTAATAGTCTTGGCTCAGACAAGGATGAAATGTAACTAAGAAATTGGAAAGGAGGCTTGTGGAGATGTCCCATTCTTGGATTAATTTAGTTGAACAATTAAATCTAAACCATGCAGTTTTTATTATGTAATTCATTCCAAAGGAATTAGTTTTTTTATTTTTTTGTTAGTGTTTTTTCTCAGTGTTGTCTGATATCAGCTTTAGACTTCAGTACTACTGTAAAAGCTAATTGGCAAATTAGGAATTTTCTAAAAGCATTTGAAATATATCTCAAGTACAGAAATACTATTCCATTAGATGAACAGGTCATGGACACCTTTGAAACCTAATGAAATAAAATCCTAAGGTAAATAGCACAGTAAGTCATACAATATCTCTACTGGCTTTAAACACTTTTAATTTATGGCCCTCCTGACATTTGAATACCTACAAGATCATCAATTTTAAAACTTCTGTATCTCTAAATGGAAATGCAAAAAGTTTCAGTTATCCATGTGAAGGAATATTGTTCTTTTGAAAGCACAAATTGTGTGTTGATAGTACTGTAGAATACAAGACTGTAAACAAAATTAAAATTAAAATAAAAAATGAATGTCCCTTTACACTTTCTTTGATGAAGGCAATCTATAAAATATACATCACAGAAGGAAACTGTAAAGGCCATTCTTATTTTGTCCAATATTTTTCTGTAGGAGACATTTTATGTGAAAACTTTTGCTTTGTTTTGTTTTGTTTTGGTTTGTTTGTTTGTTTGTTTAGTAATTCACCAATCAGAAGGAAAACCACAGTTTAAATGTCTGGGATTTACCCATATATTGTTTTTCACTCAAAGGTTTTTCTGAGTTATATTCAGAGGTGAGTAAGCCTGGTCTATCATTGACTATGAGACAGTAACATATAGACCAAGGTAATAAGGAGTCAGAAACCCAGACAGTTTAGGTAAACACAGACACCACTCTGCATTTCTCATGCTATTTCAACATAAGGACTGTTACAAAGTGATAAAAATGTACCAGGCAAGTGGCTACTCCAACCTGTTGACAAGCTTCTGCTTTTCCTGTAAAATTTCAATATTGCATTAAAATTTTCTTTATCAACACATCACCCATTTGAAAGTACAGAAAGCTTCATGTGCTAAAGGATGGTAGGTGACCTGGTTAGTTCTGGGGAAAAGGCCCAGGAACCTCTGAATTAGATCACCCAACTCTGAGTTTAGTGGAAGCTGAAAGAGCAATGAGAAATTTCTTCAGGCAAGTGATACTTACTTTAAGGGTCACTAAGACTATTGTGCAACGTAAGTGACTAATGTTTGATAAGTATTTGGAGGGCCTTAGATGAAAAATATTATTTAAATGATAATATAACTACATATTTATTCATGAGAGAAGCTGAAGTGTCAAAAACTGTCAAACAAAAATAAGATTCCTTCTGGAAGTCATCTTAAAGATTCCTTCTGCTGCCTCAGAGGTTTACATGGAAAGATTTACAAGTGTATTAGGGGCCAGTGGGTAGTACACGCAACTAGAAATGGGAAGAAGCATATTCTACTAATATCTCTGACCTCAACTATTTTGTCATCTTTGGCATGTCATCATTCTGCTTTCCTTTTCATTCCTGTCTGTTTTCAAGCTTTTCTCCTTTTGCAAATTTGTAAGGGCAAAGGAAGGATCGTGGGCTTAAGAGCTCTAATAATCCAGTAGCACAATTCACAGTGATATTACAAGAATATCTTCATAGTTGTTCTAGTCTCCTTCAATCTATGTTTAGCATCTTGTCAGAGGCAGTGATTGTCTTCTGGTATATATTTTGTGGTGAATTAAAAAATTAAATCTGATCATTCTATAGATGTGCAATATTATTACTATTATTATTACCACTGCTAACAGTATTCATAATTATAATAACATTGTTACACACATATTCATATAAAAATTTAAAATTACCTAGCTGTACATTACTGTCTCAGACTACAAGTTCACATAACTGGGAAATCTCCTGGGCATCTGAATATGTCAAAACCAGACATCAGTCTCTGTTTGGTTACAGAAAGGGCTGTAATGCATTCTTACAGGTCCCTGATCTGAACAACAGAGTGACCAGGAACAGCATCAGTTTCATGTAGGTAGTAGATTAATTCTTTTCATAATGTGAAGAAGGCATAGGCCATATATATTTTTGTCTTGAGAGGTACACTGAGAAATGTGTGCATGAGGAAGATTGTACACATTCCCTTTCAGTTAACTGTGTGTGCCTGTAAAATGGTCATATTCAGAACAATCAGATTATAGATTAATCTGTCCATGAAAAATTCATTCTTTGACTTTTCCTTTAAACACTATGCTTTATTGAATTTTAAATGTCACAAAAAGGACATGTAATCATTTAGCATGGAAAAAACCCCAGGTTTAGATCTTTCAATAAACAGAAGAGAGAGAAGACTCATAATAAGAAATGACAGTCTACAGATCTTATTTCATAAATTATGGAAAAGGAAAAAGAAATAAAATAGCAATAATTTAATGTTTATAAATCAGGTAAAGGAAGATAATACAACATATTTTCTGTGGTTATTTGATTGACTTTTTTGCGCATTCCTATTAGTTACATTTTTTATTTTGTTTTTCTTTTTATTAAATCCAGTGCAAAATATTTTTTTTCTCTCTAAAATGTTTGCAAACAGAGAATACAAGGTCACATCTATGAAAACAGCTTGGAACCTAAATTTGTGTTTGCATCTGTGAGGATTTGTAGTAGAGCTGCTTGGACATTTATCCAATCAAGAAATAAGAACAATACTATAATACTATATATACCTTCTTGATCAAGGCATTCAACATATGAATACACTATAAAACCAATTCATATTCAGTCCCTAAAACTAACAAGTTTTTAAAGAAGCTATTTTAATTCTGAATACTTTATAAATTTGAGAGAACTACAATCTGCTCACAGATATGTCATAAGAAACGATTTAGATAAATTATTCATAGCAAACCATTCACTCATCTATGTTCTAAACAATATCCATCAATATCCAGTGTTCCTGGAGGTGTTTATATAACATTCTAGTGTATAAATATACATGTAGAGTGGACTGCTGTATATTACGCTCAAGAAAAGTGAAGAAAAACCTCTTTTGTTTAACCTATAACCCACAGTTTAAAAAAAATTTATTAAAGTAACTTTTACAATAAGATTTCCAGATTTTATTTGCATTATATTATCCCATGGGTCAGTTGTGTAGGGAGCAGTTTGGCAACTGTGTCTCTGATTTGACAGTGGTTATATAATGAGCTTTGGTATAGTAAAAACATACCAACCGAAAATTCAAAATGAAATAATGTTTTCCCCAAAGTACTGAAGATACTCTAATCTACTGAAGATGCTGTAATGTTGGACAGGAGAAAAATAAATTAACTGTCTGAACATGCTTCTGTATAAGAAGAGACAAATAAAATTTTTCTTAAAATGTCCAGAAGTTTATTCTGTAATAGAAGATACTATACATCAATAATATGGTACAATTTCAATTCTGTAAAACTGTAGAAATCTCAGTTATACAAAACCTAATCAGATGGAACATATGTTCACATATAGAATGAGACCTAAACTTTGTATTTAGATGTGCAAACCCAGTTCTTGACTTAATAGTTGATAGTAGGACCTCAGAGGAATATGGACAACCCCACTGGAAATAATTCAGGGATCAAAGATTATAAAAACAACTTGGTTTTGTTTAAAGTAATAAAGCCAAAATCCAGGTCCTGATGCAGCACACGGATAACACTTAGGGACTTTAGTTCTTCTTTTCTCTCCCACACATCAATCTGTACCTACAAGTGCATAGAAACAGTGACACAGAAAAAAATTTGGGGGCATCTGATCTCTGTTGTACAATTATCTCAGTGTTTAGCTCTTATTTTCCTGAAAAAAAGCAAAGCAATGGTCCATCATTTCCTCTGGAAAAGCCATACTATGTCTGTGAAAGAAATGTTAAATAAATAAACCCCACAGTGAACATTTAAGGAATCTGTTTTCTGGGCTTCTATGTTTGTGAAGCAACATCTTTATTAGTAAACTCCCAAACTGTTCCAAAGAATTTTTTTTATTGGAAAAATTGCCCTGTGCCAATACTGTCCCAGTACCAGGGACTATGCCAACAATAGTACAGCATAGATAATCACTTCCTATCCCTGAAAAAAAACTGTCTATGCAGACAGAGACAAATGTGCCTGAACAATATAAAATTTATATACTATGGACAAGGACAAGAACTTGCTTTTTCAAAGTCTGTCTTTGGAAGAAAGTATCACTGAAGTATCTTCTCTATGATCTGCATATATGAAGCAAAGGTTATTGCTGTTTGCTCCCTTCCACAGGGTTAGAATTTAGAGCAGGAGAACTTCAATGGTTGCATGCTGGAACTCTGTGTTACTATGGGGAATGTAGAATAGCAGAAACTCCCTGGAAGATTACAATGAAGAGAGATTGGAAGAGGAAAAGGATACTGACTTGTTTCTGACTACAGGACTAGTGAAAGTCAAAGGAAGCTCATTAAGAGAGATAAGTAAAAATACTATCAAGCTTCAGAAGAGAAATCATAATTGTGGATTATATCTCCAATGATCTAGCTGGACAGAAAAGCTCTATATGGATGAAACTTCTGGGGATGAAAACTTAGGCCAAGTATATGGATTGAATATTCTTTTGTCTAAATCTGCATACTTTCTTTACTAGCAAAGGAAAGCATCACCTGTGGTTAGTGGCATTAACTGTCACTATCTTTATTTGCAACTGTCTTCCATTACCTAAGTTCTCTATTCTGTGAGAGGAAAAAGAAAGTCAAGAGCTTACCTATAGGGGAAGAAGTAGGACTGAAGTCATCCTAGGACTGGGGAACCTGACTCAGAGCCACAGGGATGCCTCCTGATCTTTTCAAGATTCTCTTTTGTCTGAAAGAATTTGACACTATTCTCTTGAGCACTGAACATTTAAATCTTTAGCAAGACTTCTTGCTTAAAATTTGCAAAACCACAGAGCATTTTATAAGAAATCTGATAATCAGGCTTTTATATACCATGAGCATACATTCACAAGTTTGCAGGACAGCTGACTTTCTGGGAACTTCCCTGGCAAAAGTAAAAGGGTTCAGTTTCTTTTTCTTTTACAATTAAATGACCCTGATATACTTCAAAGACCTCCATGTTTTCAGGCTATAGGTAGTTACCATGTCTAAATACAATATGTTTTATTGTCAAGCATATGGCATATCTGCTTGTTTTTTCATGATTAAACACAGTGTCCTACCAAACACAGGAAGGTTTCTTTTCCAGTATAGCATTTATCATTGTTTAGTGTTTAGTATGGAAGAAGATCATAATTTTATTGGTAACAGAATAAAGAAATAATAAAGAAATATTATTTTCCTCATAAATGAGATTCATTTAGTACTAAGAGTCTTGGTTTAAAGGGCAATTACATGGTGTGAAGAATATGTAAAGGAACAGGTTTCTCTAGCTTCACACTCCTAGTTATAGACTTTAGGACTCATGGTAATACATACCTATTTGCGTTAATGTTGAATAATAAAGAAACTTTTCTCTGGTTGCTTTATCAAAAATATGCATCCCTAGTATAAAGAACATGTAGCACTTGTAATTGATGCTCCTGAGAGCAATAAATTTTCTATTTTACAAAAGAGAAAACTTAAGCTGAGGGAAAACATCCTTGAGATTTTTGTGAATAGTACTAGACATAGTACTAGTTTTGTTAACTGTTTAGCACCAGGCTACAAGTGCATACTACAACTGAATCTCATAGAAGGAATGAAAATTAAAGAGAAAGCATCTTCCTTGTCCTTTCCCCAATGGTTTCAGAGGTTTTTTTAAAACATTTGGTAAATTATATTATTAAATTTACCCAGGGTCTTGGGGGAGGTTGGGGAGGGGTGTATGTATGGACTTGCGTATGAGTGAGATAGGGAGGCTTGAGGGGCTGTGTGTGTTGTAGTAGTTTTGTTGTCTTGCAATTGCTTGAAAGAGTCTGAATTCCTGAGGCTTGTCAGACAAGTGATATTTGACTTGGGTAAAAGATGCTAGGTTGTGTTTCAAAGATCAGAAAATACTTGAATAGAATATTCCATCAACTACTATACATGGTACATGGAGTCACATATGGTAAGAGCTTTGAATTGTAGCTCCCATTGAAGTTGTCAACACAGATGTTCAAATGTGATTGGCTGGGGGAAGTAAATCTCATTGCTAAAAAAAATTAAATAGCAATGGAGAGGAGATGTATCCTGGAAAATGAATCAAATTTCTGGTTTTTAGAAACAATGAAGATTTTTTTTAAAAAAGGTTATGTTATGTAAAATACTTATGATATTGTTTTAAAGTAATCAGCAGGAGGATTATTACATTCTAGAAGAGATGGAGAGGGCACCTTGAGCCACTGCCGCCTGTTCTTAAATTCATTGGGAAGGAGACTGAAAGCCTGTACAAGTTGCAAGTCAAATACTAATTCCTTCAACATTAGATTGTTTTACCAGGGACGATTCACAGTGCTAGATAAGTGTGTGGCAAAAAAAATACGTGATATCTGGCTTTCTCAGGGTCTTCCATTGTTCAGTACACTCAGATTTTATCAACGTTCTTGCTTAGATAATGCTCCTGTTTCAAATTTTGCATTTTTCCTTTGCAGAGAAAGAAAAATACAACAAAAACAGTCTGCTAGTTTGAAAGTCAAAATATGATCAAGATTTCTTGGTTTTGCTATTATTTCCAGTAGTATTAATGTCTCATCTATAACTTATATTTTAAAAATCTTTCTTTTTGCATTATCATGCTGGAGCTCTCCCTTTCTGGGAAATGAGATAAATATATGTTTACTGTCTTCTATGCACTTATTGTCTTCTGTGATTTCTAAAGAGATTCCACAGAGGTGCAAGTGAGGGTGACTTACCAAAGGGGTTTTACACCCAAGAGGATACAATAACCTTTTTCTGAAAAGCAGAGAGGGTAAGCTGGTAGAAAATTTCACTCAGCATTATTTTTTCAGTTTCCTAAATTTTCCTTGTAGATTTTACTAATTTGCCATTCAAAACATTTTCCATCAATGTCTTCAAACTTGGGATGTGAAAACTGAATTCTGCAAAGGTCATTCATACTTTAATTACAAACTGTTAGCTCTTTGGAAGCTGTCTATCATGTACAGTTTGTCAGAAAAGTGAATCTTGAATACATTTGTGACAACCTTTCATTTTTACTCTTGTAGGATTTGGAGGATTTGGTTTTTGGTTTTTTGATTTTTTTTTTTGCCAGGATTCAGTCCAGAGTTAAACACATATGCCCAGTGCTTAAAATCTGAAGGACTAAGATGAAATGCATGCTTGTTAAATGGATTAACACAATTCATCAACCTGCAGCCAGATGAGAAATGATGAAATCCTGCTGTCATCTTATTGATATACTTCCCATTATATTAGTCTTCAAAATAAAAAGAGACTATTTCAATATGAATACATGTAGACAAATTCTCCCCTGGCATAAATTTAAAAAAAAAAAATGAATTTAGGAAAGCAGGACTAATCTTGCATTTCATGCTCTGTAATGCATGATAGCTTCTTGGTACTCTGAGGATGGGTGATTTGGAGACTGGTGAACTTTAAGTGCATTGACTTCACATTTTCATGCTTTTCTATGAGGCATTCTATCAGTAAAAATATTAAAATCCTGTCCAAGCAACCAAAGTCATTCCTTTTTAGTAACAGACAGGAAAGATGATGCTGACTTCATCATAGCAGAAATATATAATACCTGGGTGATGTCCATTGTCGACTAAGACAGTTTTCTAGTTTATATTCTGCTTAATGAATGCAAAGTAATGTTGTATAAGTTTACAATTAAATTTCTACTTCTAAAATATTGAATTTCATGGAGTGTATTGCTGAGGAAAGAACAGAAAACTTGATTTTTATATGTATCACATACAAGAACATCTGTTTTAAGCTATCAAAGTGTGAATTGAAGATTATAGTATCAGGAATTTATGCAAAGTAGTTTGTCCTTAGAAAAATCTGAAACTGTCCCCATTGATAGTGCAAATGATTACACTTTCTCATAGCATAAATGGGTTTTTTAAATGATCCCATGATATCCCTTATGTTTCCTGCTAGTTGTCACTTATTCTGTGTGTTAGTTTTTAAATTCTGTTTCTGTGCATTTGTACTAATCTTTTATTTGTGGTCTCAACAACATCCCATGTGGGAACAAGTTAAGCCAGCAGAACCTGCATTCGGTTAATTAAAATTAAAAGGGAGTATTTCAGCCTTGGAGCTGAGAAGGAATGTGTGAATCAAAACATTGAATTTACAAAAAGTTCTGGGAATTTTCGTTAACTGAATGACAACACCAGGTGCTGTTTACCAAAGAACCCTAATAAAGGGGAAACAGAGAGAGAGCTCAGTGGAGAATCCCTAAAACCTAATCATGTTGTGTATGCAACCTCATTTCTTCAGTGCTCATATTTGCCACAATCCCATATGATATGAACACAATCATAGAATCATAGAATATCTCAAGCTGAAAGGGACCCATAAGGATCACTGAGTCTAACGCCCTGCAACGCAAGGCAACATAAAACTAAACTACATGACTAAAAACACTGTCCAGATACTCCTTAAACTTTGACAGGTTTGGTGTCATGACTACTTCTCTAGGAATCCTGTTGCACGACAGACCACTTTCTAGGTGAAGATACGTTTCCTAATGTCCAATCTGAACTCCTTCTGTTGCAATTTCATCTCCTCAAGGGATCGTGCTGTCCCTTGTCACCAGTAATAGAGAGGTCAGCAGCTCTCCTCTGTGACAAAGTCACACCTCAGCCTTCTCTTCTCCAAGCTGAACAAACTAAGTGACGTCAGCCCCTTCTCATAAGTCTGGGCCTCAGGGCCTTTCATCATCTTGGTTGCCCTCCTCTGGACACACCCCAATGTTCTTCAAACATCATGGCACCCAAAACTGTACACAATACTTGATATAGGACTATAACAATGCAGTGTAGAGTGGGATGGTCACCTCCCTTAATCATCTAGCAATGCTATGTCTGTTGTACCTCAGAGTACGGATAGCCCTTTTGGCCGTCAGGACACTTTCGACTCATTTTCAACTTGCCATCAACCAAACACACAGATCTCTTTCTGCAGGGCTGCTCTCTAGGCCTTCACTCTTCAATGTGTATTGTATGTACAAGAGGTTGCTCACCAGTCTGTCACAAACTGTCCCTTTCCACAAGCAATATAAAAAGTATAGTAGGGTATTGGCCAAATTGATTTTATATCCATATTATTGGTACTTTAAAGAGCAATCAGATATGCTCACCTCTTTCTTCCCTCAGAACAGATTCCAGAGAGATATCTCTTACTTCACTAAGATTTTTATTGTTTTTTTTTTTTTTTTTTAATCCCTTCAGTGGTTTTTCCACTAGGGACTACTTAAAATAGAATGAAGTGGATGTATCAGATCTTTCTTTGTTATAAGATAGGGGAAAACAGTAAAAAAAAGTACAGTTTAGGTACAACATAGGAGAAATTGTAGTAGAAAAAGATAATGAATTTGATGCATATGCTCAAATGAGAGGGGAAACTTTACCTGTCTTCTTCTGAAGCTTTTTCTTACTGTTGAGAGTCAAAGTTGTGGTTTGATGTTTACACAAAGCAGAAGAACTCTAGCAGGGGATACTGTAAAAGAACCCAGCGTCTACCTCATAATATCCTTAAACTCAAGACTAAAGAAGTTTGAGTTAAATGGCTAGTGGAAATCAAGCAAGGAAAAAGCTCCTATCTGGAAACTGAGTCACATGCATGAATGTTGACTTAACTTCCAGGAAATCCTTGCACTGTTTTCTTATTCAATAGTCAGATTGTAATTAAAATTGCATGGTCCACTGGAAAAGGCTGGGTGGAATCATTTTAAGAGAGGCCTGTTTGGATAAAGAAAGACCTGGGTTGACACCAGCTATAAGCATAGATTTTCAGGGACTGTGAGGTCTAAGCAGCTGAAATGTGTGGAAATGAATTTTCATGGGCTTCAGAGACTCCAGATACTGGGGGTTACAGAGCCTGGATCATCTTGTAATACTAGTTTGCTGAGGGCTGTAGGGTTTGATGTGTCAGAGAACATTGCAACTGTGAACAAAACATGCTGATCTGGGATCTGTTGCTGTCATCCAACATATGCATGATTCTGCTTTAGTGCAGGCAAATGTGAGGAGCTTGCACAACTAGCCAGCTAGGATATCCCTCATGGCTTGGCTCTACTAATTCAGTGAATGAGCAGTCATTCATAGCTATGGTTTCATATGGGCTCCACATATGCTCTTCTGACATTCATTGTCCATGATATCACAAGGGCCAAGCAATATACTCATTACAAAGAGGACCTATGTGAGCAAGACAGACCAGATTCCAGCTGAAGACTGAAACTGCTGCATTCCATACTTTTCACTTATCCAGTTGCTCTAATGCTGTACTGGAAGAAGCTCTGGAAACAACCAATATTGCCAGGGAACAATTCTATAGTGCCAGGTGTTATAAATTTGGTAGGGTGTGTTAGGTAAATCTGAATTAATATTCATTATCTGTAGCTATTAAATAGATAAATTAGTAACATGAACATACCCAGGACCCTTCTCTGTCTCGGAGCTAACTGGAAAAGGATGTGTTAGTTGAGTCCCACTAAACTATCTTGAACTTCAGAAAAGCCTACTAGAAATACTCTGCCGCTTGCACTGGTGCCCAGACTGACCGGTAATTGTTTGAAACAACATTGGTGTGAAACATTCCTTGTAACTACATACTGTGTAGTCTATATTATGGCTTTTGTACTTACCTGACATCAGTCAGGGAAGTATTATGGAAGATACGGACATCATAGTTGCCAGTCTATTCATAAATGATTGTAGAAAAGTGTTGGCGGTGACCTATAACTGTTGCAACAACTGAACAGTGTCCCTCTCTGTTGGTAAATTATTTAATCTAACATGAAACCAGGAGGGAAAATGTTAAAGAACAGAAAACAGGGTAATAGATGTGCATATATAATCCAGTAGTAATATGAACATAGCTGACAGTGAAGGAAAAGTCCACTGTGATCTCTTATGTCTCCATCACTTGAAAATGTCATGGAACCAGATTCCTCAAAATGGAGAATATCACATCTGGAACTACGTTATAGGAAATCTGGTTTCTCAACATAAATTGAGAGCAGAGAGATAAGCTTCTAAATGTTTCTTTCTTCCATTGTCATTCCGTAATCAGTTATCTTCTGTACTAAACGAGGAGTGAACTCATTACTAGTCACCAAAAATGTGAATTCTCCTTCTATTGGCTCTCCTCCCACATTTGTAGTAAGATCATCTGCCATTAGTTATTTGTTCCTCTCAGAGGCTGAGTGCAGTAGGAAGCCATTCATCACCATGCTGAAGGTCAGTTCAGACTCCTTAATCTCTTTAATTTAATTTCTTCATGTGCTAAACAAGGCAGCTTACTCCTTTACATCAGTTTGAGCACAGTTGAGTGGAGATGAAGTCTTTTGTAGCAGCTACTTTGTGTTCATCTTGTCAGATGGGCCGCAGACAAAAATAAAATTTGGGTTGGCAATTCCACAGTGTAGATGGTCACCTCGACCAGCAGTATTATATTATTGCTATTTTAAAGGAGCATGCTCCTCCAGACACTGGTCAGCTCTGAAACCTAAAGAAAAACACACATCAGGGCTGGCATTCCATGCTGCACACAGATCACGGAGAGCCAACAATATTGCAGTTTAAGGTGCACTGATTGTTTAAGACTGATTTAAGTCTAAGAGTAACGAGGTCAAAAGTCTCAGTTGTATGCTCTTGTAATTTATCAATATAATTTAACTTACTGTAATGAGACCAAACTTGCTCAACCCTACCACTGAGCTGTGCCAGCATTAACTTGTTACTGCTAGTTCTCTTTCCCTGCTAATAACTTCTGTTTTGTGAATGTTATCTACTGTTATTATTATGCATCAAAATACTGTATAATGTTGCTATTTACTCAATTATAGTAAGTAAACTAGGAGTAGTATGGCTACCTATTATTAGTTTTTTTGCTGCTACTTCTTAGGTTTAATACTGGTTGTATGGGTCCAAAGTAAGTGCTTTCCAGCTTTTCTACAAGGCCTACTAAAAGATACTCCACGTGCCCACAAGCCTTTCTTCTGTCAGTAGTTTGGACTATCACAGAATCATTTAAGTTTGAAAGAACCTCTTAAGATCATCTGTTCCAATCCCTTTTGCTTAAGAAGGGTCAGCTAGAGCAGCTTGCCCAGAACCCTGTCCAGTCAGGTTTTGAATATCTTCACCGAGGGAGATGCCACAACCTCTTCGTGTCAATGTTTTACCACCATCACAGTAAAAGAACCATTGTTTTCTTTTGTTCACATGAAATGTGATGTTTGTGTGTTGGGTTTTTTTCTTCTTTTTCATTTGCGTCTAATATCTCTTTTTCTCTCAATGGGCACTATTGAGAGAGCCTGGATCCTTCTTCTTCATTCCATTTTACCAAGTATTTACACGCATGGATAGGTCCCCCATCTCAGCCTTTTCCTTCTGAGATAGAATCTTTATCTATATAGATAAAGAAGTAATTAAAAAGGTCTAGAAGCGAAATAAAATACTCTGTTCCCAACCAGAAACTAGACTCTTATATGGAGGGATTTGTACAGCAATAAGTAGAATTTTTTTAATTTGGTTTTATAACTCTTGCTGTATTTTTTGTTTCTTTTTTATTTTCTTTTATTTTCTTTTCTTTCTGGGACTTCCTTATTAATTGTTTTTTTAATTTGAATTACTGATATTGATTCCATCTGTTATGCCAATGTCACATTGGGTCTCTAACCTAAGAAATTATTTTTCTGGGGGAGTTTTGTTTCCTTTTCTTTTTCTTTCCTCACAGTTTCACCAGTGGTTTGGGGTTTTTTTCCTATAGAAAATGTTCACATCCTCTGAGTTTTACAAACATCACTTTTTAGAAGGAAGACTTGATGTTTTTCCTGTAGATCTTCAATAATGTGGCTACTGTTAGGAATAGCCCCAGCAAAGTATAAATAAAAAGTTATTTGTGGTAGTTTTATTTCTAAATGCTAATGGCATGGCATCACCTCATGTATCATTAATGATGAGTTCCTAATTATGTACCAGCATCACAGTGGGATCCAACCTAATACCAAAAATTTACATATTCATGAATACACCCATACCTGTGAATGGAGGAATGCAGAATAGAGCAAAAATCAAACAATAACTTAGTTTTCTCTAAACTGTTATTTAGGTGAATTGCCTCCTTTCTTAACATTCTTCTTCCAGGTATGTAACTATGATATATACTTTAATTTCAAAAAGTTTTCTTTGGAGTTAGATTTTAGACTGTACATAGCTTCAACTTGTCCAAAGGAATGTGTGTAGTCTGCAATGTTACAGGTTATGAATACCTCCTATAATTAGTGTCCACTCCATTTCTACTTGCTGACACAAATTTTGAGTTTAAAATATAGCTGGCATATGTTTAGTCTAGAACTAATGGGATTTTATCTAAATTTTCTGTGATGTAAGTTGGCATTAATGTTTTTAAAAAAACTACTCTTTTTTCAGTGTATATTTACAGTTGTCTGGAAATGGTAAAGTTTATTTTGGACAGTGTAGGTACTTCAACAGATCAGCTATAAGGTATGACTTGTACATGCAAGTGGTAAGAATTAGAGGGAAGAAGATGGGCTTTATTCATTGGGTTTTTACACAGCCTGGCCTTACAGGCCCTGGAAAACATCAGCTTATCAATGTGAAAGCAATGAACCTTTCCCAGCCCTGAAAGAAACTAGTGTGAGAGTTTCTTTTCAGGGTCAATTTTATTCTCCAGAATATAACTCGAGTAAAACATTAAAACAAACACTTTTTTATGTTTCCTGCATGTTCCCAGCCCTGGAGGCTTGGAGGGTCTTTTCCCTTATGCCACTTTGAGTGTGGTACTTTCTGCTCAGTCTTTGGGTCTAATGTGGCAGCTCACCTGCAGATCTCTTTCAAATGAGTCATTTCCTACCTCTGTAATAATTTCCACCTTTTCCACTGAACGCCTTAATTGAAAGAGATGTGCTGGCTCCTGTCTCTTAAAGGGCCACCTTTGTACAGGCCACAGTCTCTCTGGGGCTTGTTGGCACTGCTGCAATTCAGACACTAGTGATAGTTATTTTAATTGAATATATCTATGGCTAATTATGTGTATTTCCACAGAAGCTATTATTCAAGGATCCCTAAGCAGTGTTTGCAATTAAAATTATGAAAATTCATACCAAACCTGCACAGTGTATAATGATAATAAGAAAATCACTATATCTAGCACTGAACTATCTCAGTTTTAGAAAGTAATGTCTTTTAAAAAATTACTTACCAAGAAATTCAGAGTGCCTATTCTCTTCCCAACTCCTCCCCACTCACCCCCACAAACTCTACCTGTGTATCTCTCTTATATATTACAATGACATAGAGTCCTATCTGTTCCACTAGCCAGATGCTGTTGGTCAGATTGCACATCCTGCAGTGCTCAGAGTACTGGTGGACTCTCTGTGAGGTGAGTGCTGAAGTGCCTAGATTGCCTGGGCAGGTACCTCCATGCCTTAATATCACTGCTGTTGGTCAAAGAATAGAGAAGCTCCTCTTGATGGTGTATTTTTCTATGTCAGCTGAACCCCTTCACTGAAACCAGCAAGATGCCAGCCCTCAGAATTGGTTCATGATTTCATCAGAAAAAGAAAACCCGAGAAAAATTATCTGCTAAGGAAATTTTAAGTGTTTCTCATTACCTGTGTCCTCAAATGTTCCCATTTTATGCAGATCTATCTTTCATTTTTTTCTGACAAAAATCCTAGCATGCATATTGTAGTGAAAACTAAATAAAAATAATTAGACTAATTATCACTATACAGTCCTATTAAATAGAAATCATACAGTTGTATAAATTAATATAAAGAAACTATACAGTTGCATAAATGTATACATCTAAAAATAATTTTTTAAGCTCACCTTTGACATTATTAAATTCAAACATTTGTCAGAGGACAACTAATGTAATAATTTACTCTCCAGGTTACAGAAGCAAGTAACCTCCCAGTGCAATCACAAGCAATCTATTTTCCTGGATATATAATGCTGCCAGTGGAGTACAGTAGATGTTAGAACTAAGAGCATGTGTAAATATTCCAGCAACATTGTAATATTCCAGGCCTATCTATGGTTTTGCCCTGCTGATGCTGATTTTTGCTTATATTAATTAGACTTTTTATAAACTACTTTTACTAAACCCGCTTTTATTAGAGTAATTTCTTCTATGTTGAACTAATGTGTAACTTCAACATTTAGAAAACCTATTTTGCAAATAATGCTAATACGGAGGTTTCTGAAGAATTCAGCTAAAAAAATACATTTTTTATCCTTCCAACTTATCCAAATATAGCTTTCCCATGCCTACTTCTATCCCAGAGATATCTCTGTGGATTTTAATCCTTTATGCTGCTATGTACATCACTGGTCTCCTTACACACCAGGGAAGTCTTTTAATGTACAGAAATCTCCAGAAATGGGATGTGGCAGTGCAATGTTGCAAGGTCACATAGAGTGTTTTCTCAGCTGACTTCCTATTTCTCCAGGGGAAATTACTTTGCAGGATAACCTTCTTTCTTGGTTAGGAAAGATTAAGAATCATGTCATATATCAAATTGGGATTTTTTGACATAATCAGAAGAGCTTGAAGTTGAATAGAGTTCAAAACCCTAACCCTAACCCTAACACCAAATTAGGTTAAGAAAGGGGATAATACTTGCAAGGCATATTGTTAAGCAATGAAGTTTCTAGATTTCTATAAAAGCACTTGGAAATCGCTTGTTTAAGATACCTGCCCTTAGTGCAGTGCTCATTCTTCGACCAGTTTCACCTGGTTCTGGGCTGGTCCCTTAATTATTTTAAACACAAAGGGCAAACTTTACCCTAGGCAAAATGCACTTCTCCCAGTGAAGTTCAGCCAACTGATAAAGGAAAAATTCTTATGTGAAAATTTCCCTAATTCCTGTATTTTTTTAAGCTTTTGTTAATGTTTAGATGTACACTTTCTAGATATATGAGCCAGCAACATTCTCTTACTTTCTTATGTCATGTCTACGATTTCCTCTTGTAAGAATATTTTTTTTGCCTGCAGGAACAGCATGATTCTGCTCTGGACACATATTAGCAAATTGTGCAACATCTGTGAAGATACTTACTATCACATGAGATATCAAAATGAATAACTTTTTTAGAAGAAATGGGAGATACCTTTGAATGCCTCCACCAAGCTGTCTTGGTTTGATTTTTGTGCTCCTAGTCTAAAAGTCATGTTGCTGGGATTAATTTTTAAAAGTTAAGAAAAGAAACTAAGCTTTTTTAAACAATAATAGATAATTCAACATTTGTGTTTTATTAAATCTGGACATCATCTACATTAGAATTAGAATAATAATAATAAAATAAACCTCAACCAAAAAGGTTTGAAAGGATCTCTGGAGGTCCTGCTCAAAGCACAGATAAGTTCAAAGTTAGACTAGGCTGCTGAAGGACTTGTCCAGTTGTGTTTCAAAATACTCCAAGGATAGTGATTTCATATTCTCTCTGAGCTGTTACATTCCCATATGAAAGAATAATATAGTTGCAAGAGTCTTATATAGAGTGCTTGTCTAGACTCATAATGGTCTGCATCGTTTATTCTGTACGTGGTTTTAGAAGTATGTACAGCACTTAGTTTAATGAGTCCTTCTGACATTCAGCTCTACAGTTCTATGACTTTTCTATTCTTAACATCATAAGATGTACCTAAAAGTCTATTTTGCATACATCATTTTCCACTAGAAAGATAGACAATAAGTATTTAATAAAAAAATCTTGGCATACACCCCCCGAAGCTAATGGGAGATCCCATATGTTACAGTGCGATCGTGGTTCCACTGAAGATTTACATAAAGTATGGACTTTCCCTGATTTCTATAAATATGCAAATCTCTTTGGTAATATAAAAAAAATGGATATTTTCCATCCCACATTATTTACCTTTATTGCAATATTTGTACTATTTCTGACACTATGAGTAGGAAATTCCTCAAACACTCCATAAATTTAAGGAATGGTTCTGGTAAATGTCCAGATGTAAGATGAAACATAGAACATATAATACCTTACAGTGCTGTCCTAAAAAATAAATCTTTCTATTTATGCCTTGTACATCTCTTGCTTCTGAAAACTTCTTTAAGTCAAGGTATCACAACTAGAGCATAATTCCAAGCAATTTTTTCTAGGTCAGTGGTAAAAGCAGTCTTTCTTGAGTTTTTAAGCAGGTTTTTAGTAAAATGTCAAGCTTCTTGCACTTGGTTGAGGTTTAAATGAAACATAAAGGAGTTAAGGAACATGCAAAAGACCTGGAGGGAATGACTGAATATTGCCATAAATGTAGGAAGAAAACAAGAAACATTCCCTGGGGAAATAGGGGAGAGTTAGGAAAACTGGGAGAAATCTGATTTAGAAAACCATTGTTACATTTATAGGTAAAAAATGTAATACAATTTCTATCCATTTTTTCTTCTCGCTTAACCTACGCTGTAAAGGAGACAGTATGGTTCCTGATTTATTTGTTGCTCAGGTCAGACAGCATCCTTATAAACACCTTCTGACTACCTTTCAGAAGTTAGAATTGGGCAAGACTTACAGAAAATTCAAGTTCTACTGGCCTATTTTGAGGAAAAATATGCATAAAGCTTGCTATGATTGATATGGAGGCTGGAGTAATTGCTTCAGTGCAGACACAGACTCAGACTAGCAGTCCTAAAATCAGAGAATCATATAATTGTTGAGGTTGGAAAAGACCTCTGAGATCATCAAGTCCAACTGTTAACCCAGTACCTCTGTGTTCACCACAAAGCCGTATCCTCACACGTCTTTCGAACAATTCCAGGGATGATGATTCCACCACTTCCCTGGGCAGCATGTTCCAGTGAAGAAATTTTTCCCAATATCCAATCTAAACATCCCCTTGTATAACTTGAGGCCATGTCCTCTTATCCTGTCCCTTGTTACCTGGGAGAAGAGACCAACACTCACCTTGTTGCAACCTCCTTTCAGGTAGTTGTAGAAAGCAGCAAAGATCTCTGAGCCTCTGGTTCTCCAGTATAAACAACCCCAGCTCCTTCAGCACTTCTCATAAGACTTGTGCTCTAGAACCTTCAGCAACTTCAGTGTCCTTCTCTGGAGGTGCTCCAGCACCTTAATGCCTTTCCCAGTCACAATTAATTTATTAGAAAAAAATATATCCTTAGAGTACTTTTTCTAATACATAATATCTCTGCTCTCAACTTAGAGTCAACATAAAGTTTCTGATTACTCTTCAACTTACTTGCTCTTTGAACCTTCTCTACATCTACATAATTGTCATAATTTGTCTCTGGAAACATCAAGTTTTTGTCTCGTTGTGATCCTTAGTTCTTTACTTTTTAGCACTGGCAGAGAAGAAGCAAAGTAGAATGGGGAGCCCTGTGCCTGACGTGCCCAAGACACGCTTACTCAAATGACATTAGCGTACATGGGCTTGGACAAGCTGAATTTTGAGTATTCCTGTAATATAGGACCAGATATAAAGTGAGGATGGGTGTGGGAATTACTGCAGTGGTAAATTATATCTTCTTTTTTTTTTCTATGAACACCTATCATAACCAGAAAATTACAGCTGATGTGGGAAGTTCAGACTGCATTGCAGGAGAAGAGGCTGTTGTTTAGCTTGATGGACAAAGCCATGGAGATTACAATTTCTATTTATCAGTTTCCCAGTTTGTAAATCTAGGAACATTTTAATAATATATTATTATTTTAATTATAATATTCCTGGCTAGAAATGGAAGATCGTATGTCTCACCTTTATTGTATTTAATAGCACTGGGGGGATACAGAGTTTAAAGTGGATTAGCTCATGACAGCTGGCATTGCTCATATGCCATCAGTCCTCCTGTAGTGGTTTATTGAAGTTTTAATTGTTTGTAGTTGAGATGCTTATTCATTATATTTCTACAACTGCTCAGATGAGGCTTACATTCTTTTTCACATGCATTTATCTCCTTTGATTACATGTAATTTTGTTTTTTTTTCCACTCATTCCAAAGCACTCAAAATTTGGGCACGATTTTCAGGGTGAGAAAGCACTGTTTGGTGATTTCTGTTACAGTCCAGACCTGAGTGAAAAAGTATTCCCCTAGAAAAAGTGTATTATTTTAGCAAGTGTCTCACTTTTGGCTGCTCCAAGAAAATCTGACAAAATAACATGACTGCAGAGATTTGGTTAGTTTCCCAGGTATAGAAATAATGTCCAGAGCACAGCTTGACATATTTTGTGAGGGTCTTGCAGGTAAACACTCTGATTGTCCCTGCTTAGACATGTATTCTTTACAAGTGATTTTCACTGTCTTCAGTCAGACAATTGATATGTACAACAATTTCACTTTCAGAAAAAAGAGCAATAAATATTCTTCCACAAGCTTTCTTAGTCATTAGGATCTCTAGGCCCTCTTTCCATTTTCCAATATTTAGAGATTTTTTTTTACTAATCAGTAAAGATGCATGGCATTATAGGAAGACGAAAAGCTTTTGAATACATGAAAGACTGTGACCAAAGCTCTAGAGTAGGAGGAGTAGAAAAATTGATTGTCTTGCTATAAGTAGTATAGGTCCTAGACGCTAAAACAGTTACTTCTAATTTACTCTGATACAAATGGTCTTAGATTCTGCCTTTTTAAGGAAAATTAATGTTGGAAATGTTACTGCGGTTTTGGTTGTGGAATTTCAGTCTTCAGGAAAGTGGAATCATGATGTATGGACTCAGTATTTGATTACCATTTCCTCACTGTGCCTTGGATGGCAATCACTTAAAATAATATGTGGTATTAACAAAAATTCAAAAACACCAAGGCAACAACTTATGATACAGTTACTTTGAAATTACTTTTGAAAATGTGCACCTCTATAGCCTGGCTTTTAATTCGTATATTTTCTTAAGCGCATAATAGTATAGATATCCCACTGTAAGACTGGCACCATTCATAAGTTGAGGGAATGAAAATTCAGTTTGTTTTTATTAATTCATGCAGGAGCAGCCCATGTCTGGTATGCACAACCTACATTCATCAGTTTGTATTTAAACACCAAAAAAGAAACGTATTCCCTCTTTATTGCTACAGTTGCTTTAAATTAAAATTACAAAGAAATACAATGTTAGGTAACACAAAACTTCTTTCATTTCTCTTAAACAAGAAGCATTATGAATATGATGATATATTTTGTAAACATAATAAATTTTATCTAGTGAATCAGTGAGAAAACATAGCCCCAGGCTCAACTCTTTGGTGTCTGAAATGATACTGCTAAAGTTATGTGCTAGAACTGTCATAAAAATGAGGAGGAAAAACATTTTCTCAAGTGCTAGCAACATTTTAATGCTAATAGCATGGAATTTGCCAAATGAGAACATTTTGGTAAATGGTTATGGAGCAAAGAGCACCACATTTTCTTTATAAAAATCAAAGATAGAGCATTAAAGGTCATATGTAAAGCTTTGACAACTAGTCCTCTACATTGTTTTTACAGTTTGTTAATAGGAGAGGCTCTAGTTTGCTTGTAACATGGAGAAAGGGCGCTTTGTAAAAGTCCAAAGGATCTGTGGAGCAGACCATGGAATGAGAAAAGATGCGTTCTACAAAGACAAAGGTCTGGGCAAACTGTTGAGGTCCAAGGTGACAAGGAACAACAACCCTGAAAGCTCATCAATGGATATTGCAGGTTCCAGTCTCCATTGATTTTCCATCCTGGGCTCTACCAGCTGTAATGTCACTGTCAATGTAATGCTGAGGCTCTGGAAGAACAGCAACCTGTGTGTGGGATGTTCCCAAGGCTGGCAGTCTCACCAGGAGGTATATTTGAAAAGCTGAAGGAGGAGGTAATGGCCACGAAAAATTATTGCTCTAATTTCTCTTGTTAATAGACAGTAGTGCTTTCAGTCATTCATGATAAGGAAAACATTTTTCCTACTTCTACAATGTGTTCCTATGGTTCATGAAGGCAGGAGCTGGACCTGAACTGCATAATGCCTACTCAGAACTCCAAAAATGTTTTCAAGCTGGTTCCTGCCAATGTGTCTTCTGTATTATTTGGGTTGAGGTTGGAAAGCGTTTTAGTTTTAAAAAAAACTTTAAAAAGGCTTGTCTAGTTGTACAATTACGGTAATTTTGTCTCCATTCTTCATCTGTAAGAAAGAAATACCTTTTTTATGCGAGTACTTCTTGAGAAAGAATACACTTTAGGCACAGTATATAGAAATGTAAAAGAAAATAAGAAAAATATTTTTCCAGACAGTGTTTTGTTAAATCTCCTTTTTTTTTGTGACAAAAGTGATAAAAAATGTTTCATAGTTTTAAGTGCTGAGAGGAGTTGGTTTTTTCTTTCCTCTTTGAAACTCAGTTTACTGCTAAGAGTTACTTCTGCCTTCAACAGGGAAACCTTGAAGGGAGGTTTTGAATGGTGTCAGTTGAAGACATTCTGAAACGCCCGTTAAATAAGTCAATGCTGAATAATGGACTAGTGTTTGTGTTGCTAGAGTTAGGTTATACTTATCTTCTATTAAAAATTGTTAGCTCATTCAAACTATATTATACTATATTACAAATAGCTAAATCTTCCCAAATAAAGTTCAGATAGAAGAGTTTCTCAGCTTCACTGTAATTTGAAAGAAATCAGTTGTCTTGCTTTTGCTTTAACTTAAAATAATTACTAAACACATTACAATATATAATTTGTCTAGTGTCAAATCACTAGAAAATATCAACCTTTTACACTTATGAATAGTCTAGTTCAATAAATTGAATTTTATGTAGAATATCTTGGCATGACAATGTTTTGTCCAGCTTGGACAATGCTCTTGCATACTGCAGTCTCCCTAAAATGCTCTAGACAGTTTCCATTTTATCTCCAACTCATTTTTAATGAGTCTTTGATTGACAAATAGCAGGATTGTAGGTACTTTGTCAAATCAGTAGAACAGTAAATATAACCACAATATGTACTGATATACATTTCTGTAAAATTATAAATGGAGAGGGAGAAGGAGTATCTTTAAATATTTGGTAGAAAAAATTAGCCAAGAGTCAGAAAAACTATCTAGTCTAATGAAAATTAGTTTGAAGAAATATTTAGGAGACTGGTGAAAGGAAAATATGCTGTCGAGCAGCTTTAGTAGGTTATGCAACAGTTTTTTAAAGAGAAACTATTGAAGCCTCCTCATTTGAGACATGTAAAGTTTCAAGCAACAGAAAACTAAAATTTATATGGCTGGGAACAGTTGCAACCTGGCAGAGAGACACACAAAATAGTCTAAGAAATGTTTTCCTTTCCCATATGAAAATATTTCTCTAATATTAGTGTGTGAAAACATAATGGTAAAACAAACCATCCCCTTTCTCCTGTATAGGAGATGGAAGGATAGTGAAGAACTGGATAATATAAATGGAGAAATGGCTAAATTAATTATAGATATAAAAATAGAAGTCAGATTTGAATCTGCAGCTGTGACAGACACCACACACAAAAGAGACATATTGGAATATTACATCAGGAAGCAATCCTACTCTGAAGAATCCTACATTGCAAAATAATAATCTCAAAGCTCCTCTGATATTTCTTAGCCAAGCTCCCTCCTGCTATGAACACAAGCAGAAAGAATACGTAATAAAATTATGAACAAAATCCATGGTACATAAACAGGAGAAAACAGTCTTATTAGGGTAAGAAAGGTGTTTCTTGCAATTTTTCAGTTCCAATTCTTTCTAAAATACAGTGCAGAAAATGACTGATTGTATGTGTTTCCAGAGGGAAGAAATCTGTCAGAAATTGAAAAAGTTCACACATAGGAGGTTTTGCCCTACTCTAGCTGAAACTATCCTCATCTCACAGATGTGTGTAGGAGCCATTAGCATGCCATTATCCTGTCTGTCAGATCTTTTTGAACATCTTTTTATCAACCCCAAAAAGAATAGATGGACTGTCTCAGCATTGTCATCTTTTCCTTTTCTGCAGAATACAAAAGTCATCAAGTACACTAGCACAAGCTGACCAACTGACTCATCATCAACAGATTTGTCACTGCTTGAGATGATATTTTGAGTAGTTGGAATCTGAAGGCTTGAGTCCCAGATCAAAGTAGTAGGTAAGAAAAAAAACACTTCAAAATTTATGTGTTAATGATTCCTTTCACACAGTGCTCTGACAGAAAGCTAGAACCATATTATATTTACAATGAGTATCTATCCAATGGCACATATGAGTTCTGAGCAATCTGATCTAGTGAAAGGTATCCCTGTCCATATAGCAGAAGGGTTGGAACTAGATGACTTTTAAGGTCCCTTCCAACCCAAGCCATTCAATGATTCTATAATATTCTTGGAATTACTTGCATGCTGCTTATCTCTGTTTCCATTTGAATGTAGAGGTAGTAATAAATAAATAAATGTACTGGAAAAACATCTTTCAATTAACATTTCAAAATACCGTAACCTAAGTGAGTGAGTGATCTGATTTTTGTGTTACATATAAAGAGACCCAAGAACAGAGGGACAGTTTTTTTAAAAAAATGAAATGTATACAACTAAAAGTACTGATGTATGAAGGTTTTTTTTAATCATTTAGGTGTCTCGTTTCAGTGAGCATACAATTAAGATTCTGAAGAAAAAATTGAGTAAATTAATGCATCCCATCATACATTTTGAGTCAGTGGCAAAAATAAGAAAAGCACACATCAAATTTCTTGTCTAATCTTACAGTGAGACCCTGTCTTCTCTAAAATCCAGTATAAAATACCCATTCACTTGTGTTTTATCTATAAACTTAGGAGATTTTTAACATGTTATTCATCTGAGCTGAGTCAGGTCATCCAGGTTTTAAATATCAAGCAAACATCTTTCAAAGAAAGTAGATGCCAGTGCTTACTAGACAAATTGCATAAAGGATCAGCAGAGCTCTGTGATTCTAAATAAATTGAGACCAATTGAGAAAAGTTTGAGGAATAGCTGGTGTCGTAGTTTGACTCCCCAAAAAATCCAATTTTCAAACCCCCCACAATTTGCCTTAATGTGAGAGAAGTTTTCAGACATGCACAACTACCAACATGGGGGAATTATATTAGAATTTATTACTAACACAATAAATACTGTAATACATATAAATATATACAACAATTGTAACTATCTCTCCTATGGTAAAACAATATATTTACATAAATCATCCCTCCTTCCTTCCATAAAAAGTCCAGAAGGAAAGAAGAAGAAGTCTTTTCCACTTAGGGTCACAGCTCTAATTCGCAGTAGTTGGAAGATTCTTCTCTTCTTCTCTCTTCTTCAGAATGAAGGGGGGTGTACCCCCACTTCTCGCCCCTCAGCCACGATTAGCAAGGGTCTTACCATGGACTTTGGGGAAATACCCATCTCACCATGTCTGCACCATGGAATACAAGGGGTTAAAGCTTAAAGTCTTTGTCCCCTGCTTCATGGAGGTTCCTTCCATGGGAGTTTTTGAGGGGGTCACCTAAGTCTGAGGCTACCCCTCCTTTCCTGGGTCAAAAGGGTTCTGGGGGATTTTACCTCCAGTCCCTACCCCAGCAGATCTCTCTCTGTCTGCTCTGTCTCAGCTGGATGCTTGTACTGTCTGGGCCATTCCAGGTCCGCTCTGCTCCACATTTTGCATGCTGCCACTGTTTGGGCGCCATGGCTGTGTGCCCTAGCATGTCCCAGGTTACTCCCTGGCTGCGTGTTGCTACTACCTGTCCAGGCTCATGGCTATCGGCCCGACCCACTCCAGGTCACCCCTCTGCCCGCGCTGGCTTGGCTCCAGCACTGTGCCTGCCCACCGGGGGCCTGGATCCAGCCCCCGGCTGGCCACTCAAGCCCCGCACCACCGCCTCTCGCTGGCAGTAGGGGGAAAAAACCCCTAGCCTTTGGCCACAGAACCTGGTCCTGTTTTAACACCGCGCTGGGCTCCCGCAGAGTCTGGGAAACTCAGGAATTACTTGTTGAGGCAATAAATATCATCAGACAAGAAATCCCAATGATACATATAATAAAAACTAATGCCCATACTGAGTCATGTCTAAGACTGAAGGGTCTGGTGTTCAATCTTAGTGGCCATGAGCAGACATTTAGGAAGATGAAGAAAGGAGCAAGTATACATGATACTACTCCTTAGCAATTTTCTAACCTTCAACTTTTCCCTATCTGGGGATTCCTTGATTTCATATTATCTTAATTAAGGAATTCCCAAATTATTTCTTTCCAATTAGGCTACACAGGCTTTAACACAGTACTACATTTAGTACAGTCTAAAGGTGTTTCTCTACCCTTTCAGTCTTATCTCTGGGTCAAGAAATAAGTAGGTTGCAGAAGAGCTCTGGATGTTTTTTGGTCCAACCTCCATACTGGATCGGTCCCAATGTATGGTGATAGAAAAGCAACCCATAAGTTAGCTCCCAAATGGCACAGAAGGCCACTAGAACTGACTAAATACTTTTTAAGCACTTTTTTCTCTCATTTTCTGTATTGCAGTAGTTAGCCAGACAATATTTCAGCTTATTAATAAAAGAAAATGAAGTTGATGTAAAGTAAAGGTACTGGGTGGATTTTGCTTTAGCTAGGTTATACCAAATGAGATTCACACAGTAGGTATCTAGTCTTGAATTTGCCTGTATCTTTTTAGAACCTATTTTGTTTCAGTAAAATATTCACCCTAAACAAATTGTGATACTTGTGACCTGAAACCACTGTTTGCTTACATGTTTAATTAATTAATCCTTATATGAATAATTTTCTGCAGTTCTACTTGCCCAGACTTTGTAAAAGTAACTTGGGTGCCTGCTTTGGAAAACTTGGTCAACAGTGTAATTGCAGTTTCTCAGGCAGTATCTTCTTGGACAGAAGAAGATTTCATTTTATGTGAACGCTCTGGATCGTAGTTTCGTTCTGGTGTATGTCAATATACTGTCATATACCATATAGGATTATATATACTATATGTATCATCAACAGTACTGAAAAGAAGTTGTAACCCGTAATAGCACAAATCCAGGTCAGGTATTGATTTTTTTTCATATAGTGTGTGGGAAGTATTCTTAAAAATATTTTCAGGAGGAAAATAATTATCTCTGTAGTGATTTAAAACAAACACGCACCCCCCTGCACAAAAAAATCAAAACCAGCAGAACTGGAGATAAAAACTATCTTATAGATTTATACAGTTAAACACAAAACATGAATCTTCTCATGACAAAGAAACATATGCAAAATTACACATAGACAAAGGTTAACAGAGCTCATTAATCAGATAGTTGAACATATTTTATTTAAGGCAAACACAAACTTTAATGAGTAATAGGGAGAAACAATGAAGCTTCCCAGTCAAAATTATTGTGCAGACAAATTTATCCTTACTTTCCTTGTAGTGCTAATGTAATTACTATGAAATGACAATAAGTCTTCTGTTGATTTCTATAAGTCAGTGTTTTAGTCAAGATCTTAACTTAAAAAATGTGTAAATTTGTATGTTAATGGACTCAGTCCTTCATTCAGATTCCAAACAAAAGCTACATTTACCTCACAGGAAACTATAATAATGATAAAGACATTTTATTCAGAGAAAAGAAAAAACCTAAACCCCTCCTGTGGCAGATAACAACCCAGAGGAATTCTATGAATAATTTAAAGACCAATTATCACTCTGCTGTTAGGAACTTTTACTAATTCTTTACAGACAGAGTGTTTTTTCTTCTGTGCAGACAACAATAATTTCTATATTATTTATGAAAGACAACAAATGATTCTACAATTTAAGACATGGAGTGATATCATTAATCAGTTGCAACTATAAAACAAACTTGGCTGCTCAGCCCGTTTTATACAGATTAATTTACCCAGAATAATAATGATACCAAGATTTATGAAAGAAAATCTGCAAGTGAATGTATCTATGCATTTACGTGAAATCCATTAATTATATCTTACTAATTGCCTACAGACAGATAGAAGAGGGCAAGGCAATAATCTTCCCCCAAGTAATGAACAAGTAAGTTCAACTCTGAAAACACGTGTATATGTAACGTGACAGATTGGAATTGCTCTTTAAAATGCTGAAATGCTCTTTTGACAGATGTATGAACACAATTTCTGTTTACCTGTTCAGGTTGTCGAAGCCTCACATAGGGGAAGGAGGAATTTTTCTTGCTCAAACTGACATGAAACTACTTCCTTTACTGTAAGACTTTGGAACAATTATATGTACTCAGAATAATCCAATTACACTGTCAGGTAGTTAATTCCCTTTTTCTTGAAAGCAGCATATTCTGGTGATTGAGGAGTCTACACACTTGTGTAGCTTAATATCAGGATGTTCAATTAGCTACAGAGGGGTGACCCTTGGAAGTCCTACCACTAGCTCAGTCAAGAAACGTCCAAATTCAAATCCATTTGCAAACCAGACTGCATGTGCTAAATTGGAAGATGTTATTAGTATATTAGTACAGAGCCATAGTGCTGTCTACTCTCTTATACGGATCTGAATCATGGGTCATCTGCCACCACCACCTGCATCTCCTAGAACGCTTCCATCAACGCTGTCTCCGTACAATCCTAAACATCCACTGATCAGATTACGTGACCAGTACATGTGTTCTAGAACAAGCAGCAGTCACAAGTATTGAGGCCATGTTAATGAGAACACAGTTGCATTGGGCAGGGCACGTCTCAAGGATGAAGGACCACCACCTCCCTAAGATCTTGCTTTATGGTGAACTTGCCACCAACTGCCGCAAGAGAGGAGCCTCGAAGAGAAGATATAAGGACTCCCTGAAACAACATCTCAGCCTTGACCATGTTGACCAACATAACTGGTCTACTCTGGCCTCCAGTCGGGAGGCCTGGAGACACACCATCTATAACGCTGCGGATGCTTTTGAGAAAGCACACAGGATCACTCTTGAGGAGAAAAGACAACACAAAAAGAATTGTGTCTTGCAGAATATACCATCTAAGGAGTCTTTCTGCTGTGCCTTTTGCAACCGAACATGTTTATCTCGTATTGGCCTTTTTAACCACCAACACGCTTATAACAAACGTGGGTAGAGCCCTTCCCAAATCTTCGTTCGCGAAGCCGAGGTATGATTAGTACATAGATGACATCTCTGTGTTCTTAAGAACAGTCTCTGAATTTAAGCCCTAGAGATCATGTCATGTGCCTGCAGACTACCTGTTAACACTGCATGGTGAAAAATCCCATATGCTGTCTAGACATACAAAGTTTTCTGGCTTGTTGGGTGCGTGTACCTGAGTGGTCTTGAGGACAGCCTCAGGTCTTCCCTCAGCAGACCATATAGACTTACACAGGGACCCTGGAAAATTATGTTTCTAACATTTGTCTAAATTTTGAGGCTCATAACTCATATTTATAACTTATTTTGTGGGTGGAATACACATTTCTGTTTCCAGTTACAAGACTAACATATTATAGGATGCATGATGGTGGGAGATTAATAATAGAATTAAAAGCTGCATACACTAAACTGTTTGAAAACTGAAGGAGATGTTATTCCGCTGTAAGTTTAAGATTTAAGAATTAAACTTTTATAGCCCTGAAATACTTACATTTTAGCAGAACTACGAATACAGTTTCAGGGATTGGCATAATATTGTTTTTATGTATTTAATTAAATTTAACAGTTTCATAGTAAGAATTGCCTAGCAAAAATACATAAAAGACAGCATGGTTATGATGCAGTACTGTAAAATGGTAATTGCAAGTAGATCCTCTATTAATGTGACAAAAATTATGATTAAATATTCTTATGTAATATTTCCATTTTGGACTAGGTGTTGGTGAATATCAGTATAGTGAGATGGCTGCTTTTGTTTTCAGTATGCAACACCCAGGTGCATTGGTGACTTGATTCTGCTCTGACAGATGGGTACCTAAACACATGACTCTGCAGTGTCCATCTCTACATGCCTTAGTTCTTTTTGTGAAGTTGCTCTCTGAACTCCTTTTTCAGTCTCAGCGATTCTTGAATAGCACAGTTTTAGTAACACTACATGTAGATTAAATGCTTGCTTAAGTGTAAAACACCATTTTATTTTCTCATGCAAAGATGAAAAATTGCTGTGATTTCTGTCATCTTTGAGAGATTTTCCATGTAATTTATCCATATTTAAAGTATTTATTATTATTATTTTGGAAAAGGGGTTTTACCCCATGAACAAGTAAAAAGTATTTTATTTGAAATTCATGTTGTTCATTAGTTCTTATCATCGTTAACATTCTCTTACTGCAGGAGGTGAGTAGTTTGTCATTTCTCTTCCTGGAAAGTCATAAACACAAAAAGTGGGACAACATATTTTTCCTCAAGAACAGTATGAAAGAGAAATTGAGTAATTTCTTACATGAACAAAAAATATAGGAAAAAGTATAGAAATACTCTGCAGATCAACAGCCCACCTGAAATGCATGTACACTAATGCATGCAGTATGGGCAACAAACAAGAGGAGCTGGAAGCCATTGTGCAGCAGGAAAGCTATGACGTAGTCGCCATCACAGAAACGTGGTGGGATGACTCGCGTGACTGGAGTGTTGCCATGGATGGCTACATGCTCTTCAAAAAGAACAGGCAGGGTAAGAGAGGTGGAGGGGTGGCTTTATATGTTAGAGAGTCTCTTGACTCTGTTGAACTTGAGATCAGCAATGATAAGGTTGAGTGCCTGTGGACCAGAATCAGGGGGGAGACCAACAAGGCCGACATCATCATAGGTGTCTGTTACAGACCGCCCAACCAGGATGACGAAGGGGATGAAATATTCTACAAGCAGCTGGCGGATGTCTCGAAATCATCAGCCCTTGTCCTTGTGGGTGACTTTAACCTGCCGGATATCTGCTGGGAGCTCAATACTGCAGAGAAGAGGCAGTCTAGGAAATTCCTGGAGTGTATAGAGGACAATTTCCTCCATCAACTGGTAAATGAACCTACCAGGGGTAAGGCCCCGCTAGACCTGCTGTTTACAAACAGAGAGGGGCTGACGGGAGATGTAGTGGTTGGAGGCCGCCTGGGAAATAGTGACCATGAAATAATAGAATTTTCAATACTCAGAGATTCTAGGAGAAACAACAATAAAACCTCTACGCTGGATTTCCGGAGGGCAGATTTTGACCTATTCAGAAGTCTAGTCCAGAGCATACCCTGGGAAACAACCCTTAAAAACAAGGGGGTCCAGGAGGGATGGACGTGCTTCAAGCAAGAAGTTTTGAGTGCACAGGAACAGGCCGTACCAGTATGCCGAAAGGCAAGCCGGCGGGGAAGACAACCAGCTTGGTTAAACTGGGAGATTCTGAAGGAAATCAGGGATAAAAAGAGAACTTACCGACTGTGGAAGAAAGGGCTGGCTACTTACGAAGAATTCAGGAAGACAGCTAGATCATGCAGAAAGAAAATCAGGGATACAAAAGCGCAATTTGAAGTTAAATTAGCCACTTCTGTTAGGGATAACAAAAAGTCCTTCTATAAATACATTAATAACAAAAGGAGGAGCAAAGAAAACCTTCATTCTTTGAGGGACTTGGAGGGAAACATAGTTAATAGAGATGAGGAGAAGGCTGAGGTACTTAACACTTACTTTGCCTCAGTTTTTACCAGTAGGACAGATGGCCCTCAAGGCAACCGGCCTCTGGAGCTGGTAGACAGAGATAGGAAACCAAATAGCCCCCTTGTATTCCAGGAGGAAATTGTTAGTGACTTACTGAGTCATCTGGATCCTCACAAGTCTATGGGACCAGACGGGATCCATCCTAGGGTAATGAGGGAGCTGGCAGAAGAGCTTGCCAAGCCGCTCTCCATCATCTTCCAACAATCCTGGCTCACTGGGGAGGTCCCATATGACTGGAAGTTAGCAAATATCACCCCAATCCATAAAAAAGGCTGCAAGGCTGACCCTGGTAACTACAGGCCTGTCAACCTGACCTCGGTGCCTGGCAGAGTTATGGAGCAGATCATCCTGTGTGAAATCACACAGCAGCTACAGGATGGACAAGGGATCAGACCCAGTCAACATGGGTTTAGGAAGGGCAGATCCTGTTTGACCAACCTGATCTCCTTTTACGATCAGGTGACCCACCTGGTGGATGAGGGAAAGGCTGTGGATGTGGTCTATCTGGACTTCAGCAAAGCCTTTGACACTGTCTCCCATAGCATACTCCTGGAAAAGCTGGCAGCCCACGGCTTGGACAGGGGCACTCTGTGCTGGGTCAGGAACTGGCTCAAGGGCCGGGCCCAGAGAGTGCTGGTGAACGGAGCTGCATCCAATTGGCGACCGGTCACCAGTGGTGTTCCCCAGGGGTCAGTGCTGGGCCCAGTCCTTTTTAACATCTTTATCGATGATTTAGATGAGGGGATTGAGTCCATCATCAGCAAATTTGCTGATGACACCAAATTGGGAGGGAGTGTCGACCTGCCGGAAGGCAGGAGGGCTCTGCAGAGGGATCTGGATAGACTGGAGAGATGGGCTGACTCCAATGGAATGAAGTTCAACAAGGCCAAGTGCCGGGTCCTGCACTTTGGCCACAACAACCCCCTGCAGCGCTATAGGCTGGGGACAGAGTGACTGGAGAGCAGCCAGGCGGAAAGGGACCTGGGGGTGCTGATCGACAGGAGGCTGAACATGAGCCAGCAGTGTGCTCAGGTGGCCAAGAAGGCCAATGGCATCCTGGCCTGCATCAAGAACAGTGTGGCCAGTAGGAGCAGGGAAGTGATCCTTCCCCTGTACTCTGCATTGGTGAGGCCACACCTGGAGTATTGTGTTCAGCTCTGGGCCCCTCAGTTCAGGAAGGATATTGAGGTGCTGGAGCGGGTCCAAAGAAGAGCAATGAGGCTGGTGAAGGGACTGGAGCACAAGTCCTATGAGGAGAGGCTGAGAGAGCTGGGGTTGTTCAGTCTGGAGAAGAGAAGGCTTAGAGGCGACCTCATCACTCTCTTCAACTACCTGAAGGGAGGTTATAGCCAGGTGGGGGTTGGTCTCTTCTCCCAGGCAACCAACAATAGGACAAGGGGACATGGGCTCAAGCTCTGCCAGGGGAGGTTTAGGTTAGATGTTAGGAAGAAATTCTTTACAGAGAGGGTTATCAGGCATTGGAACGGCCTACCCAGAGAGGTGGTGGATTCACCATCCCTGGAGGTTTTTAAAAAGAGATTGGAGGTGGCCCTTAGTGCCATGATATAGTAATTGGAGTTGGATCAGGGGTTGGACTTGATGATCTTGGAGGTCTTTTCCAACCCAATCTATTCTGTGATTCTGTGATTCTGTGAGATATGAAAACCACCTGTTAATTTAGCTAGCAGGTAGGAGATCTGTGAGCATTGATCAATAGAGAATATACAGTATTTAATTACATTCTTGGAATTAAAGTCTAATTAAAAACTAAGAAGTGTAGTTGTTCCAGGCAATTTAAGCAATGTGTTTAAAAGGAAATTTCAGATGTTGGCAAAGGTGATTGGAATTTGTGATAGTATCATGTTACTGTGACTCTTTCTTATTTTGAAATATGTAAGAAGAAATATGAATTGCAAGTGAATCTTTAGTTATAAAAATACTTTGTCCCCTTATTTCACCAAAAAGTGAACTTTACATTGTATTACAAGAAAAGGTCAACATTTCATTCCTTGAGAAGATTAATAATTTATTGTGCATAAAAGGAAGATTAACTAAATGTAGGTCTTATTTTTGTTCTTGTTTCCTAGTTAGAAATTCTCATATTTTATTAAGAATAATCATTTAATATTTTTACTGTTGACATAAAATGTATATTTATTCTTTTTTTTTCTCAGCTATATGTTTAGTAGTCTTAGCGAATTTTGTAATAATATTTTTAAGAGTGTGTGTATCTGAGTTAGATAAGCGTGTGTGTTTCAGAAGAAAAGAAATCAACCTGTATTTTTTATTTCTGTATCAAGACTGAATTGCTTGTATTCAAATTTGAAGGGCTGGAATATACACTTGAAGAAAAGTACAAAGATCAGTGTTTACAGAGCCATAGTGCTGTCTACTCTCTCATATGGATCTGAATCATGGGTCATCTAACACCACCACCTGCGTCTCCTAGAACACTTCCATCAACGCTGCCTTCGTACAATCCTAAACATCCACTGGTCAGATTATGTGACCAGTACATCTGTTCTAGAACAAGCAGCAATCACAAGTATTGAGGCCAAAACAGCTTCGCTGGGCAGGGCACGTCTCAAGGATGAAAGATCACCGTCTCCCTAAGATCTTGCTTTATGGTGAACTTACCACCAGCTGCCGTAAGAGAGGAGCCCCAAAGAGAAGATATAAGGACTCCCTGAAACAACATCTCAGCCTTGGTCATATTGATCATCATAACTGGTCTACTCTGGCCTCCAATCGGGAGGCCTGGAGACACACCATCTATAACGCTGCTGATGCCTTTGAGAACGTGTGCAGGATCACTCTTGAGGAGAAAAGACAACACAGAATATACCACCTGAGGAGTCTTTCTGCTGTGCCTTTTGCAACCGGACATGCCTATCTCGTATTGACCTTTTTAACCACCAATGCACTTGAAACAAACGTAGGTAGAACCCTTCCCAAATCTTCGTTCACGAAGCCTAGCCATGATGATGATGATATCTTTTACAGATCATGTTTGAACCAATTTATTTGTTAGCTTTATTGTTGACAATTGCATTATATTTCATACATTTTTGCTTTCTGAAGCAGTTTATTACATCCCTGGTCAGCATTTCTGAGCAGTAAGAATATTGTATAAATAAATCCAGTGCAATGACATATAATGGATGTTGTAGTCCTACTATAGACAACCTTCGGTTCAGACACCATTTTATCTATCTCAAAAACACTAATTCTATTTCACTCTTTTCTATTAAATTTATTTAGATCAATAATATTTTGGGGGTCAAGTAAAAAACCGAAATATTTTGCTAATAATTTGATTGTTTCCTATAAGTTCTTTTTGATTTTTTCCCAGGTTTTGGCTATGATGGGAGAAGTTTGGGAATTTTTTTGGCAAAATAACTCTTGAGAATTTTTTTTGACAATTTTGCAAGATACACTGGATCAGTTAGAATTGGGAAGATTTTAAAACTGTGACTTGTACAATTGTGGGTACCAGTGTGACAACACTGCAAAGTGACAATTATTACCAAAAAAAAAAAAAGAACAAACATCCTAAGCCCCCCCCAAAAATTAACTAAGAGGATATAAGATTATTTAGCATTTCTGATTACGCCTTAATACACTGTTTCAAATTTTAACTAATAACAATAAAAAGGCGGTGAGACTGGATCTAAACGGTTTTCCCTGCTATACCCTACACCTGACTGTACTTCTTGTGCCTTCACAGCCTCGAATAGCTCCATACCCTCCAGTGCGGATACTGCATAAGCTGAAGGAGCATCAGTTTTCCCATAGATTGTGACAGAAACACCATTAAGTCCTTAGACTGTGATGGGCAGGCGTGCCTTGAATGAAATTAGTTCTGGAAAACTTAACAGCCACCTCATGGCTGATTATGGAACAGCGTCATCCATTTCTTTGCTGAAAGGTACTGACAAAAATCCTTGAGGTGTGTTTAAATCAGGCATATCAGATTTCCATTAAGTATATATGCCATTTCCTGGAAATAAAATAAGATCACTGAACCAGTAAACATGAAATATTGAGGGACGTTCTCTGACAGGATATCTCAAGGACAGTCAGTCAGAAAGCTCAGCAATCTGTTCCATCTGAAGCACCTTCTCACTGGACAGAGTAATGGAATTGTCAAAACTTTCTCCCTGGCTAAGGATCACACTATGCCGTGAAGAAAAACCTCAGGACACCATGTTCAATAAATTACAAAAATATAGTTCTGATCAGAATGAAAGAAAAAAGTAGCCTCCAAGTCAGACAGTGTCAAAGACGTGGTTATGAACCAGGCAGACCTTCAGTCTGGTCTAAAACAGTGGAGTTTTGTAGAAAAAAAATACAGAAGAATGTTGACAATCAGAGAAGTGCCCTTGGTAATCTCTCTGCCCTTTTGCTCATTACCTTCCACACAGCAGAGAGCTGCTGACTTTTGCAACAAGGGATTCCTCATCAATTTTATAGTCCTGTCATAAAGATGACACACCATTTTCTTTTCCAGAGAGCTGGAAACTCTCTCCTCTCAGTGGTACAATACTAGGAAACCTGAGCATTGGTAGGCATAAACATCCTTAGCACTGTCTCCTTATCCAGGAATGCAATATTTCACACCAGACAGTACTCCTGACACTGTTAGCTGTAAATAATGGTACTCTTTGTGATTGTCTATTTTGCCTGGGATTTCCTGAGTTGTATTCATATATTTATGAAGTGCTAGTTGTTTTTTCTGAGGGATAAAAAATAAGGAATAAACAAGATTTCTGTACTTCCTTCAACCTCAATGTAAGAAGTGGTGGATTGCTTTCCAAGGACACTGTGAGAGTGAGTAATTTAAATACCAAGTAGTAAAAGTTGTCAAGAACATTTCAAACAGGTTGACTGACTTTGAATTGTAATCATTACATAACTGCTTTCAGAACATCTCTTAGTTCAAACCTCTCTTGCATTTTATCACTCATTCTCTGAATTTTCACCATAGAAACTTTAGTCAAGGTGAGATATTTGTACTGGTTAAAATGATAAGAAGGTCAAAAAAAATATCAGTCTTTAAAAGCTATGTTCATTGTATACTGCCTGAAACAGAATGACATCCTCTTCTTCGTAAGCTTTGCTAATTTTAACAAAGATTTTTCTTCCCAGCAAGTGAGTTTACTGACTCAGAATGCTTGATTTTCTGAGCAGAGACCTTAGGTTAATGGAAAATCTCACGAACAACAGTATATTTCTTTAAAGTCAATAAATTGTCCATTAAATGTTCTAATTTTGATAGAGAATTAATTGTTTGATGTTTCTTTGTGCAGTTTAGGCAGGTATACACTTCTGCATTTTCACCTCCACAAAGGAGGCAAATGTCTTCTACTAATATGTCAGGGTTGCAGCCCTCTGTTGTTAATTTGCTTTATGTTCAGGCAATATCTTGGACTCACTTTATCATAAAATTGTCCTTAGTGTATATGATGCCTAAACATTCCTTCCTTAAAGAGATAAAAATGTGATTAAAACCTGATATGATCCACTGTCACAGATGGAGTATTAAAATAAACAGCTATTGTATTTAAGACTAGTGTTGCCAAACCTAGTGTATATCTTATGATTTAACAACATGAATTCTATCTTTCTTTTAATTTTATTCTATACTAAGAGCTAAACAATATTTTCTTCTTATTTATCTTCAGTGTTCATATTTTTGTTGATCTCTAGATACATATTTTTAATGTTTGGTTATGACTGGGAAGGGTTCTTTTTCTCTTACCACAACATGACTACAGAAGTTGCGACTTTAGAAATATTATCCAATTATCTCAAATCATATGAGCTGGTAGTCACTAGCTGTTGACTAGTCCATATCTAGCAAAATCTACTCATGATAAAATTATTATGTTACAATTCTAGTAATTTTTTTTTTTTTTTTATTACAGTGTTTCTCTTAACATCCTTCTGTGGATTTCCAGAACACATTTATAATTCTATCCAAGATAGTGGTCATTTATATGACAGAAATCCTTAATTAGTTACCATGTGGATGATGAAACAAAAAAAATTCAAGAAAAAGCTAGGACATATCTGATAAAACAAATTCCATCTGAAAAAACTAAGAATCTGGAATTAATGGAGAAAACTAATAAGGTGTTTCGATATTTTTCTAATTTTAAGGAAAAATACTTGAGAACACAAAACATTTCTGTTTCAAAATCTGTGAATGCATTAGAGTAACACAGACACTATCAAATTTGATTATTAAGATACTTAAATATAGCTGTCTAAATACAAATCTTTACATGGGAGATTGTTGTTCGATACCTTACAGCAGCTAATGGAGATCCAGGAGCCAGTTCAACTGCCCATTGAGAGTGCTTTGAGATCCCTGTGGGAGTCCTACCCAGCCTGTAACTTTAGTTGTATGGCACAGCTCGTGTCATCGCTCAAATGACTTGTCAGTATGTTTAGATACTATAAGACATTTAAAATTGCACCAGATTCTTATATTTTAGCACTTACTCAGTACTTAACTGTAGTACCACTACTGAGAAGATGAGGTGAAAAAAGCTTTGGTGCCAAATTCTTAATGAACTTTTGTCTTTGTTTTCTTCTACTTCTTCTTTTTCAGTAGCATACTTTCTATTTCTCTGGCTCCTTGTGCAGTTCAAAAATCTAATGTCACACAACGATATAGAATATACAGGTGGTAAACGTAGCTAAATGTGAAATGTTAGTGGTTTCCAAGTCTATTTTACTATTCCAGCACCACATAGTCATGAATAAATAAATAGATGCTATTCGAGTACAAAAGTGAGTCTTAATTTGTAGAAACTTCATATATTTGACCCTGGTGAAGAGAATTTATGAATAATTTTTTGTCTGTATTAATCAACATTTAATGAGCAGAAATGAACTCCAAAATTATGGAAAAACAAACAATAAATGTTCCTTTTATGCCACTGATTAATGAATATAGAAAATTTGCATCAGATTCTGTAGTGCTCAATTTCACTGTGTATGAGAAATGTAAGAAATGCAGTCTTTAGCATTTGCTTTACTTTGTTTGCTACTATTCAACGCTCACTAAACGTTGACAAGTTTTCCATCTGACTGTATATGGAAATGTGTACATCTTACATGCTGGTTAAGAGACAATGACAAATCAGGAAAGAAAAGACCCTACCAAAGACAGTTGTCATCAAACTATATCCCTGTAGAACATTGCTGTGAATTTCAAAGCTGTCATATTGCTTATCACTGTATGAAAGCATGGCTTGCCTGTCATCTTGGAAAAGCTGAATCAGAGTAAGGAGACCAAAGACGAGAGGATATGAATAGATGAGGAAAACACTTCTTACCCCGTTTCCCATGGTTTTCTTTTGTCATAATCACAGTTTTTGCAGTTGTTATACCAAAAAAAACACCAAAAAACAACTTGTAAATAAGTGATTTCTTAAACTGAATGACCCTTATCTTCCTTGAAGCATATAATCAGCAACACTTTCTTTCTCCTCCAGATAACACTCCTCTGGATAACAATGTCAATGCCCTGCCCATATCACATACAAGGATATTTCTGGTTTTACTGCTGTCTGGGGATGTTTTTTTTTGTGGGTTTTTTTAAATTAATTAATCTTCTTTGTTTATACATCATTTTTGAATTTTAGAATCATCAATGCCTAGTTTCAGTCCTCTTTTGCCTCTTGCAGACAAGTAAAACAGGAGATGTATTTCTAACATCAGCATCTTAGCTAATGTTTCTGTGTCCTGCTAATACACTCTGCTTCCTCGCTATGCTACCAAACAACCACTTCTTCAGGGTCACAAATAGGTAGCTGTGTAGGGAGGTCGGTAATGGCCAAAGCCTACAATTTCTATTAAATGATGTCTCAGAAAAGTATGTTCACATGAATACTAGTCATGGTGGTGTGCACACAGCACTGGGTCTGTTTCCTTTTAACAGGGATGTCTTGTTTTAGAGAATAAAATTTGGACTTAATGGATAAAAGATCTTTTTTGTATTATACAATCATTCTAAACCTTGATTCTCAAAGACTGTTTGTACTTTTATTTTACAAAGATCAAGCCAATAAACCGATTAAATAAGAACTCCTTCCAATGGGCTCTTGGTTGGTTAGTGATTAGCATGTGTCACATTTCAGTAATGCCAGTCCAAACCTTTTACTCTATTTAGAAGAAGATAATAAGATATTACCTTTTTTTAACTTGGTGTGTCTTATGTTTCTTGCATTGAGGCAGATTTGACACTGAGCATGACAATGAAAAAGCATCTGATATTAAAATAATATAAAAGTGAAAAAAACAATATATAGAATACACTCTTACACAATCAGAATAATGCTGCAAATTGAATAATATAAATATAATATTTTAGCAAATGCATCATACTGCAATATAATACAACATACCAGTAGTGTTAATGCCTAATGTAAAATGACATGATGTCTAATACAGAAGAAAAACAAGTTTTAAAATGTTGGAATTTCCTGTTCACCAGAAAATTTGACTGCCATCTGGCTCTAAAGACAGGAAAAATGATAAGAGTGTGAAGAAAAATTGAAAAATAGATGGAGGGGAAAGTTTGAAGAAAAGTACAAGATGGTGTGGCTCATACTCTAGTGAGGTGCAGCCCCACTGGAAATTTATAACTTTCTGTAGCATCTTTCTGTGTTGACTCCCCCCCTGCACTGAGCACATGCTGGATGTATCAGTGCCAGCCTGGTGTTGTAAGAGGCAGGAGCAAGGGACATGCACTGGCTCAGGAGTCTGTTGTGCCTGCAGAGTGCAAATGCCCCAGTCGCTAAAAAATATTAGAACCTACCCTGAGACAAATACTTCTGTGCTTATCATCATAACCTACTGAGAACTCAGATTAGGGGCCATATTTGCTGCAGACTCAAGTAAATATGGCCAAAAAAAAAAAAGGGATATTTTCTAATTTCTGTCAGACAGCTATTTTTCCTGGTATGATATGAAAACAGAGAAAAAAATGCTTATTGTAAAACCCAGGAGCAGCAAGATAAATTTGGATAACCAGTCTGTAAATTTATAGCTCTAGTGATATGCATATTAATGATGCACTAGCTTAAGGGAAATTCTAGTTAAAAGTAAGGGGGAGATGCTACTTAACCCAATACTCTGATCAGTGAAAATAGAGGTCCATGGATAGCCATGTTTTTCATGTGTCTATTTATTTGAATATTTTCCCTATTCTCAATGGTGTTTCTCTGGAAATAAAATGTCCAAGGTCTATACTGGTGGTAATCTCAATTTAAAAATGAAGAATTCACATTTACTGCCTAAATTATTAGTTAGGTTTGATACATGATTTGTTTCAATTCGCCTGTGTGAAATAGAGATTCTCTGCCAATTCTACAATATATAACTCAAGGACTTCTATGTTGCCCATAGGAAAGCAAAATTAAAATTGATTCTTCTTTTTGTTTTTGGTGAGGTTTTTTATACAGTGAGTATTCCTTCCAGCATCTTCGATTTTAGGTTGTCCAATATTGCCATATAACTCAAGAGCAGGCAGTGGAGCATTTCTTTGTGGTAGATCAGGAACATTTTGAATAATATTGTATTTTCCAACAGATGATGACTAATTACCATTTTGGAATTCTGAAGAGTCTAGGGAAAATTTGGGAATCACAAAGATATTTTGTATTAGGCTGAATTTTAGAGATGCTCTAGGTCCATCAGGATGAATCTCTGTCTCAAATTAATAAGAAAGTTATCCCTTACAGCTGGTGTATGTGTATTCATGTCTCTTTGTATTACAGATAAATGAATTCTCAAAAATTCAACTCTAAAAAAATTCCATTTATTCAAAAAAACAATTCACTTGGTAAACAGATAATCTAAAAGAAAAGATAGAAGGCCATGACTTCAGGATGTTAAGGGTTTTTTTCTGCCTTAACAATATCTGTTTTCATCCCATGACGACAAGATCTGTAAGCACAAATCCAGATTTGATGTAAACAGTTGATGTTCATTTGAAAGAAATGGGCTTATATAAAGGTTGAATTTCACCCAGTAGTATCTATTTTGGTAAGATTTTTGAACTTAATTAGAAACCATCTGTTTAGGATCTTAATTATGGTTATCTCCCTTCAAACTATGAAGTGAGAGCATTCTTACATATATTGCTTTTTAAACTTCAGCCCTTAGAATCTAAAAAAAAAGTACTAACATTAAACTAACTCCTTTTATTTATAAAATTATAAATTGGGAATAGAATTCTGGTGGAAATATTTTAACAATACATTTGTATTAGTGTTAGTATTATAAACCATTAAGCACCTAATTTGTAAAGCAATGCTTATTCATATATTATTAGGCTTAACAGATTTTTGTTATAGCATCAGGAACAAAATAATAACAACAAAAATTATATAACAACAACATTACTGTAAGAAATAAAATATAAAGACTACTTTGTAATTTTAGAATGTATACGTTTGTCATGCAGTGGAGCTTACTTGCATAGTGACCGTTAAATATTTCTAATTTACTAGAGTTCACTGTAACTGGTTTGGTTCAAAGAGGCCAGAGGTCTCCGACTCAGAGAATAAAAACTTATATATATGGTTGACATTATTTAGTAACCTATTTTCTGCACACGGTTTCATTTACTGGAAGATATGGGCAGTATTACAAATTATGATGCCCATGGAGTATAATTCAGAGAAAGATAATTTCCTGCTTTTGTGTTTCATCCAATTGAACCTTATTTTTTTTCCAAGAAAGTGAAGATTTACAACACATTTAGGCTTCACAATCATTATTACCTGCCTCTGCATAACATTTGACTAAGAAAGTCTTTGTGTGCTTCTGACTAAAATGAATTCCTATTTAATTAATCCTTTTTTATTATTATTTTTTATAGATTCAAGTTACATGTTAATTTTCTTTGGCTTTCTTAAGAATCCATCATAATTAAAATTTGATTTAAAAACATTTGAATTTTGTAACTGGCATCCTTCAGTCAAAAATGTTTTGTAAAAAAAAAGTGATAACTGTTCCTTTTATGTATTTTAATTGTATATGGAATTGTCTTAAGAGTTTCTTTAAAAAAAAAAATCAACAAAATTTTAAACCAATAAATTGAATTATAAATTCTTCAACATACAGGAAGTACAAGTTATTCCAAGTAATGTATAGCATTGTTTATTTTTGCTCATATTTCTTCAGATTATTTCAGTTGTTTATCTTATACGTTCAGAAAATAAAATTGATTCTTGGGGTTCTGTTACTTTGGTGTATTTTTTTAAGTAATATCTAATTCTGCATTCAAAGTGATAACTTTTTGTTACCTACATGCACAGATTTTCGAAATCTGTACTGGCTGAATTTTAGTAAGCAGAATATTTCCCTTTCAGTATGAGAACTGGACATTTTGATCCACGTCAATGACGTTTTCTTATCTGCTTTTCGTAAGTCACTTCAAAATAGCTTTCATTTTAATATAATGTCAGAAATTTGGAATATGATTATAGAATTTTGTAAAAATAATTCCCTTCAAATTTCTATACGTTTTACTCCCAGTATGTGAAATTATGTTGTAGTTAAGTGCCATAGCTATTAATGTCCTTTTTAGAGACCGCTTCTGGAGCTGTCACGGTGGATGCCTTTCTATTGTTTCAAGTTTTTGCAATGCTCTGCTAGGTTTTTTCTTCTAACTCTGCAGTGTCAATACTAGCCAAAAATTCTGTAGAAATAAAACACATTCAACATACATATTTCCACTTCTTTTATACATATCTGTCTTAACATTTTTATACATGGTGCTTTACTAGATATAAATCCAGTTAAAAAATATTCAGAATAATTTTGAGAGTTAAAAATCACAAAACTAATTTCCAAAGCAAAACATTATATTTAAGAACATTCTTTCTTAAGATTTAAGAAGTTTAACAAAAAATCAGAAGAGCTGTTAAATTGATTTGCTTTCAATTAGCATATTATAAGGTGAAACTACCTACTTAAAAAGAGATTTAAAAAATAAAACTATGAGTTCTTATCATGTAAATTGTTCATCTTCATAAACCTTTTTGTGCAGGAATCTTCCTAAACCTGCTGTGATGTTTCTCCCTCAAAAAAGGAACTATTAAATTTAGTGGAGAATTGTACTCTGAAGTGGCTTTGCTGATATGATCCTTGGAGATTTCAAGTGGAGGAGAGGCAGAAGCAATTCTGCAGGGACATGCAGAATGACTAAAATCTCCACAAGTTTTGTGTCTGCCCTGTGAAGAAAGTCAGGTCATTCTAGATATCAAAAATCATTTTAAAAACCCTAAGAAGAACACTGCATAAAGAGCTGCCCATTGGGAAGTTATAGATGGAAGGATTTGGGTGGAATTTAAGTTGCCAGAATATGTCAAAACAAATAAATAGTGATTGATCTACTGAAAAAAAAAAGCTAAAATATATTTACTTTCCAGTTCTAGTCAGTCAAGAAGTCATCAAGACTTATTCTCCCTTACATGATTTATTGCCATTAACTAATTTTAGTTATTAAATGGTTGTGTATTAGGAAGTATGGCTTTCACAGAACAGAAAATGTACTACGTTCCAATAAAAGTCTATGGTTTTAAATTTAAATATGGATTATGTTACAACATTTAAACTGGCCTGAACAAACACTGTAAGCCCTTTGATTCAAGCATCGTTTATTCTGATTTCCTCAGGAACATACACTGTATGCTCATGGTGTGTTTGATGGCACACACATCTATCTGCATGCTGCTTTCTGCTTACTGCAATTTTTTTAGATTTTGAGGTATATATCAAGGGACTAATGTTAGAGAAAAGGCTATCCAAATAATGACTTTGGAATCCTTAGGATGGTTTAAAAATTGGCTACTTTTATAACAACTGAATTATATATCCTTGTATCATTTTGGAAGTTCAGTCAGGTATTTTTGATCTCTCTATTTACCCATTTTATTGTAGCGTAAGAAAAAAAGAGAAAGAAAATGAGAGAGAGAGAAAAATCAGCAACCTCAAATTTATTTATATAGCATTGCTTATATCTCACATTTTACAGAATTAAAATGGAAGAGACATAATATCCTTCATCATTGCTTCAGGTGATAGCAAATCTGTATTCTGATACCTAGCAATTGGTAATCAACGGTAATTATTTTCATTACAGCAAGATATATGTAGATGGCATGTGCAGCTGAAATTCAGCAGCAAAGCTGATAGGGAAAGTGAGTAAAAATGCAATGACTTTTAGACTATGCCTGTGAAAATTTGTTTGGGGGGGTAAATATGATGGAAAATGAAAAAAGGAGATGCCTTAGCAGAAGAAGAAAACACAAAATTAGATACAGACATGATAACGTGAGAGCATCCATCAGAATAGGAAAAGGGGATAGAGGATAAGAAGGACATGACAGAAATTAATAATTGGAGAAGAAACATTGAAACTGGGTGGAAAATTAATTCAGATATAAGAAAGGCAAAGATTAAAGAGGAAGAAAACATAGTTTACCTTAATTCCTCCATATAGGTGATCCTCATTAAGGGCTCCTTACGCTCAACACCCAATGCAAATGCTTCAATGGATACTGCAGACCTAGTGTTCTTTGTCCTTTACAATCAGCACTCTGAAAACAGAAGTCACCTACAAGTCTCATCCACACTTGTTGCAGCCTGCTTTCTTATCTACCTTGAAGTATTCTCGTGGACGAGAAGACTACCACCTCTTTGGTAATCCCCACTGTCTTTGTGATCTGTGGGAGATCTGCTCTGTCTCAAAGCAGTCATTGTCTCCACTATAGAGGATTCTTCTTAATACTTCATTTCAAATTGCTTAAGCCATGATAATGATCAGTCATTGACAACAAGAAGGTGGAGTCGGTTGGGCAGGAAGTGCTGTGGAAAATGTGTCCTTCAGGAATGGTTTTCTTTCTTCTGGACTGTGTTCCTGATTCCTCTTCTTATTCCTTATGCTATCTTCATGGCAAATGTTACAGACAACAGGAATCCCAAAGGAAGATTGTTTCCCTTTTACATTGTAATATGTTTTCCTGTTTAGAAACATCACCAATTGTGCTGAGAACAGGATATTTGTCTTTCTTTATCAGCTTCCCACAGTACATGACTTATAGCCATATATCTTTTTCTCTGAACTTGGGTGCCCATCTCACACATAAAGATGTGTTGTCAGGGTCTACTTACCAAGTGTCACAGAAATTTCTCCCTCATGATGCAGATTATAATGTTGAAGCAGGACATGAACAAATACTTTCCAAAACATCTCCAGTACTGACAAATGTATATTGATAAATAAACTTATTTAATTAATTAAAGGCCAGAATTAAATATATACATGGGTTATCAATAATAATGAATTCCAAATTAATATATATTAGTAGAAAATTCTGAAATACAATGATTAAATAGTCTCCACAGATCAAAAACCAGCTGACCTCAGCTATTTGAATAAATAAAATTTATGTGTTTCAGTAATTCACAGAAGTCACCCACACTGCCTTAGACAACATATATCTTTTATATCTTTAATGGAGGTAAGTGTGATAAATAAATGACCTTCTATCATTGTCATGATGAATATAGAGCAATGGGATAGTCTAGACATGCTCTTAATCAACTGCTTGATGCTTTTGACACATTTCAATTTGTACTTAGTGAGTTTGACAGTCAGATCTAGAAAACTGTTACCCAAAGTGATGTATGTTTTTGCTTTTTCATACAACAAATTTGTGTTTGATGATTGTATGACTGTGGAAGAGATTCCTGCATGGATTTTAAGAATCCTTTGGTGTTATGTGTAAGAAGTCAGAAGAATAAAAAGATTGAATGACTTACCAACAGAAATAGCAGAGAAGGGTCCATTTCATTGGCTTTTATTTGCAAGTAAAAACCAATGCATTTTTTTTCTGTGATCCCTGCTTTTCTAGTATCCAAGTCTTTTGCATATGAAATAAAAACCCGGGTGATATTTAGTAAAGTCCATTAATGGCCTGTATTATCAGCATCTTTTTCAGAACAAACATCTAAATAAACATAATTTGAAGATTTTGCAGGCTTTTTGAGGGTTGGTTTGTGATTACAAATTCATTTTAAACAAAATCTGCCTCAGAATGACATGGTTTGTGAGGTGGTGTCTATTCCTTAGGCTATACCTAAGGATCAGCTGTGCCTATTCCAGATGCACACTTGTTTAATGCCCCAAAACATAGAATTAATATGATGCTGCCTTACTGAGGGTACCAACAGGAGCAGTTAATCTGATTCATAAAGTGATGATGAGAAATAAAATCCCACTACAGTGGGATTAAGAAGAGGCTAAAGTGAGGTCTTCTTAGCACTGATAAAAAAAAAAATATATAAGAAACACATTTATTTGATTATCCTATTAAATAGGTAGAAATAAAGATATGTTCAAATAAAATCAGTGAAATAACACTAGCATGAAAGCAGAAGAGAGAAATCAGATTTAGGTTCCTAGTCTTTTATGGTACAAGTTGATGATTAGAGGGACTAACAAAAGAGCTCGTTAAGAAGCAATAAAGAAGTCAATGGGGATGATAATAGCTAAAATGCTGAGAAAAAATTCACAGGACTCTATTCACAAGAATGTTTTTCTTTGTTGATTTCAGCATAATTGCAGGGTAAAACTAGATTCATATAATGCAACATCATCTAAATTGCCTCAAAACCAAAAGCAGTTAACTGCTTCTCATCAAAGATAAAAAGGTATGTATAAGTGAAGGGATTCTGGAATTTTTCTGTGTTGTTGAAATAGACATTCAAACATTTGAAAACCTTGGGGTTTATTTTGCATTATCTAAGCTGCTCTGTTTTTCTGTCAATTTATTTGTCATATGTTTCATTCTGTTCACTTACCTTTATCTTATTATGGATGAATGAGAGACTAATGGAACTTGAAACTCCAAGTTTTGTGACATGGAAACTAATTAGAGTAATTATTACTAGTTACAAAGAATTCCTTCCACAAGTTTATAATGCCAGCATCATTAGGGACAGTATACCTTCTCTATTTTACTCTAGGTATCTAAGTAAATTATTCAAAGTCCTCTATAAAGATGGAGGAGACATCCTATTGAGTCTTGACAAGGCTTATTAAAATTCTATACCTAAATATTCTGTATCCCAATTTTATTCTGACCTTTAATTTCCTATGCTTTGCATCAACTGACTATTACAGATCCCATCACAGGATTAATTCAATCTGTGTTTACATGTGTGATAGCAAAACAATTAATAACAGAGGACTCTCTTGTTGCTTATCAGTCTTTCCAGGGTGCAGACAGGAAAAAACCTCACACCTTAAAACCCTAGATATTAACCATAATACTGCACAATTATCTGATTAAAACAACTCAGAAAAAAAGATTAAAATAAGGGATTTGTATGACACGTAGACAGTCCTATACCTTACATTTTATTACAGAGTAAAAGTAACTTTGAGAGTCTTAGTGTTGGTGTTTGCATTTTAATACAATTTCTCTAAATCTGTTCATTTAAGGTCAATCCATCTCTCATGACCTATTTAAAGAAAAAGGAAGCAATGAGGTCTAACTGCAAAAGTAATGGCTCAGAGGCTTCTTTTCTGAATCCATACTCCAAGATGAGTTTAAATCACACAGCAGGACACATTTTTAGGAGTAAAGGTTTTGAATCAGGCAGATCAGATCAAGGGTTTTCTGATTTATTTTTAGTTCAGAATTTGTAGGGTTTAATTGTTAGGTATATCTGCAGAAAGTAAAGTGCCTGTTTGTGTATTAATGTTATTATGGCTGGTAACTATAGCACTATGTGTAGTGAGATGTATCTTCACCAAGAAGATGTGACCAATGTTTGAGCCCCAGTAGTTATTGTAGAATATTTGCCACACACGAAATTTAGTCCTAAAAATGAAAATGAAATTCCATTTTAGAACAGTAGTAGGGGAAATAAATTGTTTTCCCATGCCCAGTCATTTTTTAAAGTAACTGATTCAGTTACTATATTTCAGAGTGAAAATTTAAATCTGGTTTATGAATGGTTGTATACAAAAAAACTAATTATATGGGCTAAGCTACAAACCTCTAAATCTCATATCGCTCAAAATTGAACATACCGAGTACAGAATTCATCCTACTGCATCTTCACTCTACTTACCCATGCACTCCTGAAAACAGTAACTATTCCAGTCTCTTTAGTGGCTGTAGTGGGTAGACTCTGGCTGGAAACCATTTGCCCACCAAATTTGCTCTATCCCTCCCCTCTTCAGCTAGGTAGGGGAGACAAAATATAATACAAGGCTCATGGGTCAAGACAAGGGCAGGGAGAGATCACTTACCAATTGCTGTCATGGGCAAAACAAGACTTGACTTGGGGAAGATGAATTAATTTATTACCAGTCGAATCAAGTAGGATAATGAGAAATAAAACCAAACCTTAAAACACTTCCCCACAAAATCACCATCTCCCATCTTCCTGGGCTTAGCTTAACTTTTGATTTTCTCTCCCTCCTCCTCATCAGTGGCACAGGTGAACAGGGAATGCGGGCTGCAGTCAGTTCATCCACCATATGATGGACTGCTCCTCCTTCCTCCTCAGGGGGAAGACTCCTTACACTGTCCCTGCTCCAGTGTGGGAGTCCCTCCCTCCATGAACTTCTCCAGTGCGAGTCTCTCTCCCAAGCTGCAGTTCTTCACAAACTGCTCCAGCATGGGCCCCTTACATGGGTGCAGTCCTTCAGGATCAGGCTGCTCCAGCATGAGTCACCTACGGGATCACAAGTACCACCAGCAAACCTGCTCCACGTGGGCTACTCCCTCCCCACAGGTCCTTCCAGGAGACTGCTCCAGCACGGGCTTCCTACAGGGTCACAGCATCCTTTGGGCACCCACCTGCTCTGGTGTGTGGCTTCTCCATAGTCTGCAGGTGGATCTCTGCTCCACCGTGGACCTCCATGGGCTGCAGGGACACAACTGCCTGACCATGGCCTTCACCATGGGCTGCAGGGGAACCTCTGCTCCAGCACTTGGAGCACTTCCTCCCTCTCCTTCTTCACTGGCTTTGATGTCTGCAGAATTGTTTCTCTCATATATTCCAGCTTCTCTCTCCAGGTGCAATTGTACAGGGTTTTTTTTCCCCTTCTTAAATCTGTCATCCCAGAGGGGCTACCACCACTGCTGATTGGCTTGGCCTCAGACAGTGGCCTGTCTGTCTTGGAGCTGTCTGGCATTGGCTCTGTTGGACATGCGAGAAGCTTCTTGCAGCTTCTTGAAGAAGTTACTCCTGCAGCCACCTGGTACCAAAACCTTGCCATAAAAATGCAGTACAAAGGCCTTAGGCAATAGCAATACACAAATCAAAATCTTGGTCAGAGCAAGGATGACTGGATTTTCAGAAAACTTTTCAGAGCTTTTATGAGACTTTTTCTTCACAGAGCCAAACTGACTTTCTCTTTCAGCGTTTTTTCCTGTCTTCCACCTAAACCCCCTCCCCCCATCTCTTTCTAATCCCATCAGACCCACTTCCATTCAACAGTTCACTTCCTGTTTCTTTCTCTGTAGTTTAATTAGTTCTTGGATATTCTCACTCATAGAATTTACTTTCATTAGCTAACACAGTTTGCTGGTATCACTGTGTCTGCTCTGTGCTGAAAAAAAGCTAAAGAAATGTTTAAGCAGACTTTTTGTCTAGTTAAACTGAAATCTTTTCGGAAAAAGCACTGTTGTATTACAAAATATATTAACAAGAGGACAAAAAATTACAATGTGAAAAGAAAATAGAGATTGTAGAAAAATAATGGCAATTCTAACAATACCAAAACAAGAATTTCCTATATTGTCTTATGTGCCTTTTTTTGTACCTTCTTATAGATTTTGTGTGATTACATATATCTCCATGGACCTGCATTTCCTTTTTTTGTTTTTTGGTTTCAGGACTCAGGTACTGAAACAAGGCTGCATAAAGAGGAATTGGTTTTATAACTTTGCCTCAAGTAGATATGTTAAAAATTGGGCATTTTTGTCTTTTCCGTGCATTTCCCAGTAAATGCTCAAACATTTAGATCCTTTGCCTCATTATTAAAGTTTAAGCTCTACAGACCACGTCCTTGTACAACTGTATAGACCTGTAGCAACTGAGGACCTGTACCAGGTCTTTAAGCTATATATTAACAGACATTTTCAAAATATATAGTGAAAATGCAACAGAATAGGCACAAACTTATACATATACCACAACTGACAATTTTTGATAGCTGTCAATACTCTTAGTAGGGCTATTCATTTTAATGTAACTACTAATACTTATGTAACTAATAAAATAAAAAAAAGATTAATGGTAACTATATAATTGACATATGATAAATCAATACAGAACTATTATTTATTACAGTGCTACTTTTATTCATATATTTAAAATAAAAATGGTATTACAGTATAAGAAATAGTAAAAAGATTTAGCCCCAGAATTAGTGCATCCTATGTGAAACTCCTCATCTGTGTGAATTTCTCTGTGAAATACTGAATTTGTTTTCAACTATTTAAACAGATTTTATTTATATCTGTTTACTTCTCGTTTCTTGTAGGGTATTTCTTTCTTTTACTGAAGTGACTAAACTAAAAGGGTGTTGCATTACCAGGAGTTTTTAGGATAGAAAATCATTAAACATGCTGAGAAATATATCCTAATCTTTTCCTTAATCTTAACATTTTCAATAAATTTCAAAGCGGTTTAATTGTTTTGAACATTGCCTTTTTAAAGGAAAAAAATTATTCTGCATTCAGCTCTATCTGGGGAAAAAAATTGAAAATCTTTACCTAAGTAAAAATGTTCTATGAAAACTTCAATTTAAGAGAGAAAGTAATTTTCCTTTGATTTTTTTTAACAATAAACATTTCAATAAGGTCTGGTGCTGAAGCATATTACACAGCAGAAAAGAGAAGCTTCTGCTGCTGCTCTCTGAGCTTCATTTGTTACAGAAAATCAACCCAGAAAGCCCTGTTCCCACAATGTGAATTTAACACATTTCATGCATTCTAATAACATAAAAAGAAAATAGGACCATAGGCACTAGCTCTCTACATTCTTGATGAGTTTCTGCTATTACACGGTTGCTTCATAAATTATCTGTTGGCTTTAAGCCACATTCAGCCTCCACTTGATACTGTGATCTCTAAATTACCAGAGGACCTGAAATACAGGAGGATTCAGCAAACTGTCTTCTGTTATCATCCCAGCAGTCGAAGTCTGGCACGGCAGGGTGGCATTTGATTGGTAGATTGCCACCTAATAAATTAATGTAGTAGATAATAGGATTTAATTGCTTGGGTCTCTCCTTTCTGTAGCATCAACTAACCTGATGAGTAGCTTACATTTTTGCTGACACAGTCAGCAGTTCTGATGACCTTTACAGTACTAATATCACTTTTTGGCCAAGTCTCAAGAAAGCCTTTGAGGGTTCACATCACTTTTTTATTCCTGACTCAGCTACATGTACAGACCTTGTTTAGGCTGTTTTCTACACACCTATTCCTTACCTGGAGAAACTGTTTCTAATTAATCATCAATAGGAGAAGAAGAGAGAGGTACTATTTTTGGATGATTGTGATTTGGTAGCCCAGTAGCACTCATGCTCTTCCAAATCCCTGGAAAAATATGCTTACCTAAAAGGACATCTGTTTTTACAAAATTTATAACAGATTCTCCTGTGACTGACACCTAATTTTAATACCCTAGAAAGTGTATAAGCACATCTTATTTCATACTCTAAAAGGAACTACTTATGTTTTTGAAAGTGGACTTTGTAACTTAGGAAGTATGTTATTTTCCCCTTCTTCCCCACCCTATCATCTTGTTTTGCACAAACATTGACACATTTATATTTTGATCTCTCCACCAGCAACATTAGAAAGAAGTTGCATATATAGTATGTAATCCTTCCTCACCGCTGTTGGGAGGCAATAGAAATGCGGGTCAGACATAACTGGCTTTGTAACTGCATAACTCACCTTGTAACTGCATCAAACTATCAGTCACTGATCATGAAATTGTACCAGAAAAAACTGAAAGTGAAATACATTATTAAAAAGGGATACAGATGAGTATGAGGAAGGTCCCTGACAAACAGAAAGGGAGTCAGGTCTGTAGTGATGCACCTTCACCAGCTCTCTCCATCAAGGGGAAAAATAATTTAGTCCATTCTAATAAGGCAAGGATTTTGGGTAGTAAACTTATGATTACTGTATAAGCTATATCTACTAAAGATTTCTATCCTAAAGGATTTAAGTTTCTTGATCTCAGTTTTTTGTAAATGTGGGTTTGTAGCAGGATCATGAAGGGAAAATGCTAGAAATGTGATCTGATCTGATGTCTAAAGTAGATAATGTGTATTTTCAAAATTAGGAGAAAACCTTCACAATCATTTTGGAACTGCCGAGATGGAAAGATTACTCCAGCTTTTGATGGTTTGAAAGGTCATCAGTGTCGAGAGTCTTGTTGAAGAAACATCCTTTCTATATGTTCTGTTTGCTTACCCGGTCAGTAAAAGTCAGGAACCTAGATAAGGACAAATCTTTACCCTTGTTTTTGAAAAGGAGCTCCTGTTTCCTGTTGTTTGCAAACAACTGCAAGATAACCTCCCATTTTTGCTGCTGACTTGAGGGTGTTAACTTTTGACATTGTACTATTAACCACAGAAGTTTTGCTGTTAAGTACATTACCTGGACACCTGGCACCAGGAATTTTCTGGTCCTAGTGGCAAGAGCAGAATTTTCTAAGAAAATTTTTGTCCCTCCTCACCATATTTTAGACCCAACTCAGCACTCTTGCTCCAGCTGCACTCCTTTTCTACCCTGCTTTTCATACACTGAGCACACAATTCTTAATTTGTGGTATGTTTGCTAGCTATTTAGCTAGTAGATGCACCACACACTCTCTTTCCATGGAAACTGGGATTCATCTCAGATTCATGAATCTTTTTCACAGTGGAAATCTTAAATAAAACCAGTTTCTAGTTAGATCTTAGGCTAATTCCTTTATGATCTCAGTTGAGTTATATTTTGTTAATCTGGAAAATGTTTAGTTTTATTCCAGCATTACAGGCAGCAAATTTTTATTTCAACAACATCATACAGGGTGGATAAAACCTCTTGATTTGCTCCATATAAGAGACTAAAATTATTAGTAAACATTTCTGCTTTCCTGTTTAAAGTTCTTGTAGTTACAGTGGTTTTTTCTTGCTTGCCTTTGTAAAAATTCTTTTTATAAAATCCTACTTCTTCACTGCTACTATCCAAAACATTACAATGAGTTATAGAAACATCTGTTACAATGATTTTGCATCATTTATATGAAAAGTTGAACTTTCACAAGTACTGTTTTAGTACTGTGTTAGCCAGTGTGCTGGCCTTAACACTAGATCAAATATTGGGAACTTTATGGTTAATGTGAAAAAAGCCCCAAGACCTAGACAACTATTTTATTTTTTTTCATATTTATCATAATTATCTCAGCTGTTTGATTATCATTTTCATAACTGGGTGAAGGAATTATACCAGTAATTTCAAGTGGCTACTACTGAAATGCAGCCTTCAAGCCTAGACATTGAGAAAATTGTTTTCACCTCTCTGTGCTTCTGTTATCTCATCTGAGAACAATGGAAATAATAATGCATCTTCTGAAGTTCTCTTCAGTGTTACGTAAGATTTAGTCAATAGATTTTGTAAACTCTGGAAGGATGAGAATTATACCATGGAAAGGCATAAAAAACCCACTTCAGATATTAAATTCATTTATATGTGCACATTTAACTTGCATTACACCTTTATTAGCTAGTTTAAAAGAGGAAAATCTATGCAATTTCACGACCAGGTGTTTATATGTTCTTTGATGAGCCATATAAATATTGAATACGTAGTTTTCTCTGTAGCAGGACAAACCCTACAGGGAATAGACAGATAAGAAATGTAAAACTTCAGAATAACACAAAGTGATGCAGGAGATATGTGGCAAGACTCATATATATACACAGATATGAACATATCTTTGAATTAATTGTGAAGTTCTACATATCACAGCTGGAACTGCTTTGTGATGAAGCAATATAGTAATAAACCAACTTTATAAGGAGTACTAGAAATGGTAGGAAAGAAACACTCCAGTAGTGTACAGACAATATTGGTGTGTGGCAATTGCCAGAATCATTTATGGATTCTATTTTTAAAATAGAATAGGAATATTTTTACAATATTCTGCAATAAAAGGAAGGAAGTATGCTTTCATACCTCAGAAGAAAATGTAAAATGTTACAAGAATTTTTATGAACAGAAGTATTATGGTCACATCAAGTCTAAAGAGGACAATACACTTATTATACATAACACAAAACAATAAAAAGAAGTCTCCAACATCTTCTTACATTACTTTTGATAGCAGTTTTCTAGAGTAATATATCAGCTTTTAAATTACTTTTTTTTTTCTTCATCTTCATATGGTAATGTTCACGTCTTGATTGTATGATATATTTCTAACTTTTAGTCTGGAAATACATGAGTGCACTAATAGGCTTCATAGTCTCTTCCCTGCTTTCTTAGGCTTGAACTGATCTGATGTGGTGCAACCGCAACCCTGAGTTGGGAAACTGTGGAAAGAGATCTTTGAGAAAGGTGTGAGAATTATCCTTAGGGGTTTCCCCTTGGCCTGTTTCAAGAGTCACATCTTAACCTCCCCTTCCCTTGCAGAGCAGTCCGCTTTTGCTGCTCTTGACACTTGAGAAAAAAAAAATCTAGAAATGTAACTTAATTTTCTATATTTGAATGTTTACCAATGGTCCAATGAATAGCTTTCTTGGTGTCAGTCTCTGGCTGCTTTCAAGTAAAGGCATTTTTAAATTTTATCCAGAACTTTTCATACTGGATTTATACATTCAGGCAATCTATTTCCATTATAATGTATCAAAATTGCTTTATGACTATAATCTCTACATAAAATAGGTTTCCAAAGAATTCTGCCAATCTGAGGTATTGAACCATCATCAAGTGACAGATTTAGAATTCTGAGTTACATGGAAAATCATGTTCAGCATTTTCTTCCCTAATCAAACATTGGATACTGGAATTTGAAGTGAAGATAGAATTTATTTTTTTTTTTTTTCTGAAAGGAAGCCAGATTCTTTTGTTCAGTATTTTTTTCTAAGAAAATGATGTTTTCACTGTATGTAAAAATGAAAACTGTATTAAAATGATTATAGCTGGACTTTTAAAATGCTTTGTCAGTGAAAGCAAAATGGTTAATTGCTTTCTTGTACATTTAAAATTGGTCACATAATTTATGCTAAAAATATTTCCAAATATTTTACTTCTCAGCTGTCTGCCTGAGCCTTCTTTCACTAGACTGTTTTTCAGCTACCAAAAATAAGAAAACCTCAAAGATAAAGAACCACCAAACACAAAAATGTAAAGGCTATTTGAATGATACTAGAATATATATTTGATGCCATTATGAACCAAATGTAATGTTCTTCCTTAACTCTAAATTGTCTGAATTACAAAGGAGTAACAGTGAGAACAAAGACATATAAAAGAACATATGGGCTTAAGGGTCCAGCTATTGCACAGCTTCAGGCATTGATATAGGTGGATTATGTTATATAATTGAGAGAAACAGCAACTCTGTATTTAAAAAAAGTCCTATTCACAACTGAACCTTCTCATATCTCAGGAACAGAGAAGAATTTGAATTCTTCTGTAAAGGATGCTGAAGAGTATGTCTGTTGAAAAGTTGAGGTATTTACAGTAAATCACAAAAAATTTGCAACTGGAAAACAGTTGTAGCTACAGAATAAGAATTTACTCACTTGAATGTTCAGTACCTTGATTTCATGGGTAATAGGTTTAAATAGGAACATATTCAATGACTAGAAAAATCATAAAGAGAAGATACATCCTTTATTAACTTTCTTTTCTAATAAAGTAGGACTGTTCAAAGTTCTTTTTTTACTGAAATATCGCTGTAAAACTGAAATAGTCTTTGTCTCTTCTCCAACCTCCTGATCAGAGCCATGGCAGCTTCAGGTCAGACCACATGGCTCAGGGCTTTACTTGGCTAAAGCTTGAAAACCTCTAAGGAGGCAACCTCCCTGGGTAGCCTTTTTCACTACCTGACCTTCCCTGGGGGGCAAAAGTGTCCCCCTATCTCTGGACTGAATCCCCTGTGCTTTGGTTTATGTGTGTTGTCTCTAACTCCGGTGATGCACTGCTACAAAGAGCCTCAGTGACCTTCCTGTAAGTGTTGGAGGACAGTGGTGAGGCTCCTTTCTCCAGGCTGAACAAATCCAATCCCTTAGCCTCTCCATGAAGAGTAACTGTTCCATCCCAGCCATGAGTGGGTTAACCTTGGCTGGATGCCAGATGCCCACCCCAGCTGTGCTCTCACTCCCTTTCTTCAACAGGAGAAAATAAGATTAAAAAAAATCTGTGGATTGAGATATAGACATGAAGATCGCTTACCAATTACCATCACAAGCAAAACAAAATTGACTTGATAAAAATAAATTTATCCCTAATTAATTAGATTTGAATGATGAGAAACAAAGATAAATGTTGAAAAACCACCTTCCCTCATCCCTCTTTTCACCGAGACTCAACATCACTCCCCTCCCCACTCTTCCACCTTGTCAACCCCAAGTAGTATAGGGATGGTGGAGCATGGGGAATTATGCTCAACCCATAAAAACACCTCCTCACACTTTCCCCCTGTTGTCCATGAGCTGGAGTTCTTTGAGATGAACCTGTCCCAGTGTGGACTCCTGTATGACCTACAAGGAAATATCTGCTCCACCAGGGACTCTCCATGGGCTGTAAGGGCTGTTCCAATACCCAAACCATCTCTTTTACCTCCTTCAAACCTGGTGCTCACAGGACTATTTCTCACTTTTTTTTTTTTACCCTCCTCACTGCCTGTGCAGTGTTTTGTTCCTTCTTAAATACGTTTTCCGAGGGCAGCCACCAGGTTGGCTGATGGGTGCAGATGTATCCTGCAGTGTCCACTTGACCTGGTTGGAGTCAGCTGGAACCAGGTGTGTCCTGCATGAGGCAGCCTCTGGCATCTCTCAGCCTCACTGGGGTCACCCTGCAGTCCCACCACTGCCAGCATCTAGACACAAGTGGGCACAGGCACCATATACATTAGCCTTCCACTAAACCTACAGATATCTCATCCCTCCCTCCTTTCCAATAATTTTATTTTGTTATTCTCTGAGTTTTTTACAGATTTTTAATTTTGTATGGTAATGATCAGACTGAATAAATATGCTGAAAATCAGGCACAGACATGTTTTGGGAAGTAAGTGAGTGGGACTTTAACCATCCTCTCTAGAACCAGGCAGCTCATATGACTGCACCACAGAACATATTATCAGGCTGTTCTGAAGCCCTCAGTTGGGTTGACAGCTGAGCATGTACTGAGGAATACTTGAAATACAAGGAATTATTTTGTACCCACTGCTGGATGCAAAATAGCTAGTATCTCAGCTAGCACATGTCTGACGTAGTGGGTATGTGAAAGCCTGTCCAAAAAGTCTTGTGCCAGAGCTAGAAGTGTTGCCTAAGTCATTCTGCATCTCCATATTTTAATCCCTGTTTAGATCAAAGAATGATATTAATAAAACCACTTGCACTGTGCCTGAAAATCATTCACTTGATAACATTAGTCCTGTGAAACATGCAGGAAGAAATTATCTTAAGACTCGATTAAACACTCTCTTCATGTTTACAAGAGTAAACCAGGTCTACATGCAAATAATTCTTCTAACATCAAGAGCAATCCCATAGCACTTTACCAATATCTATTTACCCAGTAAAACAACTTTCCTTTGACTTCAGTGGAAGTCTTTCCAGAGTGGAGGTTAAGGAATGTGAAACTTCATACTATCATGGGAATATGTATAGAGTGCCTTTACTGAATCTAATGATGCAGTAGAGAAGCCCTCAAAATCCTGAGCATATTAATAAACTAGATTTAAAAGGCTGTATTCTCACAGGGACCAAAAATATCATTCTGAATTGTTTCACTGAGATTGAGCAATTTAAAAATCACAAGACAATAATCTATCATCTTCTTTTATTTTCTAAAACTGGCAAAAATTTAATGTTTCAGCTATGAGGTTGTTTTTTCCCCCACATCATTCCACTTTACAGCGCTGACAATCAAGATGTTTATAGTGCTATTAATATCAAACCTGCATATGTGGAGTGACTTGGGAGTTGTTTTGATCCAAATTCTGCAGAAACAAATGTGCTGAGAACTGAAAATGAAACTGGAAATAAGCTGTAACATTTAGTGCCCTTAGAACACTATGTTAAAGCATGCAATAAGTCCTGCAACACTAGGAGTTCTTGGTTTAAGAATAAATTTCTTTTAAAAAGTAGTTTAAAGCTCGATCATGTCTTATTTGGTTCAATAATATTCAATTACAAACATGGAAATAATAATTCTTTTCACGTCAGTAATTACCAGGTGAAAATATATGGTTTATATTATAGAGGCTAGCAGAAATAAGAATGTTTATTTCTTATTTCAAGGAGACAAAGCACCCTTCTCCTTTCTGAATAAAAAGTCATGGATAACTACAATTGAAACACCTGAAGGTGACTACCTGTAACTACCAAAATTTTGGCAATATTAACAAGGACAGCAGGAAGAATAAACATCTCTTTATCTTATACTTAATTATTGTCCCTATTGCTATGTACAATTTGAATTTCTTGGGCTGAGCTTCATCTTGTGCTAGACACAGAAAAACAAATAAAGACACATTCCTTTTCCTTGGGAGTTAATGATCCAAAAATAACCAACTCATGGAAATGTTTCTACCAGGCATTCGTGGAGGCAGAGAACTATTCTTTACCAGTTCTATACTAGATAATAGAAAATTCACTCTGCCAGACTGATGGGCTGGGACATTTCATGAGCATTAAAATCACATATGGATACTGATAATACTGAGTGTAGAAAATCAACTTGGTTTAAAAAATCTGTAATGGTCTTTTCAGAAATGTTATTCTGAAAGACTTTTAATGGAAAAAAAGTGAGGAATTTGAAGACCATTGTTGTGAATTTTGCTTTATATTATAAAAAATAATAATTTTCCTATTACTCATCTTCTACTTTGGACTTTACATGCTACACTATCAAAGGATGTAAGATTTTTCCTTTGAGACTTTAACTGTCCTTTGGCATCCTCCTTGTACTGACTATTTATTCATTCAGATTTTCTGTGAATTTTCTGTGAAGCTCATTTCCAGAAGTTTGTTCTAACTAGGGAGAGGTATAGCTATAGGAATAATCAAGCAATATAAACAGAAGGAAAATTTTTCTATAAGAAACCTTGAAGAGTCACAATAGACTAATATTTCCATTTAACTTGGCTGTGAGTTTCCATTTAACTTGGTTGTGAGTTTCCATTTAACTTGACTGTAAGTTTCCATTTTTATCTCCTTTGTCTTTCCCCTTCTACCTGAAAATAAACTTCTGCTAGAAGTAAAGAATACAAATACATGTAGTATTTGTTATAGGCCAGAGAGGACTCTAGAATTGTGAACATTTAAATAAAAAAAATACATGATGTAACATGCTTGTTCAAGAAGTACTTGCCAGTCACAAAAAAATGTTGGTGTCATCTCACTCCTCATAGTAATAAAGAAGGAGGTAAAAACCTCCAATCATAACATATCCTCATTTTTTTTAACAAATAAGCATATACTATGAGAATTATTTTATCTTTGCTTTTGTCCCTTATAAAACACAATTACATAATTACACTGTACCACAATGGCATAAAAATGCTATCATTTTCATGTAGTAGGATTTTATATCCATCTCTTACCAGAGCAACTAAAAAAAAAAAAGTGGTCTTTGTTTTTGCTACAGATACCCAAGTAGCCCATAAAGGTACTGATGATGGTGCTGAGGAAATTAATGGGATGTTAGGACCCATTTTTTCTTCTTTGTCCTTAATACCAGTGTCAGAATAAGTCAACAAGATTTTAATATTCAAAAAGCAGGGTAAGAATTGAAAACTGAACTATCTGTCTATTTGCTATAAAAAATGAAACAATTTTTAAACAAATATTTTTTCTTTTGATTAAATATTATATGGAATGAAAGGTGGTTTCTAAAGACCCATTATAGCACAACAATGCCTTAGAAACATGTATTGCTTTTTAATCTATAGAGTATGACATACTTCATCATGTAGCAAAAGTCTGCATTCCTAGTGGTCCTATTTGATATGATTTTCCCTTTAATACAAATTTTTCAGGGTCTTTGAGGTTAAGTTAGGCAAATCACACAGTCATGTAAACAGATTTTGTGTTGATTTTGTGGAAAGCTGTAAAACAAAGTGCAGCATCCACTAGCATGAGAATAACAGTATGAATTTGAAAGATGCAAGACCCCAAAGTACATGATAAGGAGAGTTTCAGAAGAACCTGAAATTTTATGTAAAGCTGCATGAGCAGATGTGGAAGGAGTCAAAGGACCACTAGAATGACCCACAAACATAAGCAAGGAAGAACACATCTTTATTACCTGCCTTTCTGCCTTCATTACTTAAGATAGTTCAGGCAGTGCTTCATTTTGCTCAAAAAATCCTTTATCCTGAGCTTAACAACACTGTTTACAAAAAGTGAGAAATACAGTCAAATCAGACTGAAATGCAGTAATGTCTCTACATAACCAAAGCAAAGAACATAATCATCTGCAAAGAAATCAAATCCAAGAATTATATATTTCCTCCACAGATACAAGCTCTAAGCATATTTTATCATTGACAATGTGTGAGCACTTCAGCATGTCCTGCAGATTGGGAAATATTAAGAAGCAATTTGCTCATAATGGAAGTGAATGCAAATCAGTCTACTTCAGTAAAATGACTTTGTAGAGATGGGGTGGGAGAGGTTTTGCCTTCATCTAGGAAAAAAAAGAGATGTGGAGCCTTAATTGTCTACTTTGCCTCAGACTGCTCGAGTTTGCAGTTCAGAAGGGGTGGCACTGCATCCCACACTGCCTCTCCCACAATCTGTTCATGCAAGGACCGTCCATCTGCTGGGTTTAAACAGACCTCCAGTTGCTTATGTGTTTGTTCACAGATATAAGTAGGAGGTTTGACTGCAGGTTTCTAAAACTTGAATCCAAGATTATGAGACACATTTGCAAACATACTTGCATATAGCAGAATCTTATGTGTTTGCTGGAAATGCTCTATTGTTTGGCTTGCAAATCAGTTCCATTTAAATTGAAACACGGCAGTGATACTTGCTCATGTAAAATTAAATTTGCACAATATCACTTCAATTTAGTCAAGAACTGTAAAATATACAATGTCAGAAAATATTAAAGGCAGCTTTCATGAAATTATTATATATGAAATAGAAATTATTTGACAAGAGAAAGATCTGCAAGAAGAGTTCTTTTCAAAGAGAATAGGTTCTCAAACTATGGAAAGTATAGAACTTGAAAATAAAATCATATCAATTGACTCCCAAGGGTCCTTTACAAGTAAATCAATTGCTATATTTTTAACAATGGACTGAAATGGTCTCTTTATAAGAAAATTACAGATTACCCCAAAAGTTTGATTGCAACTGAAAGTGCTTTCTAGTTCTTTCAGTCTTTTCTCAGGAATGTCTCTTTCTCCTGAAAGCAAGTTCTTGATATTGGAAAGTAAGTGTGGAATATGACAGAAATCGTGAAGAGCAAAATGCACCAACACATGACTATCCTGTTTTGACGGGAAGAATCTTTGTAGGAAGATGTTACTATGATATTTAATAAAATGTTAAGTGGGACTTTCTTCCTACTCTACCAGCTGAAATAGATCATTAGGTTACATTTCACAAATAAGATTTGGGTTCACTTACAAGCAGAACCTGATGGGGCAAGGATAATGTTGTTATTATCTCTGAGTTTTATGGTTCATTTTTTGACACCTTCTATGAACACAATTTGGTTTGATCAGTGAATCACAAGTGATGTATATATATAAAGATGATTTCATTTACATCCTAAACATATTTCAGTGTATGCCTAAGGGAAAAAATCCTTATTATAGAATGAAAGAGCAGATTCTCAGTTCTCCGTGTAGTTTTTCAACATATCCAGAGCGATTCAACTGCTGAGCTGCAGAATAAGTCCAACCTGCCCAGCATCCCTAGAGCACAGTTATGTACCCAGATGCTGTTCTGTAAGATGACCAAAACACAACTGAGAAAGAATTCCACAAACTACCTCTGTCTCTTCATTGATAGATATCTTGGGGAAAATCCTGGGAGTGGGCTACTGACATTTCTTAGAATTAAAGAATGGTTTCGGTTGGAAAGGACTTTTAGAAGTCATCTAGTCCAAACCCCTTGCAACGAGCACAGACATCTTCAACTCGATGAGGTAGTTCAGGGCCCTGTCCAACCTACCCTTGAACGTTTCCAGGGATGGGCCTCTATCATCCAGTCTGAACCTACACTCTTAGTTCAAAACCATTACCCCTTGTCCTATCACAACAGGCCCTACTAAAAAGTCTTTCCCCATCTTTCATATAGGCTCCCTTTAGATACTGGAAAGCTGCAGTAAGGTCTCCCTGGAATCTTCTCTTCTCCAGCCTGAACAACCCCAACTTTCTCAGACTTTTTTTGTAGGAGAGCTATTCCAAATTCACTTTTGTAACCCTCCTCCAGACCCACTCCGTTGGACCAGGTCTTTCCTGTGCTGAGGACCCTAGAGGTGGATGCAGTACTCCAGATGGGGTCTCACAACAAGAGAGTAGAGAAGGAGAATCATCTCCCTCAGCCTGCTGACCATGTTTCATTTAATGCAGCCCAGGATATAGTTTGCTTTCTGGGTTGCTAGTGCACGTTGTCAACTCAGGTCCAGCTTTTCATCCAACAGCACCCCCAAGTCTTTCTTGGCACGGCTGTTCTTCATCTCTTTATCCCCTCGCCTCTATTGATACCAGGGTTGCCCTGACGTTGGTGCAGCACCTTGCACTTGGCCTTGATGAACCTCATGATATTCACAAGTACAAAACACAAGTGTATTGCCCTTAACAAAATACTAGAACCTGATTCCAAATAGATTTACGACTTAGATTGTTATATGTTACCAATTTAATTTTACTAGTGCCTGGTTTCAAAGATCTAAATTTGCTTTTACAAGAAAAACTGACACAATCAGAGCAAAGCAGCTACATAAACAAAAGTCGTGTTGTTAAAACATTAAAATTGTTCAGTAAAACCAACCTACCCAAGTTAGAGTCAGCAGAATTATGGTTTACATTCAGTAGTCAGACCTCATAGACCTGTTTGCAAGTGTAGAACTGATCTACACTGGCAAAGGCAAAAAATGAATATGTTTGAAGCATTTTTGACCCTTCAGTTGACTGGATCCATGAACATTCCCTGAGGCACTGACTGTGCATGAGCACTTGGCAGTTTCTGGACCCTGAAAAAAGGTTCTTTGCAAAAATGCTGATGAATATTTTCCTAGCTTCTTTCTAGCAATTAAATACCATATAATACTTTGTATTATTTTAAGCCCAAGAAAATTGAAAATGGTGGAGGGGGAGATAATTTTTAACATTTTAATGATTTAGTAGTTTTGCTTTTGACCAGCTTGAAGAATGGTTAGAATTTTTCAGGGAACATTGAATGTGAATTGGAGAGTTCTACATCTACAGACAAAACACGACAAAAAAAATATCCTATTTAAGATGCAGCTGAGATGTTCACTGTAGAGGGGAACAGCTGTGTAGAACACTTACTATGCAGTAAATTCTAAGCCTGGGACTCTAACTTTCCTGTGTAGATAACTCCCAAAACCTTTCAGGCAGGTCAGTGAAGTGACTGCTTTTATTACCATTAACACGAATTACAGCTGTTTACAATTGCTGCAGTCTAAATGGAGAAAGCAAACATTAACAACTTTAAAAGATGATCCCAATATGAAATCAGTTGCTGCAAAAATTGTATTTGAAGTTCAATATCTGTCATGTATTCTAAGTTCCCAGTTCAAACATGTTTAACTTAAAATGAAAAAGATTTTCCATCTGCTAACGCTGCATATTCAATTTTAAATTTGTAGAGTGAGTCTTCTTTTCAGTTCCAACATCACTTACAGTGCAGTTTCAACAAAAGAAATTCTCCTTACATTTCTGTTCATGACATGTGAATCAGAATACTGCTTCTCTGTGTGTGTTCATGACTTAAAAAGAGTGTATCATTGTTTAAGTAAACAGACCTGGCTTTTATCTCTTGCAAGAGATAATCACTTGCTGAAAATAGTAATTTTTTAAGGACAGAGCTTCTTAAATGATTAGCTTGTTGTAAATTACTGTGACAAATAGTATTTCAACTCATCTCTGTCAATATCAACCTCTAGATCCCACTCATATACAATTGTTGAAAGTAAAAATCATTTTCCATTTATTTGAGTTCATTGAGAAAAATTTCCTCAAAATGAAGCAATTCAACTTTTCGGTTTCAAATTCAGAAAATCAATATTGGTGCTAAGTGTTCCAGCTTGTGTTACAGAAGATATAAGACAATTTATAATTGGTTTTGAAAATCAGAAAAATTAGGCTCTTTCATAATTTTTTTCTTCTTTAAGGAAAAAACCTGTTCCTCACAGCAGGGAAGGAGATAAATTGTAGATGAAGCATCCTGATTTTTTTATCATATGCTGTCTTAAAGGCATGAACATCCTGTCATGAGGAAGATTTGGAGATGACTGTGAAGTGAGTAGAATAATAGAAAAAGAAACAGAATGTATACACTGACTTGCTGATGTCACCCTGTTGTCTTCTTTATTTTCCTTTTGGTTTCAGAGCAACAGAAAAGGTCAACACTTCATAGGGTTTCATTTTTCTCCCATCTAATTGACAGCAACAGAAGAGTCTGAAGAAGTGACTGGAAAACAGTATCCTGAAAAGAAGCAAGACAAAACTGACAGAAAGAAAGTACCTTTCATCAGGTCAGACTTCAAGATGACATATTTTCAATTTCATGACCAAAGAGTGAAAGTCAGGCTATAGTAGTGTCTAGCTGTAATAAGCACAAATGAGTAAAAGCAGCATTTACAGTGGTGAAACCAGCTTTATTTTCTAGCTGAACAATATATGCTGACATAGCCATTGCCTTTCCCCTGTACATACTCAGGAAAGGTGCTGATAACATCAGAGACGGACCGACTGTGTGAGCTGATTATGAGAAAAGTAACGGTAAAACGTACTGCCAATTCATATTAGACAAAAAAACATAATGCCCTCTTCTGAGTGACAGGCAGGGAAGCTATCAGTATCAGACCAGCTAAATTGCCAGAGTTGTCGGTGGATCTTGTATAAACCTGCATGGCTGATTGCCAAGAATATGTTACACTGGACAGAGGAATAGAAGGAATGGAAAACTGTTTGTCTGCATATAGAAGGTGTAAAAGGAGAGGAAATTTCCTCCTTTTTCTTTTTTTTTAAATTTTAAGAATTATTTTGGATGGAGAGAAGCAGAAATTAAAGAAAACAATACAGCAAAACCCGCTTCTGTTGTCATGCCTAGAAAAATATACCAGAACATTCAATGTGAATATTTTTTGAAATGTAAAGGAACAAGTCAAAACTGATCTTATTGTATTCTTGCTGTACGGTTTTTTCACAATTATTGTAAGTAATGAACTTTTTAGCTAGGAAGCTTGAAAAAAATGAATTTTAATTTTTTTTTTATAGCATTGGCTGGAAGTGAATTTGAAACTTTTGAGACTATGTAATGAAACCAAAAAACTGAGGCTGTTATGGTCCTGTATCCTAAATGCCAAATAATGTGTGGGTTGTATGAATGCATCTCAGTTAAAGCTACCAGTCTCTGTTTGCATTTGAGTATCAAATATTTATGAGTGCTACAATCTACAGCCCAAATACTCTTTGCTGACATAATTTTCTGCATAACTTAAAATACATTATATTTGATAGGCATAAATTTCTCACAGGCATTTTAAGAAAATATAATGCATATAATTGTTATAATTAAGGATGACATGATTCAATATGAATTATTAAATCAGAAGTGCTAATGATTGATAATATAAAGGGTGCATTGTTTGTAACTAAGAAACTAGAACTTTGGTGATTGTAGAGTTTTCTTGCTTCTTGACCTACAGTTTGTTAGCCGCTGCCTAAAACAGACTATTGTCATCTAACAGACATGCAGAATTGAGAAAGAAAGGGGTCGTGGCCTGGACTTTGATATTTTCTAACTGCTTTAGGGGAAGTTTGTTAGGAAAGATTGCATATAATATTACTGAGTTTAAGTTTTCCCATCACAAAATGATTATATTTTTATGAGGCTGCATTTAGGAATGGATAGTATGAAAGATATTCACATTTCTGTACCAACTTTCTAGTGTTTTCTGCCTTTGATGTTTTTGGTAGGAATTGAGTCACTTCACGGGGTGAGAAGGGGCAGGCAGCAGGTTCCTCATTTTCATATTTGTTTTGTTACTATTAAGCAGATCTGTAATGGCTTCAGGCAAACATTCTGTTGCTAAAATTATTGCTACTTTAAGTTAAAAATTAATAGTTATTTATATTTTATTTATAAGTGATTACTTCTCTGGGGATATGTATGGTTTGGACTTATTATAATTTGTTATGTATTTCTCTGGCATGATAAAGCATATCAAAAAACAATAGAAATGCTCAGATGTTAAATAGGTTCATAGAATTGGTTATTAATGCTGAAACTGTTATACTCTATGGTAATTAGGTATGTTCATTAGCATTTGAAATGTGGTAGTAGAATATGCAGGTAATATTTGAGTAATTTTCTTTTCTGGAAAACTCTCAAGGAAAAGTAAAAAATATTTTTGTATAAATTGCATATTTTAAAGTTACTTTAATTTCAGTTTTTTTAAGGAGAATAAAATCAGCTGGCTATAAAGACAATTTTTTACTTTTTTTAGTAGTTAAGTGAAAACTGCTCAATTGTGACTTATAGGAAACAGTTGATCCAGAGGTTATTTTATTTGAAGTTTTTTAGTAAAGATTGCCTATTAAATTCTCCTTTAAAGAATAAGTTTAGTGAGATTTCATAGATAGCAATAAGAAATCTGAATTTGTCCTTTTAACTGTGATGAGTTCTTAAATTATAGAGGTTAAATACAGACTAGGAGCTCCTGAAAGAGAGAAGTTACATCTGCACTTCTCAGCCTGTTGACATCTCACTCTCTTATAGTTCACTCTCTCCACTCTCTTAAGGGGCCTGCAACAAGTTCTAGAGCACAAGGTCCCATGTAAACCAGCTGTTGATAAACATTATTAAAATAACTCCATGAAATTTGCTCTTCATTTCTTGTCTTTAATATTCTCAGATATTTTATGTAAAGTGGAGAGTAGAAATAATGATTTTAAAGATGTATGATGTTAGTGCTCTGCTGACCACATTTTGATACACAAAACTTGGTTACTTTGAAAAATAGTCTTTTCTTTTTCTTTGATAATGTACACTGAGTACATGCATATCCTAAAGGCAGGAGTACACTTAAAAATATCCAGGTTAGTCAGGATCCAGACAGGTTAATTTCTGTCTTTCAGAGTTCACAGAGGGTTTTTTTGTGAGATTTGGAGATTAAGAAAAAATGCAACATCATAGTTTATTTCACAGGCCTTGGTGATAGAAAAGCACTAAAATTTGGAGGATGTCTCACTGCCGTTAAGTGGAAAAAAACTGAAAGCAAACATATCACTGCTTTTTCCCATGCTAGTCTTCCTACCACTGTTACTCTATTATTACTAGCAAATGCTTTGTGAAGATGGTAGAAATCTACACTCAAAAAAGAGTCAAACATAAGCATAGAAATTTTAAGAAGTGAGTTCCAAAAGTTTTGAAAGTCCTTCTCAATAGGAATCTCATTATCACAATCAACTTCATTGGAAAACTGGGCTAAAACCAGTTGGTTTTACAGCTTGCAAGTAGATCAAGATACAAACATAACTGAAGTACAAACATTACGGAAGTACTTGCTTCGGATTCTGTTTCCCAATAGAAATCTTCTCACTGCATCCAATTCTCCCCAGTGGCTGAGGTGATGGAGGCAGAAGAACCCACTCAGAGCTCAAGCAAGGACATCTGCCCTGTGCTCACTACTTCACTACATGGTGGGAGGAGTGGTAGATCAGGGGCACACTGTGTATGGCAAAAGAAAGAAAAATCAGGCCTGGGAATGCTTTAGAAGTGCATTGACCATCACAGTCGACTATGCGGAACTGCACCCATGGAGTAATGACCAGGGACACAGTAGTTTCATTCTTTTGTTTCTGGTCATAATCTTAGACTGAAAACTTGGCAATGTTTTTTTCCTGTGTATAGTGACAAGTGAAAAAGAAATCCATTATAGTGAGTTGTTTCTAACCATTGAGCTAGACAACTCTGACTCATTCTGTTCTCATACCTAATGTGCGTACATCCACCATGTGTTGGCTGAGCACAGCCATAACCTTGCAGTCACGACAGTCATGCCTTTAACCCATTTTTATTACATTTACTGCCTTGATATTAAAATGTCAAAGGACATAATAATTACTACTGAACAACTTCGGTATAAATTAGACACACTCTATAATCACATAGATCAGACTATGGCTATTTTTTGGAGCGTGTAGAGTGACTCTTTGTGTATCTCAGTACTTTTTCACTCCATCATCAGGGATTGGTTATGTTTACAGTTTCAAGTAATATCTCCTAGGATAAAATATAACTTTAGACATGTTTAAATGTATCTGGCCATGTTCAACATTATTGAGTACAGACAGACCTCATTTTAGTGACATCTTTCAGTGCCTTGTAAACTTAGGGTCATATCATAGTCTTAATGATATAAATGAGAAAAACTGTTTTTGTTTTTTTTTAAGAAATATAGATGTAAACTTCATATTTAAACTCTATAGTAAACAAGTGTGATTTTCGAATGCTGCATTACTAAGATCACAGAACCATATATATGCATTTATACACAGTTAATATCTCTATAAGAATTTTTTTGTACCTATATCTTTGCTGTATATGTATATGCATATACATATATGTATATGTGTCACATATATATGCATAGATATGGAGGGGGGAGTGTGTAACTATATAAATATTAATATACATATTTAATTTTATACATATATATAAATATAATGGTTATTTTTTCCCCATTCTAAAAAGGAGATTTTATGACTCAGATACTTACCAGATTGGAATGCCAAACATATATTCATCAGCAGAATTAAGATTTGTTAAATTTTTAAAAGATAATATTTTTCAACCTTGAGAATTTAAATGGTCTGTTTATGATTTGCTTTCAAATATCTGCTTTCAAATATCTGTTTGCTGTTAAAACACATGGTAAGGGTATATTTGAACTTTGCTCTGTAACATCATTCCATCCTTGAAGTATTTGAAAGGACTATATTAGGTGACCTCAGATCATAGAACAATTATGTTTGCAGTTTCAGTGTTTCAGTCTTGAATGCAAGATTTCACTAACTGTGTTGTTTCAGTGTTATTGCTATGGAGTAAAAATAATCTGAAATTTAACAGGGATTGAATTTGTTTCAGATGGCATTTTGTGCTTATATGGTATAAATGAAATGGTATTTTATTTACAAATCAATATTTATGATCCAAGTATTATCTTGTCACAAGCCAGATTCTACTGACTTTGCTCAGGCCAAATAAACTTTTGCAGGTAACTCAAGTGACCTAAGCTATATATTCATGAAGTAGTACACCATTTCATTGGCACAGGCTTTTTTTATGTGAGTTGTAGAACAGTGATGGATGATGAAAAGTCCCTTTATCTTTATAATCTTCCTCTGAAGTCCAACTTTTCCATCGAATTCTTTCTCCATGCCTGTGAAAAACTTCATTATCCTGTAAGCCTATCACCTAGACACTGTGCCTAGTTTCTTATGTCCAGGTTGTGTCCAAGTCTTGCAGACTTTTTCTGCATAATTCATCTAACAGGTGATACCATCCTTCTCTCCACCTAAAACTTTTTAAAACAAATTTATCTTGTGACTGAAAGGTCTTTTTTACTCATTGCCCCTCACAACATATTTTTTACTGATTTTCCCAGAATGCTGTAGTGTGGATATTTTTGCTCATATATTACTGCAAGCACATAACACCTCTTCTCAGCCTCCTAAAGTTCTCACTTCTTTGCTACATCAGACGTTACTTGCTTTTGTTTTCAAGATTTATACATTCTTTCTTTACCTTGAACATTACTGCTTCTTCCAGATTGAGATCCTGAGAGGCTGACTCCTATGTCCGTGCAACCCACACTAACATCCTCTGTCACTCTTTTCTTTCATTTTCTGCTTTCTCTTACAGTGCCCTTCACGCTTTAGAAGAGCTCGTGTAAGTACCATATAACCTTTCTCTCATCCCTGAATAGAACTTACCATGGATGAGAGGTTTGAAGAAACTGTTGACAACAAAGATGCTACAGAGTGCTCTGCCCTACTGCTTACCATGTAGAATACTATTGTTTAACTGTACCTTTGTCTTCCTTTGTCAGTATCCTTGAGCTTCTTCTCATAAACCAGAAGCAGACACTGTCTTTTTGTTTTGTGTGCAGCACCCAGTAGATATTATTAATCTTTAACTGAAATTCCTGGGATCTGCAGTAGTAGAAAAAATAAATGATAAAAAATATTTTTTTGAAAGTAACAGGAAAATCAACTCCTGACATTTGTATAGCAAACAACAGTTTGCTGAGGTGCATTAGGAATCACACAACTGCCGAGTTTGCTTGGGAATTCTGAGCTTCTTTATTCTTTTCAAATTTACTCCTGAAGATAAATGGGCAGATGCTGGGTTTTGAGCCACAAACAAAAAGTATCTTGTATGTGCCTGATTTTCCTAGTTCATTGTAAGATCCTTACAGGGGTCTATTTGTTGAATTTACATTTCACAAGCTAATTTCTTAAAAAAGGAATCTTAAAAATTTATCTCCTATAACAGTTTATCAGTTTGTTCTTCTAAATATTTGGGACCACCACATGCATTCCTGCAACTATAAAAGCTAATGTTTAGAAGTGTGAGTCTCAAATTATATAATATTATATCATTTTTATTTGATTTTTTATACAAATCAGCCTGAGAACTATACAATTTTCCTTTTAAACTCTATTACTGAATAATCAAAAAAGTGTTTCTTATACCATTGCATTTTTTTCCTTACTTTTTCTTTTTTTTTGTTTATTAGAAGGGCCTTTTAATGTCTTATGGTCACATAAATTGCAAGAATAGTCATAGCATATGCTACAAAATAGTTAAAACTGGCACCTCAGCCCTGGCTTTCTTTCCGAGTCCTTCCTTCAGATTTACACTTCTGAAATTCTAATTTTCCTTTATTATTAATGTTTGGCTCTATACCTTAATGTGTGTTCATGGCCTCCTTGTTCTGCAGACCTGAAGGACACTCTTATGCAATCTCTGTTACTCCTGTACCATTACCATAAATGTGTTTTACCCAGAGATGAACTGTACTTGCATTCCTAGGAAGTGAGACTGCATGAGCTGCACCTAAATGAGGGCTATGCACTTCCATATGGGTCCACGGGTCCTTCAATGCACTAGCTTGTAGAAAGGATTTTCAAAATCTGTTTTTATTTTGATGTCCAAGAGATTAAAGTGATTTTATAACTTTAACTGTACTGGGGTAATCTGAAATAGCAAAACAAAACCAGAGTGAGACAATGACAGAGGCAAGCATTTTAGACAGAAGTGAAACAACTTTTGTTGTAGTTGGAGCTGAGAACATAAATAAGCCTTCAAGCATCATCTGAAGGAGAAGCAGCAAACTGCAAAACCAACAATGAAAGGATGAGTTCTGAAGTACTTTGGCTTTATCAGTGGGTGTAACACAGATTATATATTTGAAATGAATCTTTATGCTTTTTTCTTTCATTAAGCTGTCTCAGAGACCTGCTTGAAACATTGTGTGGAAACAGGACTATTAGGGAGGAGGTAATGTTTTTTTGCTGAAATTTCTTCACTCATCTACAATGGTGTTTAGTGACTGCTGTGCTGAACAGGATTCATCTTCTTCTCATTACCCCTTCTCAGATCTGCTTTGTATTCTCAGGTCCTCTCATTCCATCACAGCTAAGGACAGATAAGGAAAGATAAGACAACACGAAAGAAGAAATGGTGACGGCAGTTGCCTGATCCAACAATTTCTCAGCTTGCAATGGTATAAGTAGTACAGATAACAGAGTTTTTTTCAGACAGGCAGAGAAATGAGAAGAAGGACAAGACCTGAATCAGGAAGGGATGCTCTTCAAAGAACACAACAGAATGAGCAAAAAGAGGTTGAAAGAAAAAATAATTTTATTGGAGAGACGAAGAGGGGAGAAGAAAAACACAATAGTAAAGGATATTGAGATGACTCAGATTGAACTGAAGAACATTTAACTGAAGAAAAAATTTGTAAAGAAACAAGTTGATTCAAAGAGGAAAAAGAGAGAAGAGTGTCTTGCAGCATTTTTTCCTCTAACTTTAAAAAAAATCTTGTTTCTGTTGCATATTTACACCATATATTTCTTTCTAATGGCAGCAAAATTAACATTACTGGTCTGGACAGGCTTTCAGCAGTTACTGATGTTTCAAATCAAACAACTACATTGTAAATTTGATAAGAATATCTATTAATGTTAGTGGTAGACATTTGGGAATTTCAGTGCATTTCATTTGTTTTAGAGTACATGATATATTAATATTTGCTTAAGTCTCAAAATATTGACAAGATCCAAGTAGAACCGTTTTCCAATCAAAGCTTTTTTGTCTTTACTCAACCACTTATTAGGTAGTTGATGAAAATGGGGTCTCATAAGTTGCAATATCAGCAAGGATTGCTCTGACAAAAACAAATAGGTATTTGCATCCAAGCAGGGAATCTGATATACCCAAATGACTGGAATAGATTTACATTGATTAGGTAGCCTGCAAGTGCTCTGTACAGCACACATATCCCAGCTTGTTGAACACAGCATGCATGTTTTAGAACTAATCTGTGAATAAGTTGTGGTCATTTCTTGGGAGAATATGGAAATCCAGCAGTCCTCATAGAGCTATAGCCCAGGATGCTTTATATTTAGAAGTTTGAACTGCTACTGCCTTCTTGCGTTTTCTTCCCATACAGAATTTCCAGAGTGAACATATCTAAGGAAACCTGTAAGTATTCATCTACATACAAACCTCCGAGGAATATATATTTAGTTCTACGTGTGGAGATCTGGAATTACAGAGCAGATTGTAATCAAATGACAGAATTCATTTTATAGCATTCATCCATGTGATAGAATTTACATTCGAGAGAGACTTTTTGATCCTACATTTAACATGAAAACTGTTGATGAAAGAAGACAAGAGAACTGTGGCTTAAAAATATTCTGACTTACATCTCTCTTTCCTGCTTTCTGCTTTGTTTCTCTCTTGCCTTCTACAAAACCTTCCCCGTATCCAGCTTAAATCTAGAAATTGGAAAATATATCAACATAACTGGATTGTTGTACTGAAGTGAAGCTGTAATTCTGTAGCACACATCTGAGGATTGTCTGAGGGGTATTTGAATGTTTTTTTCAAATACAGTTTGGGGTTTGTTTAAAGACACTTAAACAGAAAGATAGCTTTCCACACAACTGTAATGTGCTTACCATGTGCAACAATATACTCTCAGCTCATAAGAGCAGTCATAAAAGATTCTGTGGCTGAAAAAAGAGCAGCATTTAACATTTTACTTCAACCTAATAGCAATTCTTTGAGCCCTCTACTCTTAAACTCCTTCGCTAAGTTTCTCACTGTGTAAAAATTACAGACTCAGATGCGGCTTAAATTTCGCCTTTCTGTTTGACTAAACATACCCAACTATGGCAAGAAATCATGTCAAGGAGATGAACATCTTGACGCAGGAACAATTTGGTGAGAAATTACTTTCTTGGTAAAGCACCTGTAAGTACAGGATTTGCAGATCAAGAGCTCTCCTTATTTTGTGCACTTAAATATTTTGCTGCAAATGCGTGCGTCATTTTTTTTCCCTTGCAGGGAATTTTCCTTCCTATTCCCATTTGATATGAATTAAACTGACATTTATTTCCACATAACCTTGTGCACCCTGTTCTTTGTGTTGTAGCAAGTGAAAACTGGGGTGTGGAAAAACATCCATCAGAAAATATTGCTTTTTTTCTTCATGTCTCTAATCTGCTTTATACCTACAAAGTCTGTGAATTCTTTTGCTGTAAAGGAAAGTAGTATGATATTGGCAGCTCAGTTCACCAACACTATCAATAAGACTCCAGGCTAAAAAAATGTCTGAATACTACAGGTTTAATTTCTACTCCCATTTAGTTTCCAAATAGCCCATCTTTTTACCTGTTTAATATTTGTTTCTCTGATGTCTAGACAATTTCTCTTATACTTCAAGTCCTACCATGTTCTATGACAAGGCCTTCCTAACAAGACCCTGAGGAAAAATACCCTGAAGCTGAAATTACAGTCTCAGTTGTGCTTGCTGTTGTACATAAGTTTTCTGACAGAATAGCTCATTGTGGGGAAAATGCTGATTTAACAGAATTTAAATTAGTAACATTAACTGAATGAAAATCTACTTCTTTAAGAGACTTACATCTCCGAACTCCCATTTCCTCATAACCTTACTACCAGGTGGATGTTTGGTAGTCATTTCCAAGTTACATTGACACCAATTTTCCTTCCTTTTAGATCCTAATTGGGAACTAGAGATCTCAAAGCTTCTGAGCATCATATTTACCACCTGATTAATTTTATCAGTTGACTACCCGGAGGCCTTAACCTTGGTTAATTAGAAAACTTGATAACTAATCCTCTTTATTGCTGGCTCAAGAGCTTACTGACAAACCAAGGGAACCAATCAGCCTGGATGCCTATAACCTCATTTTGGTTCCAAAATTTCCCAGCTTTTATGAACTTCTTTCCCATGGAAAGTACGACTTCTCATCTGTCTTGGTTTGAGACAATTCGGAGGGGTGGAGACCTCGGACAGAAGTCTCCTCCCTTGGATTCAATACACCTGGATTCTCCAATATATAGAGAGACTAAATACGCCCAGATGTAAGTGAAAAAAACCCAACTCTTTACCAAGAATAAATGCTAATAACAATACTGATAGAACTGCATTAAACCAAACGATGAGGAGAAACATCCCAAGCCTGCCCACCCAACCAAATTGAGATGATGGAAAAAACACACGTGGCTACACAGACGAGATAATGTTCATATAGTTCCACATAGTTTGCTTCCGCCACGCCTGGAACATTTGGTAGGAACAGTTAGAGAGTCAGTGCTGGAGTGAGGCTGTGGTGCTGGTATAGGCAGTTGGAGCAGGGTTATAGACCCCCCAGGTGACTGGAAGGACCCTCAAGACACCTGTTTGATCCAGTGATGAGACTTGGTTGCTCCAATTTCAATGTTCATTGGTAGAAGTGGTAGTTCCAGTCCAGATCTGTGAAAGTGGTAGTGGAAGCCACAGGTGGCGAAGGAAGCCCCAAACTCAGAGTTATATCCTCTCAGGTCCAGGTGGGACCACCTCCAGTACCTCTCCTGGGGCAGAGAGTTTTGCACTGGATGATATAATACTGTGAGTCACAGACATTTTGGGAGTCTTTGACACTTTCTAAGATGTTGCAGCTGAGTCCATTATGGCTCATTATGGTTCATCAATAAAAGATGAACACCTGCAGGTTAGGAGTGAATGTTCTGGGGAGTTTTCACAGCTGGGTCATCCACGTAAGGAAAGAGAAAGACTACCCTACCTTGCAGAGTTTGCCTCTTTCCTTATCTTGTTTAATGCCCAGCTTGTAGCCTGATGTGTCAGATGTGCACAACTTCAGCCCCCAGCCTGGGTGGCCACTCTACGCACTGTTAGCAAAGCACACTAGTGATCAAGCCATCAGCACCAATAGTCCAGTCTCTTACAGCACCTGGGTGGTCACTGTAGGTGGTCAAATGTTTGAGTCATTAATTGTAGCAGCAACTAGACAGACAACACTGGCCACCTGGATGATAAAAGAAGGAAATACTAAAGCAAAAATATTGTGGTCTTGAGCTAGCCAGAGCTAAGATTAGTGTATGTTTGAAGAGAATCACAACATCAAGCTGGAAAGCTGCTTGAGGCATGATTGTGACTGAAGGGAGTCACGTGTGTGTGTTTGGTATGTGTGGGGAGAAGAACACCTGGCCTGGCTTGATAGCTCGAATCCAGAGAGTCTGTACAAAGATATGGGATAATAAAGTTATAAGTTCTGCCTGGGCAGTCTGTCTCCATGTGGATACATTCACCAAAATTAATCACTAGAGCAGTTCAGTCTCTTTAAAGATGGCAAAACACCAAAAAACCAAATAAGCATATTTAGAGAAAAAAGAAAAGAAAAGGTGAATACCAGAATTTTTGTGTAACCCAGGACATCGTCCAAAGGAGATGAGTGACGCATAAGAAGAAGAAAATTTGCATTGTTTTACAATTACAGGATTTATAAAATAATTTATAAAATGCAAATTTTGTGCAGTCTAAAATAATTTTGCATTTGTGCAAAGTGATCTATCTGATACTGTACCCCTTCTTTATCATACAGTCACAAATACTAATTTTTAATAGCCCATAGAAGTAATAAAATGCCTCTTTACAACTATATGATGAAAATTATTTCTATCTGCCTGGCTTTTGGTGAGATTCCACTCAGTTTGCATATCAGCTTTTAACAGAAATTTCAAAAGCCAGATACTAAAGCTATCATAATAATTTAATAAAATCTCTAGGTTTCAATCCCACATTCTGAAGTTCTGAAAATTTAAGGGGTGTGCTTTTCTTACCTTTGGCTAAAATGGAGAAGAGCCTTCTGGAGACCCAGGTGGAAAGAAGTCTAGAGGGGTAGGAGTTTGTACCAATACTTCCTGGCAACTGAAGGTAAATCATTGCAAGGGCCAGTCTTTGTGAGCGCTTTAGTTAATGTGGTAGTGTGTGGGTTTGTTAAAATTCAGTCTAAGTCAGGGTTGTAAATGCTGCAGTGTCTAACTGCGAATTCTCTTGGAGAGCTGAGTGAGGATGCATGGACCAGCAAAGGAAAGGCACGGTACAACAAAAGGAGTCTCTTCATGGTTATTTCAGGAACAAAGATTTCTTTGGGATGCTGCATGCCGATACTTTCTCCATTAACACCACATATATGTTTTGCACAGGGATAAGCCGCAATGACCTGTCATAAATAAAGTTATAAGACTGTGAGCTGAAACTTGTCAAGTTGTAGCAGCAGAGGGTAACAGTCTCCCCAAGGAGATGCTCTCATCTAGGCTCACTCATGTTGATTAGGTGTACTCTGAATTCTGAGTTTAATTTCATAATTTGCATGCAATTCAGATGATCAGACTCTCTTGTCCTTATTTTGGTCTCCCCTCAGACTGAAAGTGAGATATTTAGCATCATCTAATCTAGACAATAAACTGCAAAGAATACTCAGAAATAACAGCTAGGGATGTAATGTTAGTAACAGGAACCTCTCAGCCAGATCCATTGATTGGCTATGTTCACATGCATCCTCTAGCTTGGGGAAAAAGAAAGTATGATACCACAAAACACATGTGATTTAAATACTTACGGTATAGCTGGCTTATGAATGCTGTTTCACACTTACTTCAATGCGTATAACGAAATCACTTCCCTTACCCATCTTTCCTCTCCACAGACTAAAATCCTCTGAGCAGAGATGCAACAATTCATAGACCATTTCTGAGGCTCCATGATTTGAGAAGTATCTCATGTCCCCTCTCATTCTTTATTGGGAGATCTGTCTAGTTAAATGCCACCTGAGATATGTCAGAGGAAAATGAAATCCTAGAAACACAGGAGATGAAGTAAATAACAGTGTTGAACAGACATCTATCTGTTTCAGAGATAAAAACTCTGAAAATAGGCCCGGGTAAAAGAAACAGTAGATCTTAACTTGGCCATTGAACCCAGACATTTTCTAAGCAAAACTGTTTGAGGAACAAAAATTCCTGGAATGGTTTTTGTTTTTTGAAGGCTCAAGTTTGAAAGCTAGTTAGGTTTATCAACAAAAGAGACCATGATGTCATAGAAATAGTCCTGTGAATTTAAAAATAACTTTTGTGAGCATAGCACTGATTTTCTATAAGCTGTTTAGCCCCATATTTCTACTTGCAAGGGCCACTTAGAATCTCAAATCTATTTTTCCCCACAAAAATGAGTATTTATTGATACAACCCTCTATTTCTAAATTTGTTGCTGGAGCATCAAAGTATTCCTAATGAGATTTTAAGTAACTACTCCTATAACACAAACTTTAATGTATATGTCAAATTACCTAAGTATAAAACCAGTGTTCTAAGCAAAACCAAGTAACTTCTTCCTCTTTAGTTCCTAAAGGAAGATTGTAATGAAGTGTAGCAATGTAATGCAGATGACCAAAACTACTTCCAAGACTTTTACAGTAATGTGCCTTTACTATGCAGGAAGAAGTCAGGTCCTTCGTACTTTAGATAAATTAAGGAATGTATGCTTTTCTGCATAAAATTAATCCAAGTCTTCACGAGTACTAACAGGAAGATATTAATGATGTAGTTTCAAGAATATTTTGGAATATACTTGTTAGTACGGGGATCTGAAAGGAAAAAAAGTAATACACAAAATTAGGTCTTCTCCCTGAGGTTTTGGGGGGGGGAGGGGGACTTCTGGTGGTAAGGTTTGGAGACTTGGCAGGGAGCCAGCTTCAAACCATATCAAGGCATTACCAGGTTTTTCTCTATTCACCAATCAAAAATATCAGTATTTTTGGAATGAACTCTGATTGAAAACTAAAACTGAGACTTACATAATTAATGTATTGTATCATGGTAAAAAATATGTAATTGATACATTCTATCATGTCATCCCAATATGAAGATCTCATATATTAATTTGTTCCAAAAAATATCCTCACGCTTTCCATGAAAACTATACACTTTGTGAAAAAACCTTGTATAGTAAAACCAATTATACACAGAGAAACAGTTTTGACATAAGATATCGATCAGTCCCATTTATCCATCATTCATGCTAAATGTTAGTTGGATATATCTGGAAAAAATACTGTATTGGAATTTCATGTCTTTACTAACAACATTATGTAGCAGTAAAGCTTAGTCACCCTTAATACTTAGGCCTCAGCTAGTTTCCCCATGGAAACGAGTTTTGACCTCCAAGAATTAGTTGAGACTTTGAGTGTTAACTAATGACAAAGTACTATTAATGTATATTCTACTTGGTGAGTTGCCCAGTCCTTTCTTAGAATTTAAATAGTTTTCTCATACTTCAATGCATCCATCTATACTCAGTTAATACAAGGATTCTAAATACAATGCTACTATGAAACCATTGAGGAAAGAAATATTCCTTCCACTTCAGGGAAAGCAAAAAATGTTCATCTGAACACCAGTTGAGATTCAGATAAGCTATATACATATTTTATGATTATGACATTTCTACAGGAAACACTCAAGTTAGGAAATGGTGGAACAAGTTTGCTGGTTCAATTTTTTTGTACAACCTTCTTCTGTGTATGTACTTTAGTTCTTTATCATGTAATCAGATGTAATCATGTAATCATGTAATCTTCTACAGGAGCTGTACCTCATTCAAGATGAATGGAGACTGTACCATGGAATTAATCATAGCCTTATAATAGCTAAGGATATTAGACAGAGGATTTTTGATTTTTTGTTTAGAAATCTTGGATGTGTTCCACAAAGCAGGAAGTTTTGTTGTTATAGTAATATTTTGGGATCTGGGTGCAAACTCCAGCATTTTCTCATGTAACTGATAGGTGTTTCTTATTTTCCTGCAACTTAGTCTCTAAAATACATGAAATCTATCAATAGGGTCTTATAAAAAATAAATTAACTGATCTTTGTGAAGTATTCATTTGAATTAATATATGGTGGAGAACTCTAGGTGGAATTGAATAGTTCTGTATTTAGTGCAGAAGTTTGAAGGGTAAGTTGTAAATAAAACATGGTAAGGCATCCTCACTGAGGACAGAAACCGTTTTTAATGCTGTAATTGCTCATTCAGTGCCACTATTTACTGTATATATACCCTGAATGAAGCAGGAGTTCTGTGAAAAGAGCAATATGTAGTCAGAAACTTGAAATCTGTGTTAGTAAACACAAGGAGAATTAAAGTTGACCAGATCGCCTGACTGAAGTTGACTCATATCCACCCACCATGCTTTACAGGGAAAGCAAACATATGCTTCTTTGAACTTATGCATATATAAATATCTTTAGTGTTATCTTATATAATTGGTTCCACAATCTGCCAACCAGCATAGTAAAATTCTTTGCCCTTTAGCAACTTTAATGAATGAAGAAACAAAGATTCCCTTCATGGATGACCAAAGTTTATATTCAGAATTCTGAATTATCTCACTGTCCTCTCAAACTGTATTAAATCTTTACTCTGTCTACTACAGAGTCACCTTACATATGAGTTTCGTTCATTTCGCAATCACACTTGGGGTTTTTTTCCAGATATATGATATTGACAAGTATGACAAGATTTCCTCTTATGACTCTTCCAACAGATGGTTTCTGCTGTTCACAGAAATTCTTAACTAATAAAAACATGTATTTGCAAATTTTCTTACCAGGTTTCTTTCCTTCTGTATTACTTTTCTTGAAGAATTTCCTTTCTTCCTTCTCTGACATCCTTATTCTCCGTCATATTATGTTAGACTATAGAACTTTTTCCTACTCGTTTTGTACAGGTTCCTCCTGAAAACCAATAAATAGGTTATTTCATACTATATAGTCCTAAAGAAAACTTCTTCTATATTAAACAATAATTTCTAATATGGACTTATTAAGCATCTTAATGAAATCCAAATATATCATATGTATCGCAATTCATGATCTAGAAAAAAAATCCAAAAATTTTGCAGAGAACATTATTGAATAAGTCATGCAAAATCTATCTTGTGTAAATTCAGATTTTACCTTATCCTTTAGCTGGAGGAAAAAAACCCACAAAAACAAACAAACAAACAAACAAACAAACAACCTAAAATCCCATAAAAATAGCATCCTCACTATTTTAAACTCTATTAAGAATCTTACTTGAGTCCTAGTGCTATTTCTTTAACACCTTTTCCTGCTATTTTAATGCACGCATATATATCTTTAATATTCTTGTGTGTTCTATTACAGTCTATTTACACCTGTTTCTCTTTCATAAAATTATAATCTACTCTTTGCCTATTTATACTACATGCATTTCCTTGAAAGTAACCTTGACAAAAATAAAACAACAGAAAAATTAAAAAAAAAACAACATAGGCATAGTTCTGGTGAGTTCTACGTCTGACTGCTTTGCTGACTCTAATGTTGGCATGGTTTCATCAACTGGAATGTTTTGGTAACAGTTGTCTAAGGGTCAATTTGCTGTAGGGCTGCCCTGTCCTTTTAGATGGCATTTAATTTTCAGTTGCATAAAATTGTTCTGCCCCTTACATGGTGTTCTACAAATGCCTTATGACATCTATCCTCAACATCTTTTATAGTGAAGCAATGCCTGGCTCCCCTATGTCTTTATTTATTAGACTGTAAAATATATGCAGTGCATTCTATCCTCTATGTGTGTTTTGCATGCTTATAAATACAGATCAGTTCATTTCATATTTTTCTGCAAGTCAGAATCTAAATCTCATTCTGTTCTTTATATTGTGATACGCATCCTTGCAGATAAAGTCATGGAACCTTTCCTAACCTTCTTTTCACTTATTCCAACAATTCACAGTACTTGCTCTCTTGTTTAAGCATGTGTTTGTAAGATGTAGTCATTATAATATGCTGCCTTATTTAATCATTCTTTATTGGTTTTGTATATCACATATTAGCTGTGGTGGCAATGCTTTACTGTGAAAATTATGTATGGATAGACCTATGGGCTAGAGAAGCCACAACATAAAAATACATTTTTATACACAAAATTCTGTAAACTAGAATGTCATTTTCTTTTCTTCGTGTAACAACACTATTTAGAAGGTCAAATTTGTATATTTGTTGTCATTTCCAGAAATAAAACTGTACCAACCTTTTACCATCTACTTTAAAGTAGCTGTATAAATTATAAAATAATTTAATGGAGTAGATTTATTTTCCTCTCTACAGAAAAAAAATCTATGGTAGCGAGGAAATCTCAGTTATACTTTTGAAAGTTTTGTTCATTTACTTGCAGAAAATCAGAAAACATGCCCTGTGTCTCTTTGTAACACCTTGAATTGAAGATGGTTTTTTGCACAGAAATATTAAATCAAGAGGTTAGCTCTCATTCTGTCTTTAGTAATAATTAATTTTATGGTGTTGGGTAAAGCTGGATAGCTTGGTGTCTATTCTAGGCTCAAACTGCTACAGTGGCTTAAGATAGTACAGTTTTGTTGCCATCTCTCTTCAAGAGCTCTCTTACAGCAAAACATGAAGTATGCAGATATTCAGCATTTTCAGTACAAGGTCCAGCAATTTATGTTTGACTTTTCCCAACAGTGAGTTGAGCTAAACAGGTGGATACTGCTGTTCAAAACTGTTTACATACTTCATTCTTCAAATATGTGTGGATGGGATCACATAATGACAGCTGGATGTCTGCAATTGCATGCAGGCACTGTACTTTTAGTTTATGCCGTATCTAAAGTAACAGTACCCTGATCTAATTCTCTTTTACTGAAATTTAAGTAATTATAAGAGAAGCTCAAGGGGGCTCACATTATTACCAGCGATCAGCTGATGGGCAATAATTTACTGAGCCACTACAGCTTGATTCGAGAGTGTGTGAAAACTCTGCTTCCCTATCTGAAAAACAGAGATAAAGTTTCCTCACAGTTCTCATAAGGACACTGTGAGAATTAAAGTTTACACACTGCTTCAAAATGTAAACTGCTACATAGATTGAGTCCAGAATGAAAATGATGCCACCCTTTGGAAAAGATAAGTGTTCCGTCTACCAAAGAAAGGAAAGCAGTCATGCACAACATGCATATTTCCTCTGCAAGATGTGAAAGTGTGGTATGGATCTCTAAATACTAGGAAGCTGACAAAAGAGTCAGTTCTCTATGGCATGAGAAAATAAACAAGAGACACATTAGAGTAATATCTTTTTCTAATTAGGTGTGTGTGTCTTGTGCATATGTATGAGCTGTATAAAATTTCTTCTGAAGTTATTGTTGATAAATTATCTGACAGACAGTTTGATATTGCTGCAAAAGTGAATTCAACTCCACAGTCATTCTTTGAACAGCAGGATTTATTTGTCATTTATCAAAGTTTAATATATGCAATCTGTCTCACAAAGGGCAATAGTGAGGAAAGAGGAGTGAGGAAAAAGGGAAGAGTGAAGCAGGGCACAGCTTATGCTTTTGAAAGTGTCCCAGCCTTACTCTGCTTGCTCTGTTTAAAAAATGAAAATGATCAAAGGACTGAAAGTGCAACATCCTTCGAGAGTTGCCTGGCAAGTGCTACATGATGACTAGCTTTTGTGCAGCTCAAGCAGCGGTCTGTTCTGTGCACTATCTGGACTCTCATTATCACTCATCTGTCAAACCTGCTGCTGTAAAAAGAGCTGGGGTGGAGGTCAACTTGTAAAGTAGCAGCAGCAGAAGCAGAGATGTGCTCCACTCTCTGGTGAGTCAGTTAGTTCTTTTTCTTTAATGTGGTTAATCCACCATCCAGGACTAAATTGGTCCTGAATGTTGTTTCCTTCCTTTCCACTCTGACCTGTCCACAGGAGGTGCTAAAGGAAGTCTTTTATTCCAAATGACTCTAGTAACCTGGAGCCCTGTGACTGAGGGATAATAAATGTTATTGGTCCTTTTGGGAAATTCAGATGACTCAGGATGCACAGCAACTTTCTTTTTTCAAGGTTTAAGCAAACACAGAGATCCAGGAAAGATACTGCTCTGTCCCAGTGGAAGACAGCTAAAAGTGAATCTGTTTCAAGATAGTGAGTGTCACCTAAGTTTTCTCATTAAAGCCCTATTACTGGCCTCTCACTGAGATCCACAAGGGTCAATAAATATCTACTTGAAGCCTTCTGCAAATTCTAAACCAAAGACTGAAATATCACCAGTAGTCTTAGTCTTTATTTTTCCATAATCATTTTTTATAAGTTTGGAGGTTTTTGTGTTTTGGATTTGTTTTGGTTTGGGTTGTTTGATTGTTTTTTTTCCTGCACATAACTGAAGTTTAAATATCTATGGAAGACTTTTTTGTAAGTGATATATATAAGTCAGACTGATAATTTCCTTTAAATTTTTGTATGTATTATGGTTTGTTGTGAAAACATATATTACCTATTGACCACTGGATGTTCCTGCCAAAAATATCTTAATCACTTGAAAATAGAAAAACACTTTAAATTTCTGGAGAAACCCAGAGTAAGTTTGATACTCAAATGCTCCCTCGTGACACTGTAAGCTGAGCTGAGAATTTCCTGTTAGTATTATCTGTTACAGTGAGCTTGTTGCCAGGTTTCTCAAATATTTTTTACCTGAATTTTTTGTCACAGATGCAATGCTGATTCAGTGAAACAAAATTACTTATAAACTTTCTTTTCTTGTTACTAAATTGTTCAAGAAAATGTTATGTAAATAAGCAGTCTTATTTTATCAGGGACCTTGACTTGACCTAGACTGCAGTTTCAGCCAGGACTCAAGATTTGGTCTACGTGACTTACATTTGCCCTCTACAGATTAAATAGAAAGACGAAGTGATCATGATGGGTTTTGTTAGCAGTGGTGTCAGTAAGGCACCCAACGGGAAACCAAGCGAAGCTATACCCAAAGCTAAGCTTTGCCTATGATACAGTATTAAGAGATGGCATGTGAGAACAACTCCACCTTCATCTTTTATTTGATCTGAATACTACATATAATCAAGTGAGTGTTATTTCTAACTCCTGAAAAGGTCAAGGAATAATATCTCTCCCATTTTCTCACAATACTTAGTAGCCCCAATTGTTAGTTAAAAATAAATAACTAATTTCAGTATTATTTTTCTCTAAAATTAGCAAATTAGGAGAAATTAAGTTTTTAAGAAATATTTCTTCTAACAGTGATATTTGCTTAAACCATTCTTAAGGTTTAATCAAAAACTATATCCTATTATAAAAGGCTGTTTCTAATTTTATTTCTCTCCTTTTTAACTAAAATTTAATGACAAAAAAAGAAAAAACTGATATCTTCATGTCTCATTTAACTTAATGATTAAGAAAACATACGATGAGAAAAAAGATAAAAAAAGGAACTTGCATTGAGTGTTAAGAAAAAAACTCATGCCTTTTCCTAACAAGTTAATTTGGTGAACATGAAAGAAAACCAAAGATTTTTGTTGAGAGAAAAGAAAAGAAACTAGACTATCTATAGCTTAACCTCAGTTCCAGACCTCCATACAAACATTTTTTATTGCTCCACAAAGACAGTAGCCACAGCAGATCTCAGGTGGACGACCTGAATGCCTCATGGAGGCATTTAGCTTGTTCCCCTTCTTTTATCTGTTAATAATTGCAAGTTGTAAGCTTGATCGTAGTCTGACAGTAGACATAGGTGCTATTCCAATTGCAGTTGAGAAGTGGGAATTCCCATTCTCTGAGGAATATGGTTGCATGTCCCTGGAATTATCACCTGTTGCTGAAGCCACCTGTGTCAGGCTTACACTAGGCAGGTGTTGGGGCTCTACCATTTTTAGGGCTCAGAATGGTGTTTGAGGTGAAATATCCTTTTTTTAAAAATTATTGTAAAAAAGCTGATTCCTTCACACTAGCATATTTCACAAAGTTATCTTGATGTCAGCTGAAGTCTGTCTGAAAAGATTTCTTGGATCCAGGGTAGATTTTGTGAGCTAAGATCCACAGAAAAATTACTCTGGAGAAGGTCGTTGCTAAATGCTTTCAATTAGGACATAGAAAACAAGGCATTAAGTCTTTTTTTGCCCAGGCATGGATTAGAACTTAAAATTTCATGCATGCTCTGAGTATCAGCTCCTCTGAAATTGGCCGTCTTTCCCAAAACTCTTGAAAGCCTGTTTTGTTCACATCAGGAACTGAAAACAAATGCCAGAACTCTGACATTTATCATAAGATGGAAACCTTGTTTTCCATTCAACCATATACAATACTTCAGAGCAAAGCGACAACAGGCATTCATCTTTATTTTTTGTATATAAATTGAGAATGAGATACATTAAAGAACTTTTTTACTAGATACTTCCATGGGCTTTCGAGTGGTCAGTTAATGTTGTCTGGAAGGAGACATGTAATAAAATGAGTCTATGATTTATTTTATATAAGCAAAGGTTAGCTTTTTCTGAAGAACTGAAGTATATAAGACATTCTGGCAAATTATTGAGACAGAATAAAAGAATGTGGCTCCTTCAGAATCAATGGAGTTGAACCATTTTTTACTGTCAGCAGCTATTGCCAGTGCCTGATGAGTCCTAGTGTTTTAGTTTGGGCATTTGGTATATGACTAAATTGAGGTGTGATGGACTACTATAAAGTTTATCTTGGTAGAGTATGATGACAGCAAAGTTAGCCAGAGAAAATAACCTAGTGTTAGAATTTCAGGGGACAGACCCACAAATTCCCTGGGGTGGCCTGAAAAGTACAGTCCTTCTGCAGGTGAACTTGAGTGTTCGAGAAACAATAATGTAACACAAATTAATTCAAAGCTATTTGGTCTCTTCCTCATCTTACTAGAAGAATTGGTCTTTTTTTATTACAAGATTTTTTTTCTAAAGATTACTCTTGCCCAAAAGATAGTGAGGAGTCATGGGTGAGGTATTTTGAAGTCTAGCATTATCCTTGTCTGTGCGTCACAGATATAGTTACTGTCAGAGACACCTGCTTCAGCAAATATCTCAAGGTCTGATGGTTAAAAATTTTTGAGATACTCTATTTATGTAAGGACCAATTAATGAATACTAGGAAAGACTATAGATATTTCACTCTAAAGTAGTAATTGACAGTTGATATTATTTTTCTGAGTGAGAGTTCTTCTGATGTTCATTTGCCTTTTCCTTTATAATATGTCATGGTAGGAGGAATATTAATTAAAGACCATAAATCATACTCTAGTGAGAGTGAAAAATCTACTTAAATCTCTATTTTAGAAATATTGAGTAAATCTTTATTAACTCTAAGTATTACCATTCTTTTAAGTATTTGCATTTATTTATCTTCGGTAGTATTTTAATTTCTTCAGGATTTTATGGAGAAATAGGGTGTCATTAAAGGGTAAATCTGATAAAATCTAATAAAACATAAAACCAAAAATAACTTTTTGTTGGTTCATTTAATGGAAAATAAACATATATCAAAGCTGATGTGGTAATAGTCAAAATCTAAAATATAATAAGAGACAGCTGAACTTCACCGGTTTGCTATATCTCCATGTTTCTTTTTTACCTCATATATCTAGAAAAATAAAGCTGCAGCTGTAAATCCAGTGAACTATCCTACCATGTAATTGCAATACCACCATGGGTATGTGAAACCTTGGGAACAAAATGGGAATTGTTTCCTGATATTAGTTGTTGCAATTTTGTTCTAAATTTCAGTATCACATTGTTAAAAGGTTTAAAGAGGTGTTTGTCACCATAACCAACTCTCCAAGTCCTAAACTATCAGTCAGGTATTCTTACATATGAAATATGTTATTTTTTGTCTTCCGTAAAAGGTAACTGCAAAGAAAGGATGGCACAGCAAGTTTTTTGACAAAATATTGTGCAACATGGTTTCAAATTGCTAGACTTTGCTGTAACTGTGCCTAGTGCCTTAAACATCTGAGTGTTGAATCTTTATTTCAACCTCTGATCAATAGCACATGCTTCATATACATTTCAGCAAGTGTTTCTGCCTTTGAAAGTGGAAGCAATGGGAATAAGGTTTCAGTTCTTTAAACACTTTTTTTCCCTTTTTCATTCTATGTGAAAGTGTCAAAGATAGGATGGTCACAATAAATACACAATTATAATTTAGTGGTGTTTGCAGTTAAAGGCAGTTTTCAACAAGTTTGTGTGCAGCAGACACTGCTGCCAACAAATGAGTGATATGTGTCAGTACAGAACCCTCTATATAAAAATATTAAAATTGAAGATTATACTGAACTCATAGACTCTAATACGGTAACTGTAGGTAAGCAATTTTTTGTAACGATGGAACCTGAATTATGGATTTACCTAATCTCACTGATATAAGTCGGCTGAACTATCTTTATTGCTCTTTCCTATCTGAATGTTCCCAGAGAGTAAAACAAAAGTTCTATATTTGAAGAGAAATATTTCATACTATAATGGTATTGTAGATTAGTTTCATGATGTTCTTCTACATATTTTGATTTATCCATAAAAGAAGCATAACTGAGTCTACATGTTTTTCATATTTTGATTTTTGTTGATATTGTTAACAAAACTGCCACAAAAATTTGTTTATGGACAAATTTCACCGTGTTTCTTGTGTCTGCTCAATTGGTATCACGGTAAGGTAAAAATTATCTAAATCAAGTATCAATGTGTTATCAGACTGTTGAAATTCTGGAGTACAGTGATGAGCACAAAATAAAGAAATTAATAGAATTAAATTACAGAATTAAATAGAATTAAAACACTATTTTAAAACAAAAATCCAATTTCAGGATTTCTTTGTGTGTGTTTTTATTACAGAGGAAAAAATAAATATTGTATTTTTAAAATGACTAGTATAGTATTTTCTTGATATTATTATTTTGTAACTGGTTACATTTCAAACATGGAAAGTTTGTGTGACCACTCATGTAGTTCTAAACCACTGCTTTAATATTTCAAAAGTCAGTTTCCTAAGAAGGAGTGAAAATAATTTTAAAAAACCTTAATCTTAAAAAACTAAGACTGGAATTTTCCATCTCTACCAGTCATAGATTGTCATGAAACTCGTAGTAATCAAAGAAAAAGTTCCTTTTTTTTTTGTTTGTTGCCACCAGTACTAGTAATATATTGCTGAGGAGTTCCTCAAAATATCAAAGTTTTTCTTTGGGTGTCATATGTTACTTTTGTAGAGCTATGTCGGCACCAAAGCATGAATCATACTGACTTCAGGTCATCATCTGTCAAATGGAGCTAGAGTTTTTGGGAATTGTTGATTGGTACTTGGAGTTATTGCTACGTGAATAAACCTTGGGTACTTATAAGCTGACTGACTAACATGAAATGTGCATTGTCACATAAAGGATATTTGATGACAGCTGCACACACTGTTGCGTGAATAATGATATTTCTTTGGTTCTGAGGCCAAATATTTGTTTGAAAAATGCTGAAATGAAACAGTAAAAGAAAAAAGAGAGGATCTTTTTCCTGACCAAAAAGTGCTTCCCATACGAAACACAGACCTGTGATTTGTTTGTAACGTATTCCTCTTCTTTCTCAAATTTTATTTTTTCAGAACATTGATTTGCTGAGAGATAAAATCACAGTTCTGGCTAGCAACGTTCACCACACACAACAATAATAGATACTGCTAGACATCTCTTTTAAAGTTAGTGAAGACTTCAGAGCTTAGAGCCAAGTTAGAGGGTCTTTTTACTAACTCAAAGTTTATATATAATAGATTCTTTAGCTGCAGCCCTCTAATGAAATGTGCATTCAAGTAGAGGAAACTGGTTTTGCTTGCTCAGTAGATCTGTTTAGCCACCACATGAAAATGCATTTGGTAAAGCCCCTCTTATTTTTACAACGAATTGACTGAAAATAATTCACACATATATATCTCAAGGTCTCCTTTGAGGCAACGATGAAGCTTACAGAGGGCACCTAAGATGAGCAACTGCTTGGACAGTGCAACTTGCCTGTTCTCAAGAGGCTCCAGTAAGGTTTTATTTTATGTAGACTTCTCTATTTGATATCTTGATGAACTCATCTTGGCATGTTCGTTGGACAAATCTTCTCCTATTCATACATTCATTCTTTTCAACACAATTTCAATTATCTTATTCCCAATTCTAAAATCTTGCTGTCTAAATCTAAGCCACTTCTACTTCTGTCTCCAACTCTCTACCTCTCATCTTCAGTTAGCAAACTGCATTTCTCTTTATTCCTCTAAAATATATTACTCTATAAAATTTAAGTTCCTTCCTCCTTTCAGATTTTTCCCTTAAGACATCTGCTTTTTGTGGTTCATGACACATTCTGGATAGAATATTGTGATATTTCATTTCAATCATGCCACCTCAGAAGAGATGACACTGCAGAAATATAATTTACAAGGGGATGAAAGCACTGATGCCCTTTTCAGTTTTCAGTAAGAATGCATCCAAAGTCCATTAAATTCTTTTTTTTTTGCAAGTACTCAGAATATTAAGAAAATATTAATGGTGGAATACTAACAGCAGTGTGATCATATTCTTAACATTAATCCCCTTGATTATTTAACTTTCTTTGAGAATATGAAGTTGAAAATGTAAATAAACATAAAGTAGTTGTATTGAAATTGTTTTCAGATATTTTTTGGCATTCAGTCAGCAGTTTAAAAGCATCTGGAAGGTCAAACATGAGGATTTTTATGTTATAAAAGGACGTAGTTAACATTTAAAGTTTGTTCTTTAAAAGTATCATTTTTTTCAGATATCATATTAACAATGTGATATAAAATAAAGCTCTGTCTTCAGATGCCGCTTAGCACATTTTATAAAATGGATGTTTTATCAATAAATTTTCTAAAGACAGAAGCAAATTTCTCTAACATGCATTAACAAGATTTTCACTGGCTGCAGCTCATAAAGAAGTTGCTGTGAAAGCTCTGACACATGATGACATGATGACTTGATAGCACCATCACGCGAGTCAGCTTACATTCCTTCATGGCTAATCAGATATCAATGCAGCAGTTATGGTGAACTCCATCTGTTTTCGAAATTGATGGTTACTCTTATTTACAAGTAGCCAGTTAATATCTGCAAGATACTTACATCACAATGTGTTTTGGAGTCTTATGCAGACTGGCCTCTCTAAACCATTTTTTGTGTCACTTTCAAGACCTAGAATCACTTTAACCGCTACCAGATACCTCTAGATATGCATCATCCTGGACAGGGAAAGAAGTAGCAAGAGGTGTTGTTACCAATGCTATGAAAGCAAACTGACCATTTTGCTAGTTCCAATACTACAAAAGCAAATGGGATGAGTTCTGTTAGTGATGCAAACACTCCTTTGCCTGTAGAGGGTGAACTATGGTTTTCCACAGGACCCAGAAATGAGCAACAACCAAATGAAGTTTTAGGATTTGGAATCTAATATGATGTTAATGCATGCATACTATGTATGCATATTTAACTGACATCTAATGCACAAGTGTCCCTGCTAGTCCTCTCCAGGTGCATCATGACGTAGATGAGAACATACAGGAGCAAAACTTAAATTTTGAGTTTAGCAAGCCAAGTCTTTAACTCCTGATAAAAATATACTCAGAGGAAAATTTCAACTGTTGATAACATTTCAGACAGGCTGGCTCAGAATTCCCTTAGTTCAGGAAGCAGGAAACAACAGCAGATTCTAAGAATATACTACAATCTCAAATGCAAATAGTTTTACAGAAAGGTCAGACACCATAGGTCTCCCTAAATCATCCTTTTCTTTTATACTTCTTCCTTCTTCCTTATCTTGGTCAATTTTAGGTCTTATTTTGTTTCATACCCTTTGCAGTACTCCTTTGGCCTAAATTATTTTGGCAGGTTCTGTGTGTGAGTGGTGCTATTTCCATAAACATAGCATATTATGTTTTATCAGGATGACTGACCTTCCATTTAGATTAAGTAAAATGAGGAAATAAGAGAGAAAAACGTAAGCTCCACACAACTGGGAAAGCACAGCGTTTGTCATTCATTCTGACAGCAGGTGTCTTGAGCCAGTCTGCCCTAAACAGGAGGAAGGATAAGATCCCCCCCACTTAATGACAAAGAAAATAATGGAGAACAGCATGAACATCTGAATTCCAAATCCCATCATTATAATATATTTAAAAAGTGGAAAATTATGTATGTACAGTTATCCTGTCTCATAGAATAATCCAACAGTATAGAATGAAATATTCAGTGTGCAACCTCTAAGTCTGGAACAGCTTCAAATGGGAAACCAGAGGATGTTGTGGGGTGGGGAAAAAAAGAGATAAGTATAGGTTAAAGAAAGCAAAACCATCAAAAAGTTTTGTATTCAAATACACCTATACTTATATATAATTTTCTTATAAGAGAAATCTTGGGGTAAAAAAGGAGTTCATCTATACTCCTTGATCTCTAATCCTGAGATTAGAGAGTGTCCTGATTTTTGTCACAACAAACTTGCTAAATCATGGGAAGCATCTGCGGCTAAACCAGGAGCATTTGCCTGGCAAAGTGTTACTGCAGATTGTGGGACTAGAATGTAGGAGGCTGAGGCTCAGTTCCTAACGTAGTAAGTTAAACAAATGTAGTTTATGAGGTCAGAAGGACTAGAGATCAAAAATGTGCACAAGGTTTAACAATCATTTAAAGACAAGGTTTAAACCATATATCATTTTCATCCTGGCCTTCTAGGAATGGTTTCCATAACATACTAAATAGACCTCTTGGAAGGAACCAAAGTCAACATCTATCGGCTGTGAGAGACTGGAAAAAATGATTACTAGCTCAAAACAACTTAAGTAGGAGGGTGGTGGGGAGCAGGTCAAGTTCTGCATAGGAGGGATGGCACACAGCCTCACAACCGAGCACTGGAACCTCTAGTCCAGAATGGACTATTAGCCACTGGTACATCAAAAATCCCAGCTGGGGGCAGGGGCCCTGGAGACCAGAGTAGATAAAAGGAATCGCACAAAAGATGCACATGTTCACTGACCACAATTTGGATTTTACGGTAGCTGAGATCATGCAGGAATTCAAGCGATGACTATTAATTCTCCTTTGCCCCCCTTTCTTTCTCCCTCTTTCTCTCTCTCTCTTTTCCTGATTCCCTCTTCTTGAAACCTGGGTAACTTAAATTTGGATAGGTTTGAGTTTACTAAGTCAATGCTTTGTGAAATTCTTTATTTTGATTGAATGTTTGCTTTCAAATTTGCAAAGTATCCTTATTTTCTAAAGTTTACCAGTAAAAGTTAGTTGTTTAACCTCCTGAGTGTTGTTGTGTTTATCCCTTGTGCCAGCCTCACGGTATAAAATACCTAAACCCCTTCAAGAAACTTGTCGAGTTTGGGGCTCTACATCAGTAAGAAAGGTTTTGGAGTTAAAAAATACAGGGCTAAAGTGGAATTGTCAAAACTCAAGATGATTTCATTTTGAAAGGGAAATGAAAACTCGTAAAGCAGAACAAAGATGGGATAGAAAATAAAGACAATTAAGTATCATCTAAATTCAAGTCCAAAACTGAATTAAGATTTTCATGTAGTTCTCTGTGAGAAAAACTTTAATGCACACTAAACAAAAGTGATCACAACAGACATTGCTCTGGGACAGGCAGTTGATTTTCTGGATTAGTGAGGGAAATGCCAGTCCACTTTACACAGAATTCTAATTTGTCAAATCATCGTCAGCGTCATATAACTGGACAAACGGAAATACGATGCTTATTTTAAGAAAGGAAAATGTGCTCTAAGCGAACTGCAAGTTCATTTCTCTGATCACAGTCATACATTAGTCTTTAAAACATGTTTTAGAGATGATAATAAATCTATAGAATTAAAAGAAGAAAGGGATATGGTGAGCCACAAATTATCTGAAAGTTGTGTATGATCTTTGCTTGGTTTCTGTTCTTGTGAAATACTGGGTTTTCCTGTTTTTAGAGAACAATGATGCAGTAGAACTATTTTACTCCAGAGAAGTCTTAGATTTGATACTGCATCAGAATTTACTTATTATTCTAGAGCAGACAGAAAAGGTAGACAAAAAAATTGGTTCTTATGGAAAAAAGACACTTGTTTACAGTGAAAGAGTAATTATCAGGCTGGAGAAAGATTACTAAGGTAGTGCCTCAAAGATTAAACTTGAGATTTGGTTAATGTAATATTTTCATTAATTATTTTGGCATCCACAAAAATATTTTAACACAATTTTCTGATGAAAGTTATTAAATTGTCAATGTAAAGGTGAGTTGGAAGTATTCAGGACAGACGAAGGACTTGGATGACCTTGAAAGCTGGAGTAATTGTAATGGGATAAAGTATAGTAGTACAAGGTGTAAAGTCATGCACTTGCAGACTAATGAAAAAAGATTCCTCTATGAATTGGAGGATTATCAGTTGAGAATAACAGAAGAATAAGAAACATAACTGGGTTAATAAAGAGCACAGAGAACATAGGCCATTATATAATGTATCTGTGAAAAAATGAACTTTCTAATTGTAAGAAAGAGAGTGTGATGGGTTCCTGAGAGAGAAGGAAAACCCTTCTTAAAATATCATGTGTAACTAAGTCAATCACATTCAAGAAAACACAATTTAAACTGCTTTAAAGGTAGGGAGATCTGTGTGTAGATAGCAAACCTGTCTTATATGACCAAAAGAATTTAAGAGACATTTACTTTAATAAGTGAAAGGTAAAAAGCAATGTCCAGGACCAAAAAAAACAATAAACATGTATAAGATAGTCAACAGTTGATGGAAGCCCAAAATTGGAGCCATCAAAGAAATGACTTTCTAAAATATTCTTACAATATAAGAAACTTTACTACCTTAAAATGCAGCTAAATAAGTGGTTGAAAACACTTTAAATCATATAGATACTGTGATGGGGGAAAAAAAAGTGGTTTTCCCCTTGGAGTTAAAATAAAAATGGTAACCCCCGAGGGGGTGGTGTCTCTTGGAGCTGACCAATCAGTGCCCCTGCAAAATTAAAACATATTACACCAGACCAGAAAAGAAGGATGATGATGTAGTTGGAGGAGAAGTGGCCATGTTCTGAGACCATGAGGAGAGAGAGGGTCTAGGAGCCCTGCTGGGGGGCCAAGACCACCCAGCCCCTGGCTGGGGTTGCAGGAACTTAGAAACTGTTAAACTGGACCGAGTTCTGTAACTAAGAGCTGGGGGAAGTTTCCTTGCTGTGAGTAGACAGCCAGAGATACTGAAAGCGGCGGTGGAGCAGCAGTGAACGGAGAGCTGTGGCAGAAGGCCAAGAAGATAAGAAACAAGAAGTAAAGATGGCATGCAGCTAAGCAGAGAGACACAGAGATGTCTGATGGAAAGAGAGAGAGAGAGAAAGCTCAACAGAGGCAGTTCTGGGTTAAGAACTAAATCAAATCTCCCAAAACCCCTTTGAGACCCCTCCTGAGAGGAGGTGGACTTCTACTTGATAGAAGTCCTAAAATGTAGAATGCAGCAGAGAGAGAGGAGCTAAGAGCTCAAGACGTCCTGGAAGCTGGATGGGATGGCCGAGCGGAATGCGGGGGAAGTGGCCTTGCCCCGCTGCTACTGCCACACTGGCAGTTTTGAGACAGAGCACAGGAGCTCTGATGGAACGCTTAAGGTAAAGACTGAACTGAAAGCTGCCCTAAACATTCTGACTCAGGAGGAACTTGAATCTCCTGAGGAAGAGACTTTCACGAAGATGCCCCTGCACTTCGTGATATGACGTGGTGAGGCGAGCCTTTGTGCCGGCAATCGCAGTCCATGGGAGAGAGACCTTCGCTCGGAGTTGAAGAACCAAGAGGGGTGAGAGAAGACCCCCTTGTGTATAACGGAGAGAGAGAGATCCAACTACAATTCCAGCTACGACTGCTGCATTGGAGAGGAGAGACACTGTTGCCCTGAAAGTGGAAAGGATCTTTCCTTCTTCCCTTCTGGACTTTTATTGGAGGGAAAAGAGATTTGATCCAACGAAAATACTGTTTTACCATAGAAGAGATAGTTAGAATTGTGTATATAATGTATTATAATATTTATTTGTGTAATAATTGTAATATAATTCCCTTCCCCCATACTGAGTCTTGTGTTGTGTCTGGAAAACCCCTCTCACACTGGGGTGAGTTGGGGGGGGGGGGCTTGGACTCAGAAATTGGATTTTTGGAGGTCTCAAACTATGACAAATTGAGGTTCCACCGAGACAAAGAGATAAGAGCCATGAGGCTTGTAATAACAGAGAGGTTCCCAGACAAAACACAGGCTGTACCATTGTAGAGAAATTAAAGCTATAGTGATGTAAGTACTCAGAGTAAAGCTTGTGATAATGCTGTATTAATGTGTAGCGAGGAGATTTTCACTATATTTTGATTTATTGAAGATTGTATGTTGATTGGAGAGTTTTTAAATTGTTGTGATATGTTTTAATTTTGCATTGGCGAGGGGGTGGAGATTTGTGGTGGGGAAAAAAAAAAAGTGGTTTTCCCCCTGGAGTTAGAAAAAATGGTAACCCCGAGGGTATACAACCAACATAAAGCCAAAGTCCTGCTCGCTGCATGCAGTACCCTGATGTTAGAACTTATATACCAAGGAATGGCTGGGAAATTATCCTACTAAGGTGAAACTGATTTGGAAAGAAACTGGAACTGCTGAAGTTCGGCACTGACAGACCGTTTGTAAAGTTATATTAAAGGAATGCACCCTAACATTTGTAATAACCTTCCAGTATAAAAATGAATAGGTCTTGATTACTTACTCTAACTCCCTGTGTTATAGTGTCTTAAGTTTCTGAGAACATGTTATCATAGAGTCACAGATGCATAGAATCATTTGGGTTGGAAGGGACCTTTAAAGATCATCTAGTCCAACACCCCTTGCCATGGGTAGGGACATTTACTTAATAGATCAGGTCCAATAAGAGAGAGATCAGAAGAGACTGGTGAAATTTTATGAGGTGCAGAAAATGTGATAAAAGTTAGAAACTGAAGAAATTAATTTACTTGTTCCAGAAAAAAGAATACTGACGAGTCTTGTGAGTTTTCTTGAGATACAAAAAACAGGGAGGAATTATTTGTTGTCCAGGTTCCATGCTGGAATCTTATGACAATATGGTTTTAAATATTTCTTATTGAAGTTCAGAATTTGGTTTCTAATGGTAAAAGTAGTTGAATACTGGACTAAACTGACCTGGACATGTGTAGAATCTCCATTACTGGTATATCTTTAATAAGAGGGGGAAACCTAACACCTGTCAGAAACAACACAACCATAAACAATCCTGGGTTTAGGTAAGGAAATGTAAGGAAACACAAACCTGAGCTTTTATGACTCTTCAGAACCATTACTTTCCTTATCTCCACTCCAAGACTTTGAGATGTATATTTTAAAACATGTTTTCATGTTAGTATTCACCAGTCAATATTCCCAAAGAAGATTAAAAGATGTTTTCTGAAAATAGATAATTTCTAATTACGAGATACTCTTTGTCCTGTATTATGCTTAAGAACCAAACTACAAACTAATAAATGTAAACGTATTATACTTTACTATTTTATTTTATGTCATTTTAGACAGCTGGATGATACAATCTACAGAAAAACCCACTAAGATTTTAGAATGATGACAAAAAGACAGCAATGGCAGGTTGTCCTTGTTCATTGAAATTGATGATCTCATGTAATCTCACCATCTCCTGTCCTTCCCTGTGCCCATAACATTATTGTCAAAGTTTTTCACAAGTATCTTAAATGGTGAAAATGTATATGAGAGGTACAAATACGAGTTTCAAGTTATTTAGAGTGACATTAACACAGAAATTATTACTAGAATAATAGTAATATTCCCTTTCAAGTGTCTCAGGATAAACACTGGATAAATTAATTATTTTTTCCTTAGAGATAAAGTAATTTTTGTCTTGCTTAAGAAGAAATAAAAATGTTTTCTTAATGTTCAATCCTACTTTGTATTACAATTATCCAAGTTTTTTTAAAAAAAGAAATAAACACTGGTGTATTAAAGTCAGTAATTATCAATGTGTATGACACTTGTTAGATGCTCAGGCATGGTTTATTTTGCTTTTGAAAACATACCCAGAAAAAGCAATCATTCAACAAGTCAATCAATGCACTTACTCAATTGTCCTTGAACTTCACCAGAAGAATAAAAGGCAGTCATGTACATTACAGGATGTGTTTGATGTTCTCAGTGTACGATAACTCATTGTTTCTTATTATTTTCTATGATGCTTCATACCTGAAATGTATAACTTGGCATCTTTTGTTCATTTTTCTTTATTATTCTAGTCCTCTGACTTCAAACAGTAACACCCATTGAAATATCTCTAAGAGGCTAATTTGCCCGTGTGTGCTTTTGGTAAAATACTCCTAAAGAGATGAACAGATTTGCTCAAGTGAGTTTTTAATCGACACTTTATAACTGGGGATATCACTTATTGGGTAAAAAGGCTGAAATGTCTTGTCTAAAATCAAACTATATGAAAAGTACTTATAGCTCATTAAAGTAGCACTCTTCAGATCATTTACAGAGATTTCTCTACTTTTCTTAGTTTCATTTCTTAAGTTCAGACTCCCATTGTTAGGAGGGAGATTGTTCAGGGTCTTGTCAATTGATATAATCTTTTTTTTTCTGCTTCATATTTTGAAGTGTCAGTCCATGTAGACTACTTAGCGTGAGTATTTAACTTTGCAACATTTAATCTTTCTTTTTTTTTTATCTTCCTTTGAATTTTTCTTTCACTTCTTGTATTCATAACTTCATTCACTTTAGAAAGCAGCCTTAGATTAGACCGTAGGTATTGTTTGCCTTCCAGTCCAGTCTTCTAAATCTATTTGTTTTACTTGGTTCCCAGTCCCAAGTCTTCTACCTATCTCCATACCATTATTTTGGTGTTGTTTTCCTCTCCTCCTATCCCTCAGTGTTGAAATTCTTTGTAATCTTTTACCTTTTAAATATACTGTGCTTACTTGAGGGTTGGTGCTATGTGGGGATGTGGGGAGTTAGCCTTTAGTGTTACAGTGTAACAAACACTGAACTGAATTCTTATTTTCTGTGACTGAAATTCATGTCAGGGGTGAGCATCTCCAGAACACGAGCAACACTAGGCTCTCTGAAACCCTGACAAAGCAGTTGAGGGGATGGGTAAACACACAGTTGTTTTTCTTTGGCATAAATCTCATTTTTACTTACACAAAGTTCTACAAATTATGTTCTTACTTTATCCTTTGCATAGATTTATTGATGTAAATAATGACAACTATATCTATTTCAGTGTCAGTGTAAAAGACAAATAGGAATCACAAAATTCCCTAAGATGTATCAAGGAGAATTAATTTAGATTTTGTTTACCTGTAAGATTATTTCAATGCAGATTCTGACTAATGCATATAGTGACTGTCTAGCACCCTGAGATATGGCTTTACTAAGAATTTCTAGTGTAAATTTTTCTGAATTCAACAGTTAAAATTTGTTAGTCGATAAATTATAAGGTTATAGTAGTTATCATATTTTATCTGCATTTTTTGACTTTCAATCTCATTTCAATAAATTATCACATTTACAACCTACCTTCAAGATATCTCTCTGAGTTAAATTTACCATGTAGCACATGCTGTATATTGGAAATCTCTCTGGAAGTTTAGTCCAATTAATCATGGAGATAATGCAGGATTTTTTTCCTTAATAAGTAGTGTGGCACACTGCACTCATGTGCACAGGTGCTCTGCAATTTGCACAGACAATCAGTAGGTGGCTGTGTGCAATTCGAGACATTGGGACTGGGGTCTTACACTAATATTGAATCTAAACCTACTTTCTTTCAATTTAAAATCATTTCTCCTTGTCCTGGCACCACATACCTTTATAAAAAGTCTCTCTCCATCTTGTAGGCCCCCTTTCGGTACTGGAAGGCTGCTAGAAAGTCTTCCTTGAGCCCTCTCTTCTCCAGGCTGCACAATTCCAATGCTCTCAGCCTGTCTTTGTAAGTAAGGTGCTTGAGATTTCTGATCATCTTTGTGGCCCTTCTCTGGACTTGCTCCAACAGGTCCACATAGTTCACGCAATTCTGGGTACCACAGAGTTGGACACAGTAGTCTAGATGGAGTTTCACCAGAGCAAATTAGAGAGGCAGAATCACCTCCCTCAATCTACTGGCCACACTCCTTTTGATGGAGCCCAGGATGCATTTGGCTTTCTGGATATTGAGTGCAAATAGTCTGTTCATATCTAATCTTCCATCTGCTAACACCTTCAAGTCCTTCTCCTCAGGACTGCTCTTGATACACTCTCTGCCCAGCCTGTATTTGTGCTTGGGATTGCCCTGACCCAGGTGCAGGACCTTGCACTTGGCCTTGATGAACTTCATGAGGTTCACACAGGTCCATTCTTAAGCCAGTTAAGGTCTCTCTGGATGATATCCCTTACCTCCAGCATGTTAACAGCACCACACAGCTTGGTGTTGTTGTCAAACTTGTTGAGAGTGCACTCAATCGCACTGTCCATGTTCATGACAAAGATATCAAAAAGTAACAGTCCCAGTGTCCACCCCTGAGGAATGCCACTCGTCACACTTTCCACCTGGATGTTGGGCTGTTGATTGCAACTCTTTGAGTGCGACCATCCAGCCAATTCCTTATCCATTGAGTGGTCCATCCGTGAAATACATCTCTCCAGTTTAGGGGCAAGAATATCATGTGGTACATAGTCAAATGCTTTGCACAAGTCCAGGTAGATAGTGTTAGTTACTCTTCCCTCATCTATCACTTCTGTAACTACATCATAAAAGGCCACCGAATTTGTCAGATATGATTTACCCTTAGTGAAGCCACGTTTTCCATTATCAGTCAACTCCTTATTTTTCATATGCCTCAGCGTGGTTTCCAGGAACATCTGCTCCATGACCTTTCTGGGCACCAAGGTAAGATTGTTGCCTGTAGTTCCCCAAATCTTCCTTATTTACTTGGATTTCCATGGCTTCTCAAATATGATGGTAGACTTCCTCCGCCAGTTCCCTCTGGACCTGTGGATGAATCTCATCAGGTCCCCTGGACTTTTACACCCTCAGGTTCCTTAGATAGTCTTGAACTTGGTCTTCTCCTTCTGCTATGGATGCAGAATCAAAGAAGTAGAGTTCAGTCCTACTAAGTTAAGTTTCTGCTAATGTCGGTCACAGGATTTTTGGTCAGCTCAGAGCAAGCTCGTGTGTGCCCGTAGATCATTATGTACTACATTGCACCAACAGGGTGCACCAACAGGGTGCACCTGCAGGGTGAAAAGTTCATTGACAATCAGTCATTTCAGTCACAAAAAAAGAATTTTTTTTTTATTTTTTTTTTAACTGGATGCAATACTGTGAGGTTGAAGCTCTAGAAGTTTGCTGACGGGGAGGGAGTGCTACTGATCATTCCTTTGGAAGGCAAATTTCTGGTTCTCTCTGTGAGCATTAGTACCTGATAAAAAGTTCATTTTGTAGACATTTAAAGGCTGAAAAGTGCTGTGCTTAATGTGTAAGGGCTTTCACAGTATCTTTAGGCTTGTTACAAACAAGACTGCATTGTTAAACCAGAACTGAGGGCATGTCTTGAGTTAACTGTGGCTGTGACTGTGGCTTACTTACATGAAAAATTACTGCGCAGGAAGCACATTCCTACATATCAGGGTGGAGTGTGCAGGATGTAATTTGGGAAATCTAAATTATGTTTCTGCTTTGAATGATTACCCTGAAAAGGTTACCAGTCTCCATTAACTATAAAGTCTTCAGGCGACTGAACTGGGACAGCTCAATACTGTTTTGCAAATAATCTTCTAACTCTGTCCATGTGCATCTTCAGCCAACCTGTACTGAAGCTGAGAAGCCAAATTAGCACAAGAGAAAGTCCAGACTCTCAGGGACACAGTGAGAGGAGAGCCCTACACTTACATGTCTGCAGTCCGGGAGTCAGAGCTGGTTAGTGCCTTGCTGGGGATGTGTGAGGATGGCTGAGAAATGTCTGCCCATGACTCTATAGTTATGTCAGGAGGGCCTTCACACGCTGCCTTCCACAGCAGGAACTTCACTATACAGTCAAATGCAATTAACAAGACATAGGAAAAGTGGATACTGAGCATATCCTGAAAATTGCTTTATCTTCAGAAGCTATGTGAGAACAAGGAAAAGAGAGAAGACTATTTATTTGAATGATGCTCACTTGGTTGAACCTCTACCTAAAAGTGTGCCACTAAATCACAGAATCACAGAACGGGTAAAGGTTGGAAGGGACCACAGTGGGTCATCTGGTCCAACATCACTGCTCAAGAAGGGTCATCCGTTGCACAGTTCTTGAATATCTCCAGTGAGGGAGACTCTACAGCTTCAGTTATCTCCAAATATTTCCTCCTTTAAACTGCATTAATAAAATAATACTACACTACTTCTACAAGTCCAGAAGTCATGAATTTGTAACACAACAATAATATTAATAATACCAAAAACCTTTGCAAAAACTATTTTATTAATCTACCTATAGCACACACACCATGTATATTACTTAGATGGGCTGCATCAACATTAATATATAATATGTTACAGTATTGAGAAAAAGTTGCTATGTTTACTGTTCTGGTTTTTTAGATGTATAGTAAAGGTGTAACTGATAAATCAGGTGAACCTGATAAATATAAGTTTTTTCTGATGCCAACCAAATACATGAGACTTTGAACTCCAGTGGTCATCTGATCCCATATCACTTTTAATGGCTTTTTTCTTAACTCCTGTGCATTTGTCTTCCAGTTTCATGATAACCAATCACTGTTTTCTCCTTCTTTTAGCATATCTACATTTTTTATAAAAAAAAGATACCTTCCATTTTACAAAATCTGGTTATAATGTGAAAAATTAATGCCAAAAACCAACATTTAATTATGATGTGCTGCTAGCAGTTTCTCTGATGTGGTACTGGAAACTAGTAATATTTTCTCTGGTTTAACTTCTTGTGAGTTTTCAGAATTAACTTTATCTGTTAAAAAGTAGTTTGAGTGTTCTTGCTAATATTTGTAAACCTTTGGTTACAGAAAATACTAGTTTATTTAGTGCCTTGGAAAGAATTGCAGGTTGCATTCAGAAAATATGGAACATCTGTAGCCTTGAGAATTCATTATTTTGTGTTGTCGTATTTCCTGCTTTTCTAAAATCTTGGCTACATGAGCCAGTATTCTGCAAGTAAACCTCAAATCTCCTCACAACTTTCATTTCTGGATGCAAGTCTTACCAAACAGTGAAATAGATAGGTTAAAAATTTACTAGTTTAAAAGTTTCAGCAAAAAGTTTGATAAAATAATATTTAAGAAAATGGAATAGCCGTAAAGGTAGAACAATGTACTCTTAAAAAAAATCAACAACTTTTAATTTGAAATTGCAGTGTTTATTTTCCTTATTTTAAGACTTTTGGGCATGTGATTAACAGTGTAGTATCTTTTAAAAAGGGTATCAATTCCCTTTTAAATAATATTTCAGTTCAAATGGATCTTTGCTGGCTTTAACATCTTATCTCTTCCAGAGCTTCAGGAAAAAAAGGCAGCACATTTTATATCACTAGAATCTGCACTCTCATCTTCTCACAGAAACTCAGAACATTCTACTTCCTGAAGAGACCAAGATTTCAAAATGCTAAAGTCATGAGTTATTATTCAATGTAAAACCCAAAAAGTGTCTATGTATAAAACATTTGAAAGGTATGTGTTCTGCATGCATAGAAAACAAATGTGAAGTTATAAAACTTTTATTGGCACTTTTTTTTGAAGATTTGCATAGCTTGTAGCTTATCCACCTCAAAACTTCTGTTTGTATACTTTTACTATATGCAGTGCTATCTTGTATTGTCATGAATCATAAAACACATTGAGATAGAAGTGACAAATTTCTAAGTCACATGGAAACTATAGTCCTCATTTCTCTTTGCTCACCTCATTTTCACTCTGATAGTTTATCTATCTTAGGTTAAACTTTGAACATTTCACAGCTCTGAAAAGCTTCAAACAGCTCCCAGTCTTGACTCTCAGAGCAGGATGTTGTAAAAAAGCAACATTCCTCTTGAACAAACGCGGAATTTCTTTACTTACCACTTAGCCCCAAACTTGACCTTTCCCAAAATCTAGGATAGATGATCCTTGTCCCAGGAACACTTCCTTTTTACTACTAATTTAAAAGCAATTGAACTGGGGATACTTGTACATCTTCATATTTGTCATAGAAACTATCTAGAAGTTAGCCATTTTTTTATCTTTTTCATGTTAATATCTATGTAAATGCAAGTTACATATGCATGGAGGTAGAAATATTAATTTAACTATGGCACTTAGTCATTTCTATGCATCATACTTTGCTTTGTGGCACAGTTGTTAGACTTGGTATGAGTTATATTATGATGTTGCATTGTAAGAAATCTCCAAAGAATTATTCAGTCTTCCATTTTTCAAGTCATGAATTTTATGAAGATGCTGGATCCAGAATGGCTGATTTTATAACCTAAAGGTAGAGATCAAATTCTTTTTACTGTAGGAAAACATCTAAAATTAGATGTTTTACAGACCTCTTGTTCTGTTTGTGTAGGAAGTTGAGGTATTTGCTGTTTGTTCAAACTGTTTTGCTTTTTAACTAGCACAGTGTAACCATTCAAGCACTAGGGTTTAGCTATATTCCAACTCATAAATGGTTCCTCACATTTATTTCAGAGCAAGCTACCAGATTTTCAGAAAAATTACTTGTATTCATCTTGAGAACCTTAGTACAGAGAAGATGATAAAATTTCAGTTATTATTGCCACATTGAACTTAATAAATGCCACTTAAATACATAAACTTGTTCTAAATCTTGTATGCGATAAAAGTAAGATTCAACTTGAGGAAAAAAAAACCCAGAAATAATTTTTCTCCTGTGTAACTTGTTTTCTTTATGAAAAAGATGTTACCATATTTGGAAAATGTACACAAAAACGGTGGATTTATGTGGGCTTTAGATGATATATAGACCTGTAACTTTCTATGCAGAGGTGAATTTCCCCGTGTAGTAAAGAAATAATGTTTCCCATCTCAGCTTGGAATGTGCCTAGCACAGCAAGGACTTGATTCTGATTAATGACTGCAATGTTATTTGTTTCATTTTGCTTTTACTGCTAATCAAATCATATAAATATGTTTTACTGTTCTCTTCTGAATCATGGAAGAAAATCCACAACAATTGAAACATGTTTTCTTCTCATAACCATTCTGTCAAGTAGAATGGTAAAATCATAAATATTGTTGGTTAACAGGTGCTTTCAGACTATTAAACAAATAATATTTAACTTAATATCCAAAATGTGTTGATATACTTTATCATCTAGAGAATGAAATAGAGTAGTTTAATGAAGGTTTTCTCTTCTCTAGGATATGCAGGCATGCTCTCATGTTTGTTTTTCTAGTATTCTTCCATCTTCATGATATACAGTGTGATCATTTCAATAATTCTGCCATAGGCAGATCTGATAGAGTGGTTTCCTCATTTTCTCATCTAATACTAGTGCTATTCTTCCTCTTCCCAGTGAGGATATGATCATGACAGAGAGCATCTGGCCAGTTCATGAGGTCAGTGGTGAGTCTGTAGGGTACAGCCTGTGATAGCACAGGGTACCCACACTATTTGTATAATTCCATGCAATGAACGTTCAAGTTTCGTCTCTTCTTGATGTTAGCCTTTCTGTAAAGACAAAGAGGAAGGGGATACTGACGATGAGCATGTCCAAGGGAGGTTTCTGGTCTGCAGGATACCTAGGGGAAAAGAAAACATGACTAGAGACTGACAACCTTCAGCTCAAACAGAGAGGGGAAGAGAAATGGCAGAAAGGAGCAAGGATCAGGTAGTCAGATCATGGAGGCAGCAGAAGACCACAGAGAAAAAAGCAAAGATTGCTGCAGCCCAAAATATCTCTGAACTAGTTCAACCCAAGACTATACGCAAGACATTGTTTCAAGGAAGAACTCTTAATAAACTTTTTATTGCTAGACAGAAAGTCATTCCAAATTTTCTCTCCTTTAATGTTATATTCCAACAAAACCTGCCTTTTCCAGTTTAATAGCCAATATTAAAGCTTGTCTAGAGGAGATCACATAAAGGGCAAGTTCTAGGCATATGGAATTCACAGATTTGGCCAAGTCGATGTTCCATCACATTCAACTAGCTTTGCATGTTTGTTCACATTAAGATATCAGAAACTGTCCATTACCATTAGTGTACTACACCACTGAAGTTAATGAGAGGAATACTGTATATGGTCATAGACAGAATTTAGCAAAGACAAGACTTTGCTAAATTTTCTTTGGAATCCAGGCTAACTGATGTGATTGGCTGGTATATCTCTGTGTAGTTTTTCACTGTTATATACAATTATGGGTTTAATAAACGGACAAATTGTACAGGCTATACAGTCAGAAAGGCCAAACAGCAAATCAAAATAGGCTGTGAAGTATAACATGAGAATTTATGTATTTACTCATTGTATTATAATATGTATAAGTGGTTTTCCTTTGTTGCCTTGAGGTCATTTAGAGATTCACTGTCCAGAGTTAGTCAGAGTTAAATACCTGATTTAATTTGAGAATAAAAGGATATCAGTCAACAAATAAAATCATCGGACTCAATATAAAGGTGAAACCTGTGAAGCTGTGTGAGAACTTTATCCTGTTCTCTATATCTATGGGAAGATGTCTATCATCTCCTTCAGTCTGGAGCACATGAACTCATTCACTATCCTATTTCTAGCCTGAGAGAATTGAAACTCAAGGGCAAACAGAGTCCTATTGGAAACATCTTAATAAGTTTCTAATGGATGGTTTTTATCAAAGCACTCCCATTTTGCCGTCCTCAGACAATTTTATGTTTTGTATACAGATAGCAGCTTTTTTTTTGTTGTTGTTCTTATTTTCCAGCTCTATAATATGCATTTGATCTTATTAATCTTATTGGTGTTTCCAAGTACTCTCTTCAGGGTCATGGCACCAGTAATGTTGAATATATGGGAAAAATAAATTTACTTATCAGAAAAGCATTCAGGTAGAGATAAGAACTCAGTGCATTTGAAGGAAAGAGTGAGATAACTGAATTCCGCAATGTCTTGGATTTGGAACAAATGCATACACACACATCTATAAAGATTTGGATGAGTTGAATTCTATCAGGCTGTTTGACCTTGTCCCAAAACAAGAGGTATCCTTCCCTCACAGAGATGAGATGGGAAAAGCTCCAGGACTCTACCCAAACCCATCTGCCTCAGGTATGCTAAGGGATACAGAGGAGCCTGTCACTGGGAGAGCTCCTAGGGAAGTCTGATACTCTACCAAGTCTACCAGGGTTGCTTTCCCAACATCACAGAATATGCTGAGTTGGAACAGACCCTTGTGATGCTATGGATATTCAGAGAGACTTCCAGTCTTCTCTTTCCCCTTAGTACATCATTTCTACTTTCAAGATTTAAATTTTCTGCAGTTTATGTGATAGTTGCCTAATATTTCTTCTCACCTCATCTTTTATAAATCTTCCAAAATATTAATAACCTGCAAGTTACTCAACAACCTTCTGTTTTCGGATAGTCAGTCTAACAAATACTTAATGAAAAACAGATCAGTGAGTCTTCCTTTTCCTGTAATTTATTCTTTCTCCTAAAACATATATAAAACTATCAAAAGTGATGAGAAAATTGAATCACTAAACTTCTGTTGATGTTCAGTGAAAGGTAAAAAATGCCCAAATTCTTGTCTCATTTCTGAAATGGAATTTCAGTTTCAAAACCAGGTAGCTGTTTTTGAAAACATTACCTTGTTTCTTTCTAATAATTTTATCTGCAATTATGCTCATTAGTTTCTTTTAGGAAGTACTTTTAAGTCTGGTTAAATTAGTAGAACCAAGACATTGAAGTTTTGGTTTTTTGTTTTTTTGAATTACACATGACAAAACCAGGAAAATGTACTGTAAAAAGATAAAAATAATTGAAAAACATAAATATAAATATGATTTAAGGATACGTTTCAAGTTCTACTTAGAAAATTCAAATGTAGTCTATAGCTAATATTATTTTTTGGGTTAAAATCATTAAAATTAGTTATGCCTGGACAATAATTGAAAATGTTTTAAATGCAAGGGTTTTATTTGGGGTACAGCAAGACTTGAAATGAACTAATGCTTATACCTGCTAAAGCATCAAGCTCCGTACAAATTCTTTCATGCTTAATGTCTCCCCGATAGCAACACTGGCATATTCTGCCTTGCATGCATTTACACCATTTTTGAAGATCAAGATGAAAGGCACAAACAGAAGACTCAGCTACCACATTGTTTTTGAGAAATGTATCCTATAGTGAAGCTTTTCCATTCATTTCATTAAATCTTAATAAAGAGTTACTTGCTATTCCACACTTTCTGGAAAAAAAGTCTTCTCAATAATTCCACAAAGAAAACTAATTCTCAGTTCGGGGGGAGTAAATCTTGCCCTTCAAAAACTTTTCATATTTTATTATTTTTATCTTAGAACATAGGGCTAATCGTTTTTCACAGAAGGTTAGTGCTCATCCAATTTCATGGGGTTATTGGTTCATATCACAGATGTAAAAAATGCAAGTGTTGGTTATTTCATCTTTTCTAAAAATACAAACTGCTGCAGGACAGAATAATGGCATTTGGCTTATCTCTGAAGCACAAATATAACTTGGAGACCACTGGTGCATTTTAGGAAAGTAGTACCAATTTCTCATGTAAAAAACCAATCTCATTACAACATTCTCTCAACTGCAGTCTTCCTAGAGTATTAGTACCAACGCCTAATATTTTTTCCTGTTAATAAGTAGAATATGTATGCAACACTACTGAATTTTTTCTGGTAGATCATTTGAGGCCAGTTCTTGGTCTTTGAGCCCAAAGAAAATAATGTTGATCACAAAAACGATTCTTAGATCTGGCAGGTAGGAACAGGTTGAGGTCAAGCTTATTACATCCAAGAGATTCCTTAATTTAACTGTTTAAAAATAAGGTACTGGGTCTGAACAAATCCTTTGCCTTGCTTTCTTCTAACCATTGAAGAGAGAGATTTGGGAATTTCAGTCTAGTTTTGTAATAGAGTTCATTTTAACATGAATCCGACCTATTTAAAAGCTAAATGGAAAACTAATTTGTCGGCCCAGCTGCAAATGAACTCCATTTTCAACATTTAAGTTTCATTGATACTTCAGTGATCAAAGCATACAGATATAGAGTCATATAGTTAAAGATATCTAGAAATGAGTGAAAATAATTTGGATTCTGCTGCTATAAAATACCCTTAGAAAAGCAACAGAGACTATAAAATATTTCAATGAATCTGTACAAAATACTATTATGACACATGATATGTACAAATTAGTTTATGAGTGACAGGATTAGAGTGCGTGTTTCTCTGAGTACACTGGACTCAGTAAAAAAATCTTATTTATATGAATTACAGAATAGTTCTTCCAAGTCAGAGAATAGTGAGACCAGTACATAACAGCAGCCATTACCCAAAGCAATGCTTTCTACAGTCCTTGGCAGGCTCTCAGGCAGGCTAAAAGACTTCAAGAGCATGAGCAACAAATATACATCCCTGGATGCTGCTCCTGCCTAAGCAAGCTCAAAGTAGTATTAATAGGAGGTTAAAAAAATATTCCAATGCATTAGTCTGATACTTATCAGAAACTCCAAATTAATTTAAAATAATTGGCTTATTTACAGAAGTCTACGCTTCATAAAAAGAACCCAATTAATCCTGGGCTGTAGATTCATACCCACAGGGCATGTGAATCCATTTCCATGGCATTAGTTGCTGAGGAACTGCTAACATTTCATTCAGATGTGATGAGCAAAAGTGTCAATTCTGTCTGTCATTGGTAGGAAGTGAGTAGAGATGGTTTTTTGTTTAGGGGGTGGTTTTTTTCCTGAGCCCATGGACTCCTTTCGGCTTTCCTGTTGCACTGCAGCCTTAAGTATTATTGACAAAGGTTTCTGCTTCTTTCTTAGCTACTATTTGACACATTAGTGGGAATGCAGCAAAATCAAGTTTTTTCAGTAGTTTGTTCAGATGAAGATCACCCTCCATTCTGATAATATACAATGATACCAAACAGAGAAGAAATGACTGCAGCACTCTGAACTCTGTATGTAGAAGTCACAATTCAAAGGATATATAGCTCTTTCGAACTGAATGGCTAGTCAAAATCTGTGGTCCTGTGAGTTATTTTGGTCAGGAGGAAAAGATAATGATGAAGCCAGGTTACTTTGATACTTATATGAGGGCTGAGAAACACTGCTTTACACTGCACTTGAGGAAATCAAGCACTATAAAATCATCAGCATGAACATCAAAATTTTTAACATGAGTTCTTTCCCAGATCTTTCAAAAGAGCTCTTTTTTTTCGATTTTTCTATCTTTCTTCACCCACTTCTCTGTATCTGTTGCTGCGATTTTTCTCTCTGATTTTCTCTTTTGTGTATTTATCTGCACTACAATAATAGCCTATCCCAAAAAGAACATCACTTCTGATTTTTAGATTAGCCAGGTGCATTATGAAAGGAACCTGGTTTGATTCTGCAAAGTTCTAGTCAAGTCACCTTGTAAATGTAATTATACTGCATTATCATCATTACACTGATGTGTATATCATATATATTCATATAAACTTTATATACTACATAAAATTTAACTCAGTGATGAGTATTTGCAAATACTGTGAGTTGTCTTAAAAGGGTAGACTCATAATTTTCACCTGATGCTCATATGAAATAGCCCAATCATAGTCTATGTAATCAGGACATCAGCAAAAAATTTAAGTATTCTTTCTAAACACACAGATAGAATGAAGATCTCATGACTTTCTACAAAACCAGTGCTTGGAATAATAAGTTGTTGGCAAAGAATGCAAAACTGGGTGCAAATAGATAGAAATACCATGAGTATAGTACCACAGCATCAATATAAAAATGTAGTAGGCTCACTGTTGGTCCATTCATATTACAGAAAAGTAAAAAATATCTGAAGTCAGAAGGAAGCGTTTCAATAAATATTACAGCAGCAGGTGCACAAGCATTACTGCCATCTGCAAAATAGATTCAACAATGCTCGTTAAGGTTTAGTCTTGATTTGATTTGATTTGATTTGATTTGATTTGATTGATCTACTGCTCATCCTCTTAGGCTTGTATCTATTTCCATAGTACCCAGCAAGTAAAAGCAGTACAACACAGCCTAATTTGAAATTCAACAGCCTAATATTAATAATAATTTAATGCTTATATGGAACATGTTATATACTCAAAGAATTGTACAAATATTAACCAACCAATACAAACTAATGTTATTCCTTTACTATCTTATTATATTAATGAAGCATAATAATTATTCTCCATCTTCTCTTTCATGTTTCTAGCTCTTTGCATTTTAGCATTTTATGGCAAACTCTGGAGATCAATTTGTACAGCTAAGAAAGATGCAAACATGCATAATATATTTTACAAACTCCTTCTTAAATAGTGTCTACTTCCAAATGTAGAAAAAAGGTTTTAAAATTATACATCCCATAAAGATTCTGTCTTTGTGATATCGTGAATTAGGTATTGATAGAATCAAAAGAATTTCAGGTAAAATTAGAGTTGGTCAGAATTTTCCTGAGACAAATTTACTGTCAGAGAATGACAGTCTTTCAAAAATCCTCAGATGTACACTCTAGTTTTTCTGTGGAAGGAAAGTTCTGAGACAGAGCTCAAGGGCATCCAGCTCAGAGTAGTCCAGTAGATTTATGAGTCCAGTGTAGCAAATTCTTTCTGTGCCCAGGGCTGGACCTGGAAAGATGCCTTTCCAACTTTCTCAGTGTGGATCTGGAAACTTTCTGATCCCTTGCAAGTCTGAGCATTTTATATTTTAATTTTAGCCTTCAAGCGTGCTTATGAGCCACTGTCCCTGATTGCTCACACTTCCTGCATGCTGAATCATGATCAGGTTTCTGAATCCAGGATAAGCCAGCTACATCTACTGATGGGGAAATCTGGAGATAAAAGAACAGATAGAGAGTCCCTTGTGCCCAAGCACTACCCTGTAGTCAGAATCAGCTGCTACAAGAACTTGAAGTCGAGTTTCAGCACAGTTACTTAACAACACCAGTGTATTTTTTTTCTGACATCTGGACTTTACTCTTGACAGGAGTAATCAAAATTTGTCCATTCCAACAGCTCAGAAATCTTGGAGAAAAAAGACTGAACCAGGAATTTTGGAATTTCAGGTCTGAATGAAACATAATATGTTATAATTTTGAAAGAAATACTTTTCAGTTTGTGTTGTTTGTATTTTTTTTAAGTCTGTCTGGAGATTTGAGATTTGGGGTTTTTTTTCATGCTAGAGCACATTATTTGTGTCCAAAATTTCGGATTACTGAAAGACAGGAACTCTAATTTCCAAGAAGATTGAAGTAAAATCCAGTAAGCTTTGTGACAAACATTTTCCTTCCCTTGTTTAAGCCTTTAGCCAATTTTTGAGGAGAGTGATGGGTAGAAAAGTGGGGTTTTGAAGTGATATTACAGATCAGGTTGGTAAATCATTGTATTGAACAGTTGTGAAAAATTAATAATGGCTAGTTCATTGACTTTGTGTTTTGAAGATGTAAATATGATAGGAATACTAAGTATAATTACCCCTATGCCTTATATTTTATATAAGGTTTCCAGTAGTTTGCCTATTGGCTCTAGTGACCTGGACACTTCACAGTTTGCCTAAATAATTACATTCTACCTACTTACATTTTTGTCCATAATTTCAACTATTTATGTTAATTGTAATTTCCTGTTACAAGGTGATACTAGGACCTACTAATTCCTTCATTTTGATTCAAAGTTTAAGTCATTAAGTCCCTGATGAGTGTCTGAGAGCAGGAGAAAGAAAAATGTGATTCCCGTCTGGAATTTCTAACAAACTAAATTTAGATGAGCAGTAATAAAAGAAGTAGGAACATGTGGGAGGACGCACACTCACTGTAGTGTGCTTTAATGATTACTGAACTAAGAGCAGAGTAGACTGTGTTGAACAGTTTTGTGTCTTATTTTGCAAATAAAACAAACAAATGGACATGTCTCCATATTCATCTTTTAACAGTTCCTACCAGTTGTAGGTAGCATATGGAAGTATGTGGATAATAAAGATTTTACATGACAAACTAGCATAATAATAGGAAAGGAAAATTCAGACACATCTTGACCAAAATAGGATTGCAATGCTACTGAAATGGACAGATATGAAAGACTGGGAGTGATGGATAAATATGACAAAGTAACAGGGCATGCAGGTTTATATGAGAAAAGATGAAAATATATACATTTGTTCTGTCAAGACTGGAGAATATTCTTTGTCAATATTTACCATAAAACAAAATTACTGTCTATTGAAATATAGTACCTTTTTCAAACTACTTACTCAAGAGTACAGTTTGAGTTTAAGAATACCTAATATAATAGTGTAATAAGAATTAATCAATGCTGATGGAACAGGGAAAGTCAGCTATATAACTGATGGATGTAGCCTATGTCCATATTGAGAATAGCAAGGATTTCCTTTGAACAGTTGTGAATAAAGAATTCTGGAGATAAGAAGGTTCTTTGGATAAGAGATAAGAAAACAGCTGCGTGGTTTTACTTCCTTTTCTAGGAAACTAAAGATTTCAGCACTGTTATTTTACTGCTGTGAATCTTTCATAGTTACTGTTTTACCACCTTCTGCTCTAGTTATGGTAGCAAGAAAGTTCTGTAATCCAAAAGCACTCGGAAGTTTCTTTTAGAAGAGACTACAGCTTCTTGCTAAGTAGCAGCAGTATGGGGCACATGGTCCCAATGCCCAAATTTTACATGTAGTATCAGATAATTTCACAATGCAATTGGAAGAATCAACTCTGTTTTGTAAAGCCATTTAGGTTTTGGACTTGCTGTAGGCTATTAGTTGAGTCCCTCTGGAACAAGAGCGAACATCTCCCTGAAAAATTTGTGCCTCATGGTATGGCAGGTAACATTATATTGAGTCTTTCTGTTCTCCACTTAACCCAATAGAAGTCCAGATTCAATGACACTGAGAACACATTAGAAATTTTTCCTCTTCACACTTAGTTTTTCCTAAACAGTAAGGTAAACAGGTTCCTATGGAAGACCATTCACTTTATGACCTGCCTCGTAGAAAAAGAATACTCTGTAAGTGACACACAGACAAATATCTAAAAATATTCCTCTGATTTGATTACTTTTAGGGTGGTTCCTAACTAAACTAATAAAAACTCCCTGTGATAAACACAAAGTGAAAAATAGCTGCACAAGTTGCATCAAAAAGCAGAAGTCTGAAAGTCATGCAGACCCTGACTTTATCCCTGTATGTGTTTTAGTGACTCTGTCCCTTTGGGGTTTTTGCTTTGCTTTCTTTTTAAACTGCTAAAAAACATCTTTACCTGGGGTCTCAAAGCTTAATTAAGCAGGTATTATAAAGGGCTTTTTAAAGATTAATATAACTGCCAAACTTTTTTGTGAATCAATTTCATCACTAGCTCCAGTTTGCTAGCAAGCTCCTTGCACAAACCTCTCATATATTGCTGTTATTGCCACATCTTCACTTAGGAGACCCACCTGTTTATCCAGCTTTTACACTACAAGGAATGGCACAGACTCTTCAGCTTCACAGCTCTGATCCTGCTGTACTTGGCTGTGTCAAATGCTTTTAACTGTGCTCCTGTCTCTTCTTCAATCATCCCTTAAGCCCATAACAACGATCTAACCCACTGCATATTGAATGTGATTTCTAGTTCGCTCTTCACATGTTCTTGCTCTCTTACTGCCTCACTAAGTGAACAGAAGGATCAAAGAAGAAATCCTAGTTTTTACGGTGCTTGGCATAGCTCTATATGTATTTGAGATACTCACTTCTGAGCTAGGTGATAAAGTTCATCCTGGTCTGATTCCAATTTTGTTATCAGCTGCCTTAGGAAGCCTTACTTCACAAGGTAAAATGAAAAGGAGAAAATTATGCAGAGGAAAGGAACAGCTGGTGCACTCCTACACATGTGCAAGAGCCCAGATGCACAAACATTTGGACCTGTAATTATAGAAGCTTGGCAGTTTTAGTTCCTTGCAAGATTTAGTGTGAATGAGGACTGGGTGAACCACATTGTCCTCAGAATCTTGTGTGCATTGCTCATACTATCTTTATATATACTAAAGATGGGTGGACATGGGTGTAAATATTTTCATTGACAAGAACATGCTTATATAGGTCAGCAAGCAGACAGTGGCTCTGAAATCTTGACTTTAATGATAAATCCTCAGTCTACCCTTGGATTAACATAAGAAATTACAGGAAGCAAGAGGAATGAGGAAATGGCAGGTGCTATTTCTGAATTTACATTTATCCACCTCTCATAAGTACAGTAACACCTTGAAATTACATACAATTTATACTGTGCTCTCTATAGTAAGTTCTTGGGGACTTGCACCTTTACAACTAGACTTCATAATGTTATTACATGAGATGCTGAAAAGTAAGTATTTGTAACGGTTTAGGTGTTAAGACTAAATGGGGATTTGAAATGTAGTATTGTGTCCTGGATCTGTTCTATTTGAACTGTCTTTTGATGGTGGGAAATAAATTAATTACTAGAGAATGAATGAAAATATTCTCCTTTATCCCTCATCTGGACTGGACTCAGTGACTTTACAAATGTGCAGTTAAGTTAAATTACATTAACTCTCAATTAAACTGTTTCTTGTTCAGTGTGTATGTAAAGGTTAAAAGTTTCTGCATTAACAAGCCTACAGAATACTTTCATGGTAGGAATATATCTCAAACCAGAAAGACTCTTTTGTTACATGTTTTTGATAATTTAGGGTTATAATATTTTTTATTGCAACTGATTTTTTTTTTTAATCTCATATTTCAACTTGGTATTACTAATTTTTTACTGCTTATTGTACAGGAAGTAGTCTTGATGAGAATTCCAGAAACTTTAAGTTCTTAATTAGATTTATAGATTTTCAAGTTTTAACTCTTCAGAAAATACAGTTCTTTGATAGCATATACAGGATTAATACATTGTGTTCCCAAAAGTTTAATTTAAAAAATAATAGTGGGAACCAATGCAATTTTCCAGATATACTATGAAAATATCAGATAACTTTTGGATATTACGCAAGAAGTTTCTTCTACTAATTAAATCTAAATGTACAACCATTAAAGAATCTAAGAAGCCTGTTAAATGAGCTTAAGTTTCAGAAGTGTTTAAAACATTTAAAAAATATATTAAAATAAAAAGCATAAGATTTCTTATAAACCAGTCCCCACAGCTGCCTTAATTTATACGTAGACTTTAGATTTTCTTCCAAGGAATCTAAAAATTTCTGTATGATGTATAAAATCCTTTTCAAAGTAAGAATATTTTAAATGTAGACAATATATCCATGATTTGTTCATTGTTTAAGTGGCCTTTTAAAGCTGGATCTTAACATGCTAATGCCCATTTAATTTCTTGCAGCCTTGGCATTTTTTTCTGCATCTGTTGGTCTCATCAACACACAACACCTAGGAAAAGGAAGTTCTATATCCAAATCCAAGAAAGAGTGATTATGAATTCAATACACCAGTAGAGAAATTCAAACAGAGGTCAAGTATCCTCTATCCTATTCATGTGTCAGATTGCTTTGTCATCCAGGGCTTGTTTTCAGTCATCTCAGTTCAACTTTAGGAGATTTTTTAGACACATCTGTTTTTTGGTTTAAATTTTTTAAAAAGACAATTTCTAAAAAATGGTGTTTTTATAAATCACACACATTAACATCCAGCTTTGAGGCAAACCAGGCTAGCAAATATCTGTCCATACTGAAATAAGTTGAAAATCTCAGTTATCTTCCATCACGGTTAAAGCAGATTTTGTACTTTATTCCCTTTTTCCAACATTGATTTGTAGAAACTGTTTCTTTAAGAATAAACCACGCCCCTTCACCAGAGCCACAGAGCGGTGTCAAAAGAGGAAGATGCTGCCAGGAAGTAACCAGAATTGACCATGTTTTTTGTCGGACGGGCACAGAGAGGTAGCAGCCACCATCCTGTTTTCTCTTAGGAGTTGGGAGAATCCTGTTGCCGAAACCGGCGAGTTGTAACTATTGCTGGGTTCAAGGGAGGGTTCCAGGCACATGGGAAGTACTGCTTTTTGCCTGCTGCCACCAGTTCCACAGAAGGAAAGAACAGTCCAACCTGGCAATCACTGATAAGGTATTCTTTCAAAGCTATTGAAATCAGTGGCAGAATTGATTAATCTTAGTGGAATCTCTGCTCTTTTTTTTTTTAAAGAAAGAAAGGCATGAGAGGAACGGAGAACTAGAAAATATCTATGTAGTTACCATGTGAAGTTCCATATCACTTTCATTTCTGACGTGAATTAGCTTATTTCTTTGTAGAGCCAACCCTGTAACACATTGATGTAACCAATGACAGAATCAGCCTTAATGTTTAGATTCAGATTGCAAAACTGAATAAATAATTAGAAATTTAGGCTTATTGATGTACTTTTCCCCCCCCACATGAATTATTTGTGTAGTCTACAGACTTGCTAGAAAGTTGTACCATACTGTTTAAAATGTTGTCTGTAGACTTCCTAGGAGGGAACACAACTACCTTCTCTTTTTATTTAAAGCAACAATAATATTCCTGGCATAACCTAAAACCATCACATTAGATATAGGTCTCCCTCAGTGGATCACTACTGAAAAAGACATTTTCTAGAAAGATTTTAGTGCTGAAGGAAGCCGTTCACGATTTGCTTCAAAGGCAATATACCTTTTTATGGTTTTGTTATACCTTTCATTGGAATTTTGAAGGAGAATATAATGTAGCATGAAGACTGAATAAAATTTGTCATTGGTCTTGTTCCTACTGTGTGCTGCATTTTGCTTCTAATAACATTGAGATTCCCATAAACTAATCACCCATTGGGCCCTAGATGTGATCTGATAGAAACAAAAATATAAGACAAGAAAAGAAGAACAACAAAGGCAAGAAACAGGTGATATGTCCCCTGACATGTGGATTGATCTTCTAATCGTGCACTCCAAATGAATATTGTATGCTCAGATGGAAATAAACATTATCAATAGGCCTTACTTGATATCTCTGCTCCATATGACTATTCTTCCCATGTTTGATAAATAATGGAGAGCATTTTAACTTTGAAAGGGCCTGGGAAAACTTCAGAAAGATAAAGGTCCATCAGTGAACAATGTCTATTAGGTAGTCTGTACTATGACAATGACTGATGTCGGGGTGAACGACCTTGAAATTTACTTTTCAAATCTATTTGCCTGATAGAAATCTAGGTGACCTCAGAAAAGTATTGTGTTTTTTTCTCGTACATATTTACATAGTATCGTTTGCATCCTCTCTACTTTCAACTCAACTTCCTACTTCTCTTGGAGCATTATTTTAATATTTTAACCTGTAACTGTACATAGGGCTTATGAAATATTAATAGCATTTATATTAAAGAAAGTTGTGTGTGCATGGTTATACATATGTTTTGACATGAGAGCCCCAGGAAAAAAAGAAATTTATTTGACTTTCGTAAGAACTTCAAGATATAGCACCTTTCCCAACTTAGCCCTGTGTAGACCAACCTGCAGCAGCTTTACTTCAGCAAATGCTGAAATATACAAAATAATGTTCTGTATTTGAAATTCTCCTCAAATCCTTCCTGCACACACTTCACAATAGAGCTGTTTTATCTGTGAAGCAAAATAGAGCTATCGTAGAATATGTCATGCCTTTAAAACAAGTTACCCATAATACTTCCCAGGTTAACTGACTGAATGTTTTCTGGTTTTCCATCAACATAGACAATAAACAAAAGGGGAAAAAAAAAAGAAAAAAGAAAGCTACACAAACAACTCAGCAAGAACATAATAAACTCGCTTTGAACGGTGACAGCTTGAATGGATAATCAGGACTTTCCAAATAATTCATGTTTAATGTGAAACCAGAGGATTTAATAATTTGTCATGTATAAAAGATGCCCTTAAATCAACTTCTGTTCAAATAAATTGTTTTTCAGATAAGAGACAATGAGATTTGAGAATTACAGCCAAATTGTCTCATAGGCACATGAAGTCAGTTCACACTCCATTTAAATGTATTATTCCTATGCAGAGTTTTGTATTTAAATCTGTTTTCCCCTAAGAAAGAAATTGCTAGAAGGTAATAGAAAGCACAGTCTCAAGTGCTGTACACAAGTAGGAGTTAATCATCTAACTGCAATATGAATAACGTGTCCAAATTTCAGATCCTGAAAAGCCTCTTTCAGTTTCATCCAAGTCCTCAAGGAGGCACCTATGTGTTTGGCATTACCCCACTCCAGACAGCTACAGTTCAGCTCTGGACCTCTCAGGAGAGACAATCTTTACTGCATTTGCTGCATTGGCAGGCCAGAATTTTGTTGTGATTCACTGTCTGTGCTCCACACACCTTACCTGGGAAGTTGAAGTTGCTAAACCTGTATTTATTAACTTGTGGAGTCTGCAGACATGTCATTCACGACATGCAAGAGGGAGCTCTGGTAAATGGCTGTAATGCCTCCCCCACAGAATGAAAAGTCAGACTAACAGTAGTTCTGACTGTGTTAACAAGACAAATAAAGGTGACAGTGTGTGAAAACAAAGGTAATATGACTATTCAAAGTTTAGCATTATTTTATTTGCTTTTAATGAAAGTCATTGTACAAAACAGTCTGAAATAGTCTGCAGATATTTTGGAGAGAAGGGTCGAAAATATCCATAGTTTGCAAGTTATTGGAAATGATGCTCATCCTCAGTGGCAGATTTTACAGAAAGCAAATCCAAATGTGCTCATGAGCTACATTTTCAGCAGTAGGGCTTGCCTTTACATAATGGGATGAAGAAAAATAAAAATATTAAGAAAACTTAATATTTAATCTGAATGTTATTAAAAGAGTACCTTCATTGCCACAATGTTAATTGACACAATTTAATGTAAATATAGGCCATAAGCTTTAAAGAAATGTAAGCTATAGTCTTTCCTGGAAGCCAAATTAGCAACTCCACTGGAGTCAATGGCATTGATGTTTTAATTTCACAAAGGCCAGAAATTCAACCCAATACCACCAAAATTTCTGATTGCATGGAGAAATATTTTATGGCTCCAAAAGCAATTTTATTATTAATATTGCCATCCAGTGCATTCCAGATGAATTGTTTCAGTCTTTGTCCTGTTTTAGCTTGAGACACAGATTTTTCTTTTAGTAAATTATAGTCAGTGTGAGAGTTGGCTAGAATCTGATCTTATTAGAGCGTGGAAATAATTTTTTTTTTTGTAAACAGGGCATTACAATATTTTAAAAATCATATTTAGTGGTAAATGTCTATTTTGACATCTATCAACAATTTTTATTTGGGGGCTGAAGTTTTTATCACACTCAATAAAAAAACTATGTTCTTTTATGAAATGTTAATCTAAAAGCATGTCAGATCTGTCTGGAAGGCAATCAGTAGATTAAAGAACTAAGATGAACACTAGGGATTTCTTACTAACTATACTTTCCTCTCGTTCTTGCTATAAATAACTTTGGTCCTGTTTTATATTTAAAATAAACTTCCACTGTTTTGACTTCTCGATTTAAATCAATATATAAAAACACATACTGATTTAATAAGATAGAGATCAGTTCCAGAATATTTAATTCTTCATTGGCTTTCACTGGATGTAGCTTGAACATAGATCACTCTCAAGCTATTTTTAAGACTGGCGATTTTGAAGACACTAAGGAGAGAAATCCCATACCAACCCCCTTTTAAATTATTTGACGAGTACACGTTAGGATTAAACTTGCCACAATTGGAGATGCGCAGGTTGTAAAGTGAGTTGCTCTGAACCATCTGAATGTAATAAAAATTACTTAATCTCTAGGACAAGCAATCCTTCAATTACCCACCAAAACCTGGGCTTGGATGTCAGTTTTGTAATAATATATCTGTTATTTGTCAGGAAACCCTACCAGAAGAATTTCTCTTTCTTCGCAGATATAAATATGAAACACATGCATCAGACAGATAGAGGAGTCATTTCTTTTCACGTCTGCAAACTAAATTTCTGTTCCTGATATATCCCTTCTGCAAATAGTTTGTGCTCTGGTAGGGGTTTTTCAAAAGGATTTAACAGTTCTGAAGTTGCGTAATGAAGGGAAGATACTCCTTCTCCAGAGTTATGTTATATTTTCATGGTCTGTGGCCACATGCCAAAGGGCTTAGTAGCCATTATTCTGAGTCTCCAAGTGATTTCTGGGGATTAAGTGCAAAATAATTGCTTTGAACAGATCATTTCACCCTGAAGTTAATTTTCCCATGGGACTTCTGAAACAGGAAACTTTACAGTCTACCTTTCTGATTCCGGGGAAACGTGATTGCAATACCTCAGTTTAATTTTTGACACAGTTCTTTGATACTATAGCGATTCCATGAAATCGTCATGATAATTCCTTTAATTTATAGTTTTATTATTGTTTAGAACCAATCAAATCCTTTCCTTTATTTAATTATTTTGCTGCACAAAGAGGTTCTTGAAACTCTCACTTTGGGTTTGGGGTTTTGAGTGAGCTGGACACAGCCCAGGAACTATTTTGGGGATGAATTCATCAGTCTGTCATTACCAGTGGAGCCTAATTTCTCTGGCAATGGGGCCATCTGCAATAGATGCATGCATGACCACATTTAGCTATGTGCTCATAGGTAAATGTGGTTGTAGAGACTTTAGGAGACCTCTTTTATTCTCAAGGTCTGTCATAGATTTTGTGGTTATGTTTATCCTTGCAAGCTATACAGGATGAGGACATGGGCTTGATGCTCAGCATTACCTGTGCTGTTCAAGTGTTACCATATACCTCATTAGCGTTTTGGCCTAGACCAGCTAGTACAGTCCCACACAACAAGGGAACCATGTGTGAGTGACAAAATGGCCTCCAGATTAGTCTGAGTATGCCATCATCTTTTGGGAGGAAGTGTTTAGCTGTATGAGATGTACCAGTTGTCTGAGACCTGTCAATTAGCATAGGGTGTTTTTGTTACCTGCAGACAGGAAGGGATCCACCATCCTTTGTCTCCTCTGAGAAGACTACCATAGTCATGGGACATGACTCCTCTCTTAAACCGTACCTTTATGAATCTACCAAAATGTTGGGAAATCTCCTTGATTCCGGTTCAAAATAATGACAATGTCATCATGGTTGGGCTTCACGAACGAAGATTTGGGAAGGGCTCTACCCACGTTTGTTGCAAGCACGTTGGTGGCTAAAAAGGCCAATACAAGATAGGCATGTCCGGTAAGGCAAATGACAATAACACTCCCAGCAAAATATGTTTCTGTTGTATCGGGTTAGAACTCTGTTAGAGCATCAGTGTCTCTATGAATTTTGTTAATGGGGCCCTAATCTTACTCTTGTCCTGATGTGATACATTAATGGATGTTTGTAATACACTGTTGTTTACACACATGCTATTTCCACATTCAAGTCACTCTCTTCCCAAGTTCTGGGCAGTTTTATGGGGCACAGATATATTTTCCCTTCAACTTTTGAAGCTTGTATTTCTTTTGGGAGCAAGGAGAAGGGGGGACTGCAGCAGTAGCTTCTGTGAGAAGACACCAGAAGCTGCCCTTGTTGTCCAATAGAGTCAATGCCAGCCATTTCCTAGAGGCACCCACTGCTGACCAAGGCCAAGCACATCCATAATGGTGGTAGCACCTCTGGGATTGCAGATTCCCCTGCAACCTGTAGTAAAGACTATGGTGAGGCAGGCTGTCTTCCTGGAGCCCATGGAGATCCACGGTGACACAAAGATCCACCTGCAGCCTGTGGAGGACCCCACACTGCAGCATCTGGATGTGTCCTGAATGAAGGTGTGATCTTGGAGACAGCCTGTACTGGAGCAGGCTCCTGGCAGGACCTGTGGCCCCATGGGGAGAGGAGGCCATGCTGGTGCAGGCTCATAACAGGACTTGTAGTTCCATGGAGAATGAAACACATGCTGGAGCAGCTTGTAAAGAACTACAGCCCCTGGGAAGAACTCCTGTTATAGAAGTTCCAACTGCCTTCCGTGGGAGAGATCCCACACTGGAGATGGGAAAGAATGTAAGGTGAAATGAGCAGCAGAGAAAGAGTTATGAACTGACTGAAACTCCCATTCCCTGTTCTCCTGCACTGCTCTGGCACAGGAGGTAGAAAAATTGGGAGTGACATTTAATCTGGGAAAAAGAAATGATGGAGGCAAGGTGTTTTTAGGTTTCTCATTATCTTACTGGCAATAAATTAAAGTACTTTCCCCAGGTCAAGTTTATTTTACCTGTAATGGTAACTGGGTGATATATTCCTGTCCTTATCTTGACTCACAAGCCTTTTGTCCCTTTTTGTCTCTCTGTCCTGTTGAGAAGGGGAAGCAATGGAACAGCTTGGTGGGTGCCTGACAGTCAACCAGGGTCAACCCATCACAAGTGTCTGCAGTAAGATGTTCGAAACATTGTTAGAAGACAATGTTCATTAAAACATCTAGAAAGTAATTATAGAAAGACAATGATCACAACTTTTCCCAATAGTCATTAGTCTTCTTTTGAGCTGTTATTGTTGAACAATGCAGTGGATTGCTGTCTCCCTTTCCTAATCATTTCATTTCTTGTTTTTGAAAGCTTGATGGTAGCAGCAACTGTTATATGACTGAATACCTATCCATGCACAGTTGGACAACAGGTAACAGAGTTCATTTAGAAAAGTAGTTTTGAACACTAGAAGCTATCTGGAATTCCAGCTTGGCTAACTTATCTGCTCAGAAATTAAACTACATTATTTATGGACAATCTACTGTAACAAAACAAACAAACTAGCATATAGGCATATTGGCTTCTTTTTGTCTGCAATATACTGTGGAACTTGTAAAATGTGCTCATTTTTTAACCTTTTGGAAAACCAAACCAAAAAATTGTCTTCTATAGAAAATTTAAATTTTGTTTCTACAAAATATTTTAATTTGTTGCCTGAAATTCAAAAATAGATTTAAACAAAACTAATTCCTTTCTTAATTGGCAATTTCCCATATTCTCTAGATCCTGTGGTTATTAGTATGTTAGTAATAGGTTAGTAATAGAGTTCTTTTGACCTACAAAATGATTGCAAAAGATTTAAAAAAAAAAAAAAAAGAAAAAATTACAGACAAACCATAAATTAACAATCCAAACAGGCTGACAAACAGGGAAGGCAAATTATAAAAATGAAAATAATAAATGAACAGGATTTAACTGATTGTAAATAAATGTATGAGACTGTGGCAACACTCTAAAAAGCAGTGCTTAGATTTTTTTTGCAGAAAGGTTAAGTGACCCTTGAATTTAAAAAGGTTGAGAAACACTTCTCTCGGACATGGACTGTTGAGATTATAAAGACCCTTTACTAGTGGTTAATGGCTGTCTTTCAAAGTATGATTAGCTGATTCAGAAACTGCATTTCATAGAGATCTCAAGTTCTGTTTTGTTTCAGCCTTATTTTGATGCCTTTCAAGCAATGGTTAGTTTTTTCTGAGAGTCATTAGTTAATGGCAGATCTCTACATCCTCTGTCACTCAGATGTACAAGGAATAGTGAAAAGAGGATTATTTGACGAAAACAATTATATAGAATAAGTTCTCTGAAAGACTGATTTGAGTATCTGTTTCTAGATCTTGGTCAGGTTTGATAGAAGTGATTTTTTTTTTTTTGAGGTCAGGTTTAATAGAAGTTTTCGGGGGTTTTTTTTGAGCTTGGAAGCAAAGTGGTGGGGCAGCTCAAAAAACCATAGAAGGTTTTGGCAGCTTGTGGTGAATGACTCCTAAGAGTAGCTAAAGCCCAAAGTCAGTTAGCTGCACAGATTCAGCAGGGAGCTTTCAGAAAGGATTGCCTCCAAAGAGGCACATTCAGCAGCTTATTTGGCCCTGCATTACAAGCTGGAAAAGATTAAACTTTTTGGTTTTGCTATTCTCAATTTGTTGTATGATTTAAATGGTTGATTCTAACAGCTATTTGCATTTTTAGGAATATACTGATTGCTATCAGAAAGTCAGCTGTTGGAAACATTTAGTAGATCATGATATCTGAAATATAATGTTTCTCAGTCCTTAGAATAGGAAATAACTATAGTCTCACAGATACTGTGATACAGCAATTGCTGGCAAATTATTATTTACTTTTTTTTAGATATTAACCACAATGGCCACTAATTATAGACAGAAATAATGGAATTACCATACTAACTGTCTTATTTGCTTCAGAGTAAAACTTAATTATATACTGTCATTTACTGTATATGAAGCTATATGAACTATTCTGAATCAACAGTTGATTAGTCTCAAAAATAAGCTTTATTGCCAATCCTTTTCTTCTGAAGAAATGAAAGAAGCTATAGTTATTTAAAAATTTTGTATCTTGATGGGGTGAACTTAGAATTCTAAGTTTTTGATTATTCATTTCCCGAGAGACAACCTGTAGCATTTTGCAATGTGTGTGTGGGCAGGACCTTCTCAACCCTGCAGCTTGTATTAAGATCTGCCTGTAAAAGTATCTTCCTTGGCTTCTCACTGATTTTTTTTTGGTTTTTTTGCATAAGGATGAACTTGAATTTTGGATGAAGCATTTTTATCACAAATATCCGACCCTGAACATTTCTAGGACTTTGACATCACCTTGTCAGAGCTAAACCAATGCAGCATGTCTGCCATTAGTTTTACTAATGTTTTTGTAAAACCTTTAACCTCAAAGCCAGCATTCTCCAGATATCTTGCTTGTCCTTCAGTTAAGTTATTCTGACACAAAATTACAGGAAGTGAAAGATGAAGGCCTATGGTATTTGTTACTGATATTAGATAATAATGTAACTATGCTACTGTTTTCATTATCTGTAATCCAAATCATTTAAAAGAACATTTGTTTTAAATTTTTATCTTGAAAGAAGTTGATAAAGGGACACTATTACCCATTTTAGGGGTAACATTAAACTGTAGGGGTAACACTTTGTAACCCGATTTTAAGGATATTAGAGAAATAAAATTTAAAAAAAAAGTTTGTAATTTAATTTGCTTCACTCAAAGCAGCTGGCATTTAGCAAATCATCATATATGTCAATATTTTATACTCTTCAAAAACTAGTTTTCTCGTATTAAGGAAAAAGATTTCCATGATGGATTTTATTTTTCTGAAAATGATTTTCAGTTGTTTCTCTATAGAACTGGACATATTTGGAAGGGCTACCATGAACAAAATCTGACTGTGGGGTAAAGGGAGCAGAGGCACAGTGAGACACAGAGTGTCTGAATGATCTTGTTAAGATCAGCTGTAAGAACAAGATCTGTGCATTAAATACCAGGCTACACTATAACACCTTTCCTAGTATATGTCTTTTATAGGTTTGGCTCAAGCAAGATACACTATAGTGTAATCAGCTGTACAAACAAGTAAGTGGAATATATGCTGAACCAATACACCTTGATTTAAACCATTATTACTCCCATAGTATTGTATTGACTTTATATGTTGGGCCCTATGGACACAATGTGGATTTGTGGCCATTTAGAGGAACATTTTTAATACAGTGTAGAGTATAAACTCAGATCTTGATAGACACTAATGGTTTTAATGCATAGAGCTCTCATAGGCAACTTTAAGAGACTGTTCCTCTAATGGCCATGCAATACAGTTTGATAGAAGCAGCAAGCTAAGTAGCCATAACTCCTCACAGAGTTCAAATTTTTTAACCTCCCCTGAGAATCAGGGGAGTTCTATTGCATAAGAATTTTTATGTTCTGCTTGCTATTTTATCCTTCAACCAGGAAATATTAAAATATATTATTTAAAAAGTACTTACTCTAGCTGTTATTTCCCACAGCAATGATAACATAACCTTCTTTTCACCTACCTCATCTTGGATGAATTTCATTCTAGCCATCGAGGGACACATATATGGATACTTATACTTGAAGACTTTTTTTAGTTGAAGTATTTTGGCAATATCTCTTTCTGCCATTGTCACTGCCCATATGTAGTATATGGCAGGCCAGCTATCTCTCTCTGCCACCTCCAAAAAACTCTTGGGATATTTCTTGTTCTACTTTTTTTACTAAATTTGAGAGCTCATTTCTCACCATTGTGGTATAATGCCACCATAAAATGATGTCTAGCAAAACCTGTCAAATAAAAATGGCTGATAGTGTATTTATTGAAATATGGTTTTGATCAAGTAGGTTTTGCTACTGAATCAGAGAACGATCTACCAATAACTGTGTATAGAAGCTATTTTTCTAATAGCAAATTATTAGTATTAATAATATAAATTTTAGAAACAGGGGTTTTTGCTCAAGATTTTATCACAGTAAAATTTTGCACCAGTTTGAGAGTGAGACAGCCAAAAAAATCTTTTTATATTCAGTTGCCCATTTGTCATGGCATGGCAAGACCAACAATAATAAAAAGTCACTCTCCATTTCACTGTACTTTCTTCTGATTCTCTTCCCACACCACTGCCTCGGAATGCAGTTGAAAAAAAAGGGATTCCATCAATTGCTCTCCAGACAGAAGGAGATTTTTTAAAGGGCTCAGTACTTCTTCACGTGAAGTACCATCAAGTGAGGCTAAATAACTTCTTGTATGATAATACTTGAGTGTATTTTAAGGTGGAAGAGATCAGAACCTGGAGATATCCTACTCATTAAATTATTCTCCAGTGGTTTTGCACGCTCATATTGACAAGGCACTGAAATTATAGCCTCTAATCCCCAAGAACGTCTTTCTGCAGTTTAGTCTTAATTTACAGGCAAAAATAGAGGCAGCTACACAATTCCTTGCCTTCTCTGCTCTGTACCATTTCTCCTTTGTTCCTTTAATTTCATTTTTTTATTATTGTGTACTGCTTCCTTTGTTTAAGGCTTCTGTCACACACTTCCCCACAGGTTTTACTCCACTTTTTATTATACTCTTGATTACATCTGCTTGTGGCTTCATGAGCTGATTGAGTGATTTTAGGGGAGACTGGAATGATTTCAGATTAGACAAGAAAAGAGAAATATGGGGTAACAACATGAGTAGAGCAAGCTGCAATAAAAGGAACTGAAAGTACATTTCTCTGAGGACTTAGTTCACATCTGTTTAAAGGAACACTTTTTAAAATGGGCAGTTCATATTAATTTTTCTTTCTTTTAACGTACAATTCCTTCAAGTAATTTGGTTATGATAGATACACTGTCGACCAACTTAATAATCTTAACAGAGATTAATTAGAATAAGATAAAAATTTACAATAATATTTTTAAAGAAAAGATGAAGTTATTTTCCTTGAAAAAACATAGTCACTTTTTGAGGGGGGGAGGGGTGAGAGTATACATATATATATTTTAGCAAATCAGATAAGAATTTATTTTTCACAGCAAAAGAAAAAAACCCAACACAAACCAAAACAAAAATATCTCTGCTTAAATTTTTGCTTCAACTGCCTAAAAAATAAAATCCTATGAAACAATAATATGCCTCTTGTGACCTACTGCTGAGATGATAATGGTATTTGAAACACTGGTTTTGTGAACAGAGGTCTCCAAGACAATGTGGCATTGGTTCATTGTAATTTTATCTTGTGTTAAAAACTTAACTCTTGGGGGAGCCTCAGGCATATCATGGTCACATAACACAAGTAAATTTTTGGTATGCAGTTATGCTACGCAAAGGTACAGAACAAACCACACATAAATCTGCCTCATTATAGCTATTTACTATCTTTATAGTAATTTTAAGATGCCATCTCAAACTCTTACTCTATGTACCTATGCTTTAATATTGCTTTGAAGTGTCATTTAACATTGCTGAAAAGACAGCAGTATAAAGCAAAAATATTAGAAAAAGCAAAAGTCTCCTGCAGTTTTTCCTTGTCCCTAGACACAATCATGAGTCCTGTAAGATCAGGGCTCTGTGCCTCTGGGGAAAACAATTGTGGATAAAGTGAGAAATAGTGCATTTACTCCTTCTTGTGACATTCTTTATGTGGCTTTTAATACAAACCACACCATTTAGGAGTAACAAAAGCACAGAGACCTGCGCAATGACTGTTGTCTCTGCTATGTGTTTTTCCACATATGCAGTGAACTTAAAAATCTCAGTCCCTCACCAACACTTTAAAATGTTAAAGCAGCTGTCTTTCTAAGGAATAGGCACATGCCTTTGCTTCCTGTGTGAAGGAAGATAGTCTTCAGGGGGAATTCACGGAGATATTTAGTTCCTGTGCAGAGAATATCTGCTTAAATGTAATGCAATAAAAAGTATGTTAGCTTTGGAAGAGCAAATGTTCTGTTTGTGATATGCCTTAAAACAAGTGTGTCTCAGCAATCTAACAGGTACTTCTGGGTATGGACAAGCCAGATACAAAAATTTTTCTACATCTGATTGAGATAGAATCAATAAAGATAGATATTTACAACTTCTGCAGCTGAATTCAAGGTGCTATGAGTCCACTAGACAAAGGGTATTTTGGACAGGAACAGCAAATATGTTAAGAAGGCACCTGGACAATTTGAAGTCCGGGCTTTGCTTACAGATGACTCCTTCTGGAAAAGGTGACAGCACGCGGCCCATGGTGGGTTACATTACTGAGTATCTGCAAATACAGAGATATCTCCAAGAAAACCTACCATCTGTATTGTCTAGGGAAGAGTATTCTATGGATTAAAAAACAAACAAACAAGTAAAACAAGAACAGGTGCTCTGTTACTGCATTTATCTTCCTTCTCTTCTCAGCCACAAGAAACTGTATTTTTTTTCTAAATGATTGTAGAACTTTCAACCTTCAACTATTTCTTTCCTAAACAGGTATTTACAGACTCTAAGCTACCCTTATCTTTCTGTTTGTTAAACTAGCACATTTAACTGAAGATTATGTACAAAATCACAATACAAGCTGTGTTTTTGAACAGACCTGCTACTAAAAATATATATATGAAATACACAGGGAAACTTGTCCCAACTTCATCTAATCTGGTACCTTCCTTACTACCCTGTACTATATACTAAGGTGTCTAACAATAACACCTACTCTGAGATCATTCATATGCTTAAAAGACCTGCAGATTATATGAGCTCACTATTTCTGGACAGGTTTGGGTATCATATACACATGTGAAAACCCTATAATTACACTGAGCTCCCCAATGCTTCTATCATTTGCAGGTTTTTTACTGAACAAGTAACATTTTTAGGATATACATTAAAAAATGTCTCATATTACCTATATTACACATTTGTTGTTTAGTTTAGTTCTTATTACAACTACTTTAACGTCCTGTCAAAAGAATTATATTTTTTACACAGTTCAACATTATTTTCTCCTGTTAAAGACTCAAGTTGAAATATGTATCAAACCATTGTCAAACAGACATTTACTACAGTCTTTTTATGTTCCTGTTCTTTCTCGTAGTTGTTCTGTCTTGTGAAAACAATACTTTTAAAAGGCAAATGTGCACTGGTGTGCGAGCAAGTTCATGTGAAGAAGAAATATGCATACTTTCTCTCTCTCTCTCTCTAGATATAATATATAAGCAAGTCATGATCATTCAAACTTAATAACTTTTCAGTTCTTTGATCCCTTTCAGGACCTCCTGGGTTTTTTTATCAAAGAAAGTGTGTTTAGCAATGTTTAGGAGTTGTACTATCAGTACACCCTCTTCAGTGGATATAAAGGTGTCAGATAAAATGAAAGAAAATATCTTCAGTTCAGCTATTAACTGTTCTCTGTATTTCATCTTATACAAGCAATATTGTAATCAGACATATAATACTTGCCAATTAGTGGCCAAGATAATCACAGAACGGGACAAAAAGATCAAAAAGGAGGACAGTGAGAACTACTGACCAGCCAGCCTTCCATGCCCAGTAGGAACACGGAGCAGATCCTGCTTGAAGACATGCCTAAACATATGAAAGACAGAGAGGTGAAGAGGTGATTAGAGACAGCCAACGTGGCTTCACCAGTGGAAAATCATGCCTGAATAATCTAGTGGCCCTCTACAATGGATTGACTGCATCTGTAGACAAGGAAAGAACTACAAATGTCATCTACCTAGACTTCTGCTACAGTTTCCCTGAGCACTCTGGCTACTAAATTGGAGACAGATGTGTTTGAGAGATGTACTGTTAGGTGAATAAGGAACTGGCTGGTGGGATGCATACAAAGAGTTATAGTCAATGGCTCAATGTCCAAGTGAAAATGGATAACCAGTAGTGTTTCTCAAGGTCTGTGCTGGGACCAATACTAATATCTTCATCAACGACATAAATAGTGGGATTGAGAGCACCCTCAGCAAGTTTGCAGGCAACATCAAGCCTAATGGTGAAGTTGATTTCCTAGAGGAAAAGAATGTCATCCAAGAGGATCTTGACAGGCTTGAAGAGTGATCCCATGTGAATCTCATGAGATGAGGCCTTCAACAAGGCCAAGTGTAAGGTTCTGCACATAGGTCAGGGCAATCTCCGGTATCAATACAGGTTAAGGGGTGAATGAATTGAGAGCAGGCCTACAGAGAAGGACTTGAGGGCTTTGGTTGATAAAAGAGTAGGCATGACCTGGCAATGTGCACTTGCAGCTCAGAAAGCCAGTTGTACCCTGGGCTGCATCAAAAGCACCATGGCTTGCAGGTCAGTGGAGTTGATTTTTCTCTCTTCTTGTTAAACCCCACTTGGAGTACTGCATGTATGTTTGGGGCCCACAGGAAAGACATGGATCTTTTAGAGTGGGTCCAGAGGAGAGCCATAAAAATGGTCAGAAGCCTGGAACACTTCTTCTATGAGGAAAGGCTGAGAGAGGTGAGGTTTTCCAGTTTGGAGAAGACAAGGCTCTGGGATACTCTATTGCATCCTTTAAATGTATACAAGGGGCTTAAAGAAAGACAGAGAAAGATTTTTTACCAAGGCCTGTAGTGACAGGATAAGGGAAATGGGTTTAAATTGAGAAATGGTAACTTTAGATTGAACATAAGAATACATTTTTCTATGATGAGGGTGATGAGGCACTAGAACAGGTTGCCCAGAGAAGGTATTGATGTCCTGTCGTTAAAAATATTCAATGCCAAACTGGATGGTGCTTTGAACAATCTGGTCTGCTGAAAGATGTCCCTGTTGATTGGAGTGCAGGTTGGACTAGATGACCTGGAAAGGCCTCTTCCAACCCAAACCATTCTATGATTTTGTGAAGATACCTTCACAGCTTTAAATATCTATCTATTTTTTCTGTTATCTATTGGTGTATCAGCCTTTGCCAGTTGCTCTCTATCTATGACAAAAAGTTCATTTCTCTTAGATAAATACTCATGCAAGTCATACAAACTACCTTTTCAACTTCATTCGGAACAAATCTATTCTTCAAATACATACGTTTTCATGTGTTAAAACAGTGGTGTAGAACAAATCAAATATTCTATTTCTTCAGGCAGTGAAATATCATATTTTTCCTTTAGCCATATCTCATAGCTTTTGCAACAGAAGTGTTTTATAGAAACGTGGTTCATTGCTACTGTAAAAATTGAGTCAGTTTAAATACAAAACAACAAAACGTTAGCAAGCAACAAAAGTAATCACTACCATATTGTGAAAGTATTCCTAGCTTCAAGCAAATTCCTAATACCCAGTGATTCTGATCATTAGCAAGCTGCTGTATGTATTTTCATTGAAGTTTCTCTCCACTTCAGAACTAATAAACTACACCAATTCTATTTTTCAATTTATTTCAGGACATGCTGCATTGTCAGATTTATCAGGGCAGGATCATCCTCTCATTGGACACACTGCTTGAACAACCAGGGCAAGCCTGTGGTGGTATAAAGTAATTTCCACAGAACTGTATCAACTCACACCAGCTGAGGTTTGGTCCTTGTAGACTGTTATCAGCAGGTAGGTCCCAACACTCCAACAGCTCTTTTGAAAATCTAAAAAGTTAAAGATTCCTCCTGATATAGAATTGACACTTAGATACACTTAGATCTTTCATGAAGCTAGTTTTGATCCATCTAGAAAGGAGTGGGGTTTATTGCTTATATATGGGTGAGATTATATAGTCTAACTCATATTTTATTGACTTCTTTGGATTCATAATTTGTCAAAGTAAAAGCAAGGAGGGTGGTGGTTACCTCCTCATATTCCAAAATTTCAAGGAAAGTGCTAGGACAGATAGTTATAGGTGTACCATTCACAGAATGGATAACTCTGAAAAGATTGTCTAGCTCTGAATTTCTTTTCCCATGTCATCTCCAGAGAAAAAGAAAATGAAAATGAAAGTGAAATTGAAAACTAAAATGAAAATGAAGACACACATACACCTCCGAACATGAGAGTCATGAACTTCAGTTATGGTTTCTTTTGTTTTGTTTGGTTTTGGTTGTGTTTCTTTAAGATTGTGTTATTTCTAAAAGTGACACAATTAAACATCCTTCTATAACTCTCAAGAAAATAAATTTAAAAAAAAATGTCTTGCAAGGCTTTCTTCTTGACTTTTACATAGAAATTTCAGATAAGTGCAAAGCAGTTTAGATGATTAGTCAAATAGAACTAAATTTTAGATAATATAAGGGTTGACAGCATTTTCTTTTAAAAGACTTAAAGAAAAATTTTAACATAAGGTAGATTACTCTAGAGAAATCAGTCCTGAACTTTTTTCCTGTTTCAACATCAGTATTGGCTAACAATAAATTTTCAATACATGAATTAATCACAGAATCATAGAAAGTCTTGTGTTGGAAGGGACCTTAAAGTTCATCCAATTCCAACCCCCAAACATAACATTCCAAACATAACATTTACACATGCATATCTATATTTGCAATACATATGTGTCCTGATACTTCTTTTTTCTTAAAAACTCCAATGAATATTTTACTGGGAAGTAAGAACACATTTTCAAATGAAAGGTAACCAAAAAACTTAATTTTAAAAGTAGAACCCTTTTTATATTTTTCTTTTGGAAATATCTGAAAAAAATCAACATCAAGGAATAAAAAAAAAAAAAAAAAAAGAAAAAGAAAAAGAGAATCCTTACTGCCTCTCGTTTTTATTCCAAATAATGATGGAAAACATGAAAGTTTCCCAAAATTGTTCTCTGACACATCTCATTTGATTGCTTACTATAAAGGCTGAGTCAGCTGTTTAGAAACTGAAATGATAACTTTGGCTGTTCAATTGTCTACTTAAGCTTAAGAAAAAAAATCATTGAACTTCACCTGTCATTAAACTCTTTTCCAATAAATTGTTGTCTCCTCAACTTTTGTTCTCCTATGAAGTCTATAGCACATAGTTCTGCCCCTGTGCCAGGTTTGTCAGCCAAACTCATGACCTGTGACACATGACATCAGTTGAGCACAAGGAAAGAGGAAGGCACCTGGCAAAGGATGTGACCAGACCCTGCAGCGAAGAGACAATGCACCCAAACCACAAATGAACAGCAGTTCAGTCAAGAAGAAATTCTATGTGAACTCAGGCGGAATGTTGCAATTTGGTTTAAGAAAATGAAAGGGTTTTTGAGTCTAAACATCCTCCAATGTAGTATTTTATTTTTTTCCACAGAAAATAATTTGGACAAAATCATGAATTGCCTGAGGTAGTTCTGAACTCTGTGCAAAATGTACAATCTCTGTAGGCAATATTGGATAAAAAATTACCGTATCAGTTTGAACTAATATAAAATGAATTAAAAAAGTGTTTTCTTTTGACATTTGATATTTTTCAGTTGGCCCACAGAGTACTCTCAACATCTTCATTTACCTATTCACGAGCATACGTTAGAGGAACTACACTTTAGATTTTTGTGGATACATTTCCAAAGTTGGTATTTTAGTCTCCTTTACTTTCATACCAAAAGGAGTAGTGTCTAAAAGAAACTTATTCTAAGAGGCAAGTGCTATATAAGAATTTTGATCAAGAAACCCAATGGTTTTATAGCTGTAAGGAAGACAGCAATCACAGGGTGTTATAGGAAAGGCATCTGTCATATAATGTTGAAATGCTGAAACAAGATGTTTTAAGAAGTTTAGCATGTGTGTCTGTGTACATGTGGGAGGGAGAGGACACTATGTGTAACAGCAAGTGTGTAGATAATTAATAGATGATGATAATACAAGAGGAAAGAAAACCACAAAATGTTACTTAATACCCTCAGGCTTACATAAAAACCCAATAGATGCAAACTGCATGGGGTAAACAAAAGAAAAATTATTGTGTATGAAGGAATAATTGAAAGCTGCATTCATGCAAGCATAATGTTTTTCATTATTCATTGAAAGAAAACCTGTAGATAAAACCCCTACTAATCTTTAATGTCACAAACCCTGAGGCCCATAAAACCTGGATGTAAAGAGATTAATAAAGCGGTAGACAGAATCAAGGAGGATGTATAAATTGTCCCCAGTGTTCATTAGAAGTATAAATTTTGTAGAGATTTCATAAATTATGCTAAATAATTCAGTTTTATTTAGCTGGTACTGCTGCATATTTTAAAGTGATACAGAATAGTAATAACAGACATTCCAGATTATAAAAAGGGTTCAATAATAATTGCTCTACCCTTGTTATCATCAGCAGTTATCATTCTGTGAAAGAAATGGGACAGATACTTAGTCTAAAATAATTCTTAAGAGACATCCTACATCACAAATCTTCTAGTTTTTAATAAAAGTTACAATGTTAGTGATTACCATCATGACAAAACTGATCTTGTCAAGTCAACATCAAAATCTCATAAAGAATAATAAGAAAGAAATTAACTAGAAAATATGGAAGAAAAAAAGGAAAGAAAAAATAAATCTGAAGTTTTTGAAGAGTTTCTTATGTTTGGTTAAAAAGTATTGTCTTTTGTTTTGCTCCTAATTCAGATATTTTTCACGGGTAACATGATAAAGGAGATCTCAGTTATCTGAACTTTAATTCAATATTTTATTCAATTTCATTCAATTTGAAGCTGAAACATGGTTGTATCTATAGCTTTGAATATTACAAATAGGATAGTTACTAGGCGTGAAACAAATCCACTGAGAAAATAGAAATGTTGCTTGTTTCAATCAAACAGTGGATAAGGCCCATCCTGATCTGAATTGCCTGTTGCTACATGATTCCAGCAGATATTTCTATGCTAGTCTGATCAGTATCAAAATTTAAACAAAGTCCCGTGGTTTTGCAAAGTGTTGCAGAGAAACTTTAGCTCCAAGGGCCAATACATCTCCCACCAAATCGTGACCAGTCCAACTTAACAGACTTTCTGGCTGTCAGTGCTTCCAGAGGAGCACAAAACAATAGGAACGAGGATCTGGCTGTGTGTCTAACCCTGTGGGGACCTGAATAAATCTCTTCAACTCCTTTCAAGTCTTCAGAGGCTGGTAATCATTAGCATATAAATAATTATAGAACGAATACACCACCTTAGGCTTTAAAAACTCCTTTGACTTTTGTCTGTCATGCAGCACTTCAGGTGTTTCACATATATCCACTGGAGTCAGCAAAATTTATGATTTACGTGGTTTGTATTTGTCACTATGCAGAGTATAGACTATCAAAACAGATGTGCAAAGCCTGGGACAAATCTGACTGTGCTGAATTTTACCACTAGCAGAAAGAAATCTGCATCTTGCTATGATTAAACTCAGCAGGAAGAGTCACAATAAATTGTGTTAAATCAAGCGTGACCTTACAAAGTCTTAATACAGATCAAACAAATTTAGAAATGATTTTTCATGGTTAGGCATACAAAATACCAAACAGACAGAAATGCAGGAAGAAAGAAAAAAAGTCTATTACAATACTGTGTCAGCATTTGAATTACTCAAATTTGTATTAACAGAGAAGTATATCAATGTTTGTTTATATAGACAATTCTAGGGACCTTCCCCTGCTGAGTCAATGCCACTGGAAATGTTTAAATCTGGAATTTTTTACAGCTTGGACACATACCTATCTTCTCAGTTAAGTGATAAAGCTAGAAAGGAAAAGGTAGAGAAGGTGTGAAAGGGTACAAATACTGCATTTTTCTCTAACACTGCTTGTTAGCATTGCAATATTCCTGTTGTCTCCTGTGTGTGCATGACAGACTGCTGCTCTAGGTGTGGAAAATAAAGAATGTGCATCCTGGCACATTTTACCTGTGATGTAGATACCCAGGTATGCAGTACAGGAAAGGAAGAAAATAGCTGGACAAGCCCAGAAGTAATTTTTCAAAACCCCAAAGTTTTACTGGAATAAAAAATGTTAGTTACTGAATCTAGATTGGTACCAAAGTCAGTGAAAGGCAAGAAGAGAAATTTAAAGTTTGTCTCTTAAAATTTATTGGAGTAGTAAAGATTTTGTATGTCTGGGGCAGGTATAACACTTAATGTCTGTCTACTTAGTGACAGAATTTTACTTGATATGTAGCAGAACAGAAAGATTAAAGGTGTGGCTACATATACAGCATGTTATTAGTTGTGTCTTTTCTCTTTTGCTGGCCCTACTCAATAAAAAATGCAGAGGAATAAAATTAAATCTCACATATCTCATGGATTTTATTGATGTGGGGTGCTAACTGCTTAAAAACCTACAGAACAGAATCCAGAGAATTAGATTCGGTGTGGACTTTGCAAACACTTATCAATCGACATTTCTCATGTTGATTGTTCTGTTCACATTGCCAAACTGTATAACTATCATAAATTACATCTGTGTTGCTTAATGTTAACTGAACTGTCAAAAGAGACATGGGTCTTCAGATGTGGAATTGCATTTATTCAAATCTCTGCCACATTCTTTTTTTGTGTGTTGGTATAAGCAAATTTTCTTTCTTGCTTACTTGCTTGATACTTAAGATATGTACCTGAAATGTTGTCTTGTTTTAGAAAGTGTTTACTGACTATTGTATTGCAGTTTTTATTGAAAATCTTAAGCTATGTTTAAATCCCTAGGACTTTTCATACCCCCTACTGCGAAAGCTTGTCTTTCTGAGTACTGGCATTAAGCAGAGAAACTGAGGGACAGAATACAACGCTACTTCGGATCACCTCTGCAAATACTTTAGAATCTTGTATCTCTGTATTTTTGAAAAATACTGTGGCATTACAGCTCCGTGGGAAATCATGAATGTAAATTACTTGATATATAAAAAGCAGTATATTATTTATTATATTTTCAAATAGCTTACTTCAAAGCAGAGAACATTAATAAACATCAAGGAATTTAAAGCGGTGGTGGTGGGAGAATGCAGAGAAGACTTATGCCTGTAGCTGAAATACAATTTTATTTCTCCTCAGCTAACTAGTCTGCCAATGAAATGCCAGGGCATTGCTGCCTCCCAATCAGTAGCAAATGTGTAAAAATTGATTGAATTATGGAACAGAAATACAGGGAATATAGTCCTAAAATAAAAAATGTGAACAACAGGAAGACCCTTTTCCTAATTCAGTGTTTGCCCACTTGTTCAGTGGAGGTAAACAGTTGTAGCACATGTTCCTCATATTACACCAGAAAAACAATTAATAATTAAGGACCTTGCCTCTAGGTCCTAATTTAGCAATGCAAGCCATACTCTAGCTTGAACAAGAATTTATTTTGAAATTTAGTGGGAAATATATTGCTGGTCTTTAACGCTTGTCTTTGTAAGTGTAATAAATCAGGCATCAGGGAACAAATGTTATTCAGAAGGGCAATCCCTCTACAATCTGTTTAAACATGATTCTTTTTCCTCCTCTGCAGCATCACACCTCTTCATAGCTCTTGACCTCATCATATCTGCATTCTGATATCCAAGACTTCACTTTCCTCAGTGGCCTTGCAACCAGCTCCCTGACCCTTCATATCTGTATCTTCTCCCTTCTGGTGCTAGGGCTTTGGAAGCTGTCTCTCATCACAAATATCAGTTTTAAATTGATCTTTTTCGAACAGGTCAGCTTGTGACACTTGCAACCTCTGATAACATGACCTTCTACCCCATCAAACTCCAGCTTCATCTCCTCCTTGATGTTTTCAGTGGTCTCATAGGATTGTTTATTATTTTCAGAAGAAATATGAAACTGCAGCAGGACCCAACAGAGTCAGAAAATTAACCCAAAAACTGTTCCAGAGGGGGACTGGAGAGAGCTTCTAGCTCACAGATGTGAAATATTATTCCACCGTAAGAGCAAACTTTATTCTTATAAATATCAAAAGTCAGACCTACATTTTTGGTCTTCCTTTCCAGCCACTGCCTTGTTGCCAGTTTTTATAAATTTCTTTTTTATGGTTTTCAGGTTTTTTATTAGTCTTTTTGAACTCTGTTACCAGTCTGCAGCTCTGTAATTACCATTAGCATAAGTGCAGCCAGCCTGGCCAAAGCCACAACATGAACTTGTACCCACCCCTCTACAAGTAGGGGAGTGAGCAGTGCCTGTGCCAGTCTGCTCCAGCAGTTTATGTTTTCCTGAGGAAGACCTTTGGTGGTTGCTGGCACTGCACCTACTACTGTGGTAAGTAAAAGGACACTGTTCATCGTCGTGACAAGTCCATTCCATCTTCCAGCAGAAACCATGGGGTTGTGAGGAGCAGAGGAATTGCAGGTATATAGATCTAGCAGAACTCGTCAGTGCATTACATTGGCTAGAAATTTTGTAAAATCTTTATAATAAAATAGTTACAATGATATGACTCTGCCACCCCACAGCCTGTAACTGTTCTCGGATCCCATCTCAAAACCCATTGAGCCACAATGGGAAAGGAGATGGTTCTACTTTTTGCATGAAAAGGGCAAATGTTCTAAGGCAAAATATATCCTGCCCATGCCTCAGCTGAACAGTTTGGTTATCTAGTTAGTGGGATTGCTTCCTTCAGACTGATCATTGACCTTTTATTGTCTTGGCTGGGAGTTGCGTCACAGTTTCCAAATCCATGCATGAGGGAGTGCTGGGTCTGTAAAGCATTTTGGGCAAAAGTTCTTTCCCTACAAAGAGCTCCACATGCATCAGGAAGCAGGATGAAGTCCTTACATATTGTACTTTCACAGATATGCAAAGTCCTGCAACATCAACAAAAAAGCTGCAGCAATAGCAGTACTGTAAGAGAAGTTTCCTTCGTTGTAGCTACTAACATTTGGGACAAAGGTCTTGAATAAAATGGCTGTCTTTGATTTAAAGAAGTTCCTATTCTTGTAATAACGTCTACAAACAATGAGTCTGGTTAGGAGACCTCTTCCTTGAATAAATAAATGTCTCAGTGTCTGAATGCTGACTTGTCAGGAAAGACTTGGATAATTGTTGCTAAGTTTATGTAATATATGCTCTAATAATATAAAAATAAATTGGAAGCACACAGAGGATTTTTATGTATTCAGAACTTATCATATTTCAGATATACAAATTCCCCTTCAAACAGGAAACTCAACTTTTCAAGATTCTCTAGGATAACATAGATTTTTCTTAATAATAATAATTGAAATATGGAACTATTCACAGATTATTTTCCCCTTTTTCCTATTTTCACGGTTTAAAACACTGACAGAAAACTTCAGTAATAAGAGACTAAATACATTTTAGTCCAAAATACGATAGTCTTATATGAAAGATAATCTTGTTTTGGACGGCTTTATAATGAGTGCTCTAAACCACTGTTGGACCTAAAATGAGATGTCCTACTTTCTCTTCGGTCTCTTTTGAATTCATTAAGATAGTAAAATTGGTTTTACAGAACATTCCAATGACTTATAGAATATGTTGACCTTCATGTATTCACTGCTCAGGAATAAATAACAACAACAAAAATACTTTAAAATGGTATTGGAAACAAGGTGTAATGCAATGCTTCCTCCTGTTTAGTCTTCCAAGTGTGTAGAGGGATATTATAATTTCCAAAGTAATTGAGGCCTCATTATAGTGGCTTTTAATATTGTGAACTTTGGTAATGCAGAAAATACTTATCCATAACTAATATATTGATGATAAATGTGTTAAGAGATAATTATATATATAAAAAAAAAGAAAAGAAAAAATCAAGAAAATTGAATTACTTTTGAAATCACAGCCAAAGAATCTATGTATATTTATATCTTGTAGATATTTCAGGTATATGTCAATGTTAACACAAATAGTAAAGTATTTTGAGATATATTTTACAGGTAAGCTTGATGGTATAAAAAATATGAAACAAAATGTACTTCAGTGAAGATTGAAGTCTGTAGAAGGCAGTTTTACAAAATTTAATATTTTATATAAATATTTATATAAATATTTTTATATAAAAGTCCTACAAATCTTTGCTGTCCAAGTAAAACTAACTGCAGACCTTGCTGCCTAAATAAACTAATGCAGATGGTAAATATTTTTACTGAGCGCAAAATGATCAAGCAATCCATAACTTTCTCTTCATTTGGGAAACCTGTAATTTCAATTCAGAGAATAATGATCTGATAATACAGTAGGATTTCCCTGTATTGAGAAAGGTAATGACAAACCCAATGCAGAAACCTGTTAGATGATCCAAGGGAAATTTCAAGAAGTATCTGTGACTTGCCCTCACACTACGGCCCCCACAGGGATATACAGTGCAGTTCTGTGAGATGTGTTAGTTTTCCGAGCTGTGTCCCCTTGACCTCCCCTCCTAAACTTAAGGTGCAATGTGGCAGAATAATAGTCTAATTTCTCCTTAAATAATTATTTTTCCGTTCTTCCTGGGAATAGAAATACTTATTAAATTTCAGTGAATGAGAATATGCAGGGACTTTCTAAAAAAGACAGTAGGGCTTGCTCTCTTCGTAATCAAAATCATTCCTATTTCAGTTACAGAAAAAAAAAGAACCAAGAGTAGTGTCTTTTCTACTCTCCTTTTCCTTCTGTCATGTAGAACATCTGGTGTTTTTTTTTTTCTTTATTCTTTTCTTTTTTTTTTTTTTGTCATTTACTGTACTTTTGTCAGAATGACCCATACAACATATAAATTATTTAAAATTGAGAGAAATCTATAAAAGAACCCCAAAAGCTTGGGACTGCTCTGAAGGACTTTCTACAACTTTCATAGATCTTTTTTATCCCTAATAGCCTAGCAGGTTTCAAGAGAATGTTAGTAAAGAGAAATCATTTAATTCCTTTGAACTCTATTTTAAATTCTCCTAGATCCTAAATGGTAAGATTTCAGAGAAAACTTTCATGATTCGGCAAGTACTTCTTCCCAGACTTCCATGAATTCAAACTCCTTCATGGGTATGACTAGTGAACAGTTTTTGTCTATTGCCAAAATAAGGGTCCTTAAACCAAGCCATAGCAGAACACTGCAAAGGAAGGTCTCTTTTGCTCCAGAGTCATAACGATGACACAAAAGAAATCCTTTTCTGTTGACACACAGATTTGTCAAATTTCAAACATTTGGGAATTTGTTGAAACATTAAACATCAGTAAAAAACTAAATAAAAGCCTGCTAAAACTGTAATCCAGTATTTGCCTTTGCAAATCCTATGACATCAAAATGGAAATACAAAGCCCATGATAAAGAAAAAATGCCAGTTTCCTATTTCAAACTGGTGATATCATAGAAAAAGATACTAATTTAATTGCTATATGCAGCTTTCACATTGAGAATAGTTCCAGATGGTTACACTATGCCTGAGAGAATTCAGATTTTTAGACAAAGTTGAGGTAATGAACTTATTCCGTGAGTTGCAGGCGTGAGTAACTTTATGCACAACTACTCTGAAAAGCTGGATACAGACAATTTTCTCTGTTGTGAAAAAATCCAAACATTCAATTTCATTTCTGCCTGGGATTTTCGAATAGGTTTCCTGAGTCTTGCCGGAAATGATGAGTAGGTGTAAAAGTTGCCTTTAGATTGTGACCCATGGGGTCTAAAAACTTTTATTAGGATTTGAGGTTTCATAGAGTTCTTTAACTACTTATATGGAGAGAGATGGATGAACAGAAAAGAGAGTCAGCAAAGGAAAAGTATCTTTTTAGCTTTTTTTCACTTATCTGTGCTAAATGAATAAAACAGAACTACCAATTACAAATATCTCTATAGCTATTCCATCAAAAGAGTTGCATGAAAATTGCACAACAAGTAACTTTATGATATCTATTTCATGCTTTAATGATTGAACCTAGACTTTAAATTTCACGCAGTGCAGTGGACATGTGATCGTCCGTAGTAGACTTGCTGCAGAGGAAACAGCAAAAGATTATGTGGTTTTGAAAGTCTTCTCTAAGATATTATTCAGTCACTTAACACAAGCACACAAAAAATTTGGACTACAGACTTACTTAAATGCATTAATAGATGTTCATGTCTAAAAAAAATTCACATGCATCCAAAATTTAATAGCTTTTTTCCTGAACACCAATGAGTTGTTCATGTTTGTCATCATTTCAGTTCAACAAAACCACAACAGTGGAACAAGTAAGCTGCTCCTGTGTTTTTGGGACCAACACTTTTTCTTGTTGGCGTTGTGTACTCTCACTCTGTTCCACCCTCTTATTGCCAAAGTGACTGTTCAGCATACTACTCACTCCAATCAACAAGTATATGTCACAGTTTTCATATGACATAAAATAATTGATAACACAGTCCCACATCCATAGAATGAATATTTGTGCTTTTATCAGTCACTCTAGATAATACCTTTATAGTGAAGGTACCTTTATAGTGAAGTTACCTTTATAACCTTTGCTTCTTGTGCAACATGAGACAGAAACCATAAAGCAATTCCCTCTTGTCAAAAGGAAAAAAGAAATAGGTTGCTTTTGGTGGGGGAAGAGCAGGGAAATACTGCAGTCAAAATTGAGCTGCATATTATATTGATATTCCATTACAAAGATAGCTACTTCTTCTAATTTAGTTTGCAGAAAGCAATCTGAGTCAAGGGATCTTCAGAAAATTTGCAGTCTGAACTCTGCCTGATGGAGGTACAGTGTATGAAGGAGGATGTCTGGATAAGATAAGAGTTGGCAATAAAGTCTGTTGCTTGTTGATTACCATAATCATAGAGGAAACTCCCACTCAGTCTTCTGTCCATCCAGTTTCTCATGACTTTTCTGCTGTCTGTCTGTATTCTCTGCTAGCTTCCCTCCTACTCAAAACCTCCTTTCATTAAGGATTGTTACACATATGAATTCAAAAGAAAATAACACAATGTTTTTGCTATATTCTCTCATTTTCTTAAAATACTTGTAACTCTGTTCCTGTGTGTAGCTGGAGCTTGAGGAAAGGGGTATCACAGAACCACAGAATATGCTGAGCTGGAAGGGACCCACAAGGGTCATCAAGTCCCACCGTTAGTCCTACACAGGACCATTCCCAAGAGTCACACCATGTGTCTGAGAGTATCATCCAGATGTTCCTTGAACTCTGTCAGGTTTACTACTGTGACCACTTCCCTGGGGACCCTGTTCCAGTGCCCAACCACCCTCTGGATGAAGAAGCTTTTTCTAACACCCAACCTAAACCTCCCCTGACACAACTTGAGGCCATTCCATAAGCTCCTATCACTCCTGTCACTGATCACCCAGTTAAGAGATCAGAGTCTGCACCATGAAACTAGGAAGCAATTTATGCATATGAAGGGAAGAGGCTGTAGATGTGGGATCAGCAAATAACACTGAAGGGAGGTGAGCTGCTCTGTAGTGCTACCACACACTAGGTCTGGCCACCGGCATGGCAGGGAAGGATAATGGATGAGACCAACTTCATGCCATCACTGGTGGCCTTCATGTTTTTCTCTTTAGTGATTAAATAGGTAGGAAATCAACTGAGCAGCTTTGAGTTAAATATGGATGGAAGGTGGGGCTTTCCCAAGTCTGGGATTTTTTCTGACAAAAACTGAGATGATACAGCAGCATTGACTCATTTTAATTTTCATAACCCACAGTCATCTAGGCACTGGTCTTGAGAGGTCAGTCCCCAATGTTGCTTTGGAAATGACCTTTAAGAGGTTCAACAATGCACCAACTATGTGGAAGAACAAGTATTGTGTCCTCCCACACGATCATACCGAGACACAGATGGCTGTTCCCTTCCAGGGTTAAATTCTCTTATGTGATTACACAAAGAGACAGGAGGAGCCAAGCTTATCTCAAGCCAACTTTAGAGAAAAGTAAGATTTTAAAAATGTCAGGCAGTTCATGAAAATAGGGCCTTCAAGTGTCAATTAGGTATTGTTGGAAATCTATATAATCCACATCACTTTTTTGAATCCATATCAAAAAAGTTTACTTGAAATTCACTGTTAGTATTATTTCAAGGTTTCTATATTTCAGAGCAAATTAAATAAGTGATCTGCAGACACTGTCTGAGTCTTTGATTTCAATAAAGACAGTCTGGTCTCTGTGAATAATGAGCAGTAAGTGCATTTCAAACATAAGAAATGCAATATTGGTTGGGTTTTTACTGTTAATATTATTGCACCATTTTTTTTTTTTGAGACTGCAGTATGTACCTGGGATCTTGGTTTTTTTGTCAGAAATGGTTTACACAGGCTTATCCTTTACACATATATTTAACCAAAATAATTTAAGAAAAATGTTATCCTCTTGGTTTGGTCAGTTTTGCAACACTTTCATTCCAGCTACCCTGCAATGCTTGTTTTTATCATACGTCTGATACTTAAATCACATTGGAATCAACTGTTAGTTCACGTGATCCATTTTAAGAGAATGAAGGCAAGGGTATAAAAGTTTACATCCTCTGCTAACAATGTTTAGCAGAGCATGCACTGTTGAACATGGACCAGGGAGTATGCTTAATTTCTTGAAGGGATTTAGGTCCCTGCAGTGCAGAAGTCTGAGGGCGATTCTGGCTCTTGTGGTACTCTATAAGGGTACCACAAGTACTAGTACAAGTACTTGTACAAATCTGCAAGAGACTGTCTCTTGGAATAGCTTCTAATAACATTAAAATCAGAGTTGATACCATTTGCAAATATATAGTATTTTTTCTCAGTCCTCAGGAAGCCAATGCAGTCAATTGTAGAACTAAAAAAACTCCTTGGAGAATATCTACACGCTGCAACACTTCCCACATGGCACCTCACAAGACGGCTCTTAAGTGGTAGGAAGTCTAGACAGTTGCAGCAACAAAAGTAAATAAATTTTTATGACTCTTTTCTGTTTTGGGGCCAGTTTGGTAACTCTTACACTTCTGTTTCCCTCTAAATGAGGTAGATGGGAAGTTCTCACACTCAGAAAACCCAAGTCAGTGAATACAAGCTTCACAGATCATTGAGTTTTGATGTCATGGTATTTAGAGAGTCCTCTGAAAGAAACTTTCCCTTTTTGCACTTTTGCATATGAATTAACATTATGAATGTCTCTAGATATTCAGATCAGGCAGAAACAAGGTGGCCATTGCTATTTCTATTATTCTCACAAGAATTTTAGGAAGTGCTTCCTTCTGATCCACAAGCCTGAGGGAATAGAAATTAGATATTTAAAAGATAGACTTTTAATGGCAAATCATGTGTGTTTCAAAAATATTTCTGAAAGATATAGAAAAATGCATATTTTGAGCTATGAAGAAAGTATATAATAATGGTAATATACCTAATGTTAGTTTATTTTTGATAAATATGAGTACCATATATTGCTTTACATATGGTAATAGACTGAAGCAAGAACTTCTTGTCTTGGGAAATAATACTTTATCAACAGCTATAAGAGTTTCCAGGGTATTTAAAGTCATACATTTTATCAAAAAACCCAATAAAATTATTACTTCAGTACTGTTTAATTCTTGATATTACCTTTGTGTTAAGATTATTGTTTGTTCAAGTGTATTTAACATGATTCTGGTCTGAGTTTATTCTCACAGCTTACATGCCTAATATTTATGGTTCAATCTAAATTTTCTTCATTAAACTTGATCATAATTATATGGGGATTAATTTAGTCTAAAAGCTTTTTACCTCTTGACTTTTGTTACCAAAAACGCAGATACGGATTTTTACTACTTCTTCATATTCCAATCTCATAAAAAAATCTATGATAAAAGTTAAATAATCTTTATACACTAATACTCTGCATGACTGGAAAGGTGTGTGAAAATTTGTTTCTGCAAAAGGAATTAATAAAGTTCAAGACAAAATGCAAATCACAAACCCTGGAAATCTCCCTGCTTAAGATATTTTCCTTTACTATGGGCATTAACTCTTTCAGATAGAAAGGAAGAAAGCTGCAGCTGCTTTTAGTAAAAAGAAGTCATTATACAGTTATGATGACTAAGAAGAAGGAGGCAAATGACATATGTCCTCTTGTACTCTACCAGTCTGTTTTCCCCCTTCAGATAAAATTGTCTGGACTTGAAACTGTCCACTGAAAAAAAGTTTACTGGATCAGAAATGGTAGAATCATTACTGTTTGAAAACTTTTCAGACATTCCAGCTTGGTTTGCTGTTACCACGGAGAAGAATAGCTTTGGAAAACCTTGGAAATGAACCTAGGCTGACAAAGCAAGGGAGTAGCAATGTGATTTATTTAATCCCTGACTACTACTAAATGATGTAATTATTTTTATTTTAATTTTAATATTAATATTGCAAAAGACTGTATAAAATATCATAAAGAATAGGAAAGAATTTATATTTAAAAAATTTTTGGTTCCTGTTTTATACAAATGGCTAATCCTTCTGAATTCCTGTGCCATGTTCTTGATTGCTCTAGGCCTTATATTTTGCAAATATTTCTACCTAATGGAAAACTTCAACACTTTTGGTGAATGGGATATAAGGCAACCCTCTTTTATTGTTCTTTTGAAGACCTCCTGCATATTTTTCTATGTGGGTTTTTTTCCCCTTTTATCTGTAAAAATAAGTCTCTTTGCCTTATATCTCTTCTGCTCATTTCCAATGCCTTATGCAAATTCAGGCAAAGACAGGTAGGTTGGTCCCCTGCTATGGACAATCCAAATAAAATCTTATTTATACAGAAATTCAACCTCAAGAATGCTGAAAATCAAGAAGTGACTTAGGAGAACAACAAGTAAGTGAAGACATTTCAAAGATGCAATACCTCAGAAAAGTTTGAAAGAGTTACAGTTGTTTGATTAGGCGAAAAAGGGAAAATAGAAGACTGTTGCAAAGATAATAGTCCTTTCTCTTTATCCATCAGCAGCAGGAAAATAAAAGCTAAAGCAGGAAAAAATTAAAATATATGTTAGGAAAACCAGTCTACCTGTAAGATTGTCCTGGATTGTGTCGCCAAGACAGTTGGCAGGGGAGATCTTGGAGAACATAAGCAGAAAATCAGACCTGATATGGAATTAATTCATCTACGGTTGTGGTCTATGTGAGCTTTCAGGCTTATTTTACAGGGAAAAATCATCTGCACTGCTTTCCTAGTTTAGTTCATAGAATTGGTTCCCTAACTTCCTTATGTGAAAAGAAGGATCAAAACCAAATCAAGTTCTATGATGTGTAGACAAGCCTGGACTGGGACTAATCATGTGAGTGTTTTATATGTGCTGGTCTATATACATTTAACTTCCCTGAAAGTAAATTTCTTAAGTGCCACATGAACCCGTATAGACACCTTCAACCATATTCACTTGTCTCACATGGACAATCAATTTTCCATGACAAGTGTTACAGTAATTAAATATAAACTGTAGGACCACATTTTCATACTCATTTAAAATAAATTTATTTTGAGGTCACTCTTTTTGTTTGCAGGTAGGTTTTTGCAGATGTAGGTTTACAATCCTATAATACTCACTTTGCACAGTTAAAAATGATTCTTTGAAAGTTTAGCAGTACAGTGTAGATGATGTTGTGCCCCTGGAGAGAAAAAAAATTAAATACTAAATATTCAAGTGCTTTTTATGTCTTTGCCTTTCAAATACTCTTCGACCAGAGGCAATTTTTCTTATCCTCCAAGTACCTCATGCTTTTTCTCTTTCAGATAAAAATAAAAATAATAATATGCCTATCCCAGAGGACAGTTGAGAAGGTGATTATTTATAATCACAGCATCATAGAATCATACCATGATTTCATTTGGAAGGAACCTTAAAGATCATCTAGTTTCAACTCCACTGTCATGGGCAGGAACATTTTTAAAGTAATGTTCTTGAGAGTACTAGTAATAAAAATTTAGACATGTTTATGAAAAAAAAAAACACCAGAACTCAAGCAGGGAGAAATTCACAGTTTCTGAATATGTAGCCACTGAATATGTGATGTATGGAGGTACCCTGTAAAAAACAATTAGATTTTAAAAATCATTTAATCTGAAAGATTGCTTAGCTAGATGATCAGGGAAACTGGCAATGGTATTCACATTAAATACTGTATGAAGTAATTTTATACAGGCAATCATAAAAGTAGTAAAGGTTAAAAAAATATTAAAAAAGGAAATTAATAAGCAATGTGTGGCTAAAAAATAGTCAGTGAAAAGCAACATTTGTAGCTCACTTAGAGTTCAAGAAAATGGGAAAGTTTACCAAAGATCCAACAAATAAATATTGGATATGAATGGTTTGTATTAGACAAGTTAATATTAGACAAACAGGGTATCTTAATACAAAGAGAAAATTTATTATTATGATCGACTCTTTTCAGTAACTGTGGTTTATGTCAGAGGAATGAAATCTTGTGATACCTAGTTCTAACTTAAAAGAAAACAAAACAAATTAAACAAAAACTTGAAAGTCATCTTTGAACCCTAAGAATGTACCTAAGTTTTGCATCTAGGCTATGAAACAAAAGGAAGGAAGAAATGTTTGCCATAAGTCATATGGCACAGACTGTCTCATGTCCATTCTGCCAGGGGCTAACCCCCACCCATAGCATATTAGTCATGTCCTCAGCATTGCATTTGGCTTTGGTTGTCTGTCATGGTTTAACCCCAGCTGGCAACTAAACATCACACCTCTGCTCACTCATTTAGCCCCAGCAGGATGGGGGAAACAATTGGAAGAGTAAAAGGGAGAAAAGTCGTGGGCTGAGATAAAGATTGTTTAACAGGCAAAGTAAAAGCTGCATGTGCTAGCAAAGCCAAACAAGGATTGCATGCCCCACTTCCCACAGGCAGGAAGGTGTTCAGCCATCTTCAAGAATGCAGGACTCCATCACATGTGATGGTGACTTGGGAAAGCAAATGCCTTGACTCCAAATAGGTCTCCCCTTCCTTCTTCTTCCCTCAGCTTTATATGCTGAGCATGATGCCATATGTGTGCAATATCCCTTTGGTCAGCTGGGATGTCCCAGATGTCCCAGCTGTGTCCCCTCTCAATTCCTCATGCACCCCCAGCCTACTCACTGGCAGGGCAGTATGAAAAGCAGAAAAGGCCTTGTTAATGTGTAAGCACCACTCAACAGTAACAAAAACATCCCTGGGTTGTCTACCTTGTTTTCAGGACAAATAAAAAACACAGCCCCATGCTAACCACTATGCAGAAAACTAAAGCTATTTCAAGCAAAACCAGTACAGCATCCTCTTCAGGGAATACCCTGTAACCATAGGAGAAAAGTATTATTTCAAGGGATTTTAATTCAAAACACCTGACAGCTTCTTTGCAACTCTTCGAAGTATTGGTCTGATAACATTATGAAAGTACACAACGCATACTCTAGAGTATGGCTTGGAGGTCTGTCAAGGTGAATGAAGGTACAAAACTTGGTGATTGTACTGGAGGAGTATGTACAGACAGAGACCCAGGCTTGGTGCAGTATTACTCATGTAACATGTTTCAGGAATCAATTGCCTATTCCTGGGACTTGTTTTCAAAAGAGCAAGTGAAAGTGCTCCAAAATACATCTAATGATGTATTTTGATGAGAAAATAAAGAGTGTGGGACACGCAGATTTCAGTGTTCAGGCATGCTTCTTTGCTTCTTTTATCCTAATGCTAATTAAGAATCAGTTCATCACAAAGGTGACCATTTGAAGGAAGTTTAGAAGACTGAAAAATGTAAATCATGGGTCAATAAAGACATATGAGAGTATCACCCCGCAACCCCTCAGGGCCTCTAGGCCTTGAGTTTAAGAAGAAAATATCAATCTTCTGGAATAAAAATATGTCAATATTTTAACACACTAAATGGAAAAGTGAGATCTCTGACATGGTTGCTCTGATTGACAACATATTGCAGGAGGGTGTGTAATGTGTACTGTGTGTACATCCTTCAGTACTTTGAGTACTGTAACTGTATATTGATTTTACAGTTATAAAAGACTGAATGAAGTAGCAGTGCATGAAACAGGATATTTTGGACCCCTTTGAAGTCAATTCGGTGATTAACTGTAAAATAACTGAGTGTTAAAATAAAAGACTCTAAAAGTTGTTATTACTGGATAGTGAATGCCATAAAAGAAGATTTATTAGAAAATAGATAATGAAAATTTATCATGTGGAAAAAACCAAATCAATCAAACCTACAGATGAGGCTCACTAGGAACAAAGAGAGTCTTGAGATGACAATGAAGCTCAAACTTTGAGTATTGCAGGCAATTTGAAGGAAAGGAAAATTCTTTTGTTTATCATTTGCAATGTAATGCTTGCAATTCAGAATCTAAGAGCTTTTGTGTGGCTGTGTGTTAATTTTTAATGTTGCCTAAACTAACAATAAACCATGAAGTATGTTTGAGAAAATTGCTTGGCAGTGTCCTTCTAAAGCACATTAAAACATTCTTCATACAGTAGTAATGGCTTACTGTGATAACTGTTTCATATGTTCCATATGTATTTTACTTCTCTATCTCCTTCTCGTTTTTCAGAAATACATCTTCCAAACACAAATAGAATACAGTGGTAATGACACTTTATGTGAGTTCTTTGAGAGACAGAAATGAACCAGATTGTGAATTGGCTACTTCAGGATCTAGAAGTCTTGGGAAGTATACATGAGATGCTGAGATCAGAACAGACTGACTGAAAAACAGCTCAACAGAAAAGAACCAGAGGATCCTGGTGGACCTGGCCTCAGTTTGTTACTGAGTCAGAAGTGCATGTTTGCACTGGTTGTGTTAACTGTATGCTGGACTACATCAACAAAATCACAGCCATGAGGTCAAGGAAAGTGATTATTACTCTTAGCTCAGAGTTTGAAGGACCACATCTGGAATAAAGCATTCAATTTTGACCTCTAGTGTGAGAGTTGTATCAATAAACAGGAGAGAATTCAGTGGAGGACTATTATGATCAGCAGGAAGTTGAAACCTTGGCAAGACCAAGGGAACAGGGTTTATTTAGCCTACATAAAAGAAAATTAAGGAAAAACCTAATTAGGCTTCCTCTAGTTAGAGGGGGTTTGTAGACAGCAGAGTCAGCCATTCGTCTGAGGTACACAGCAATAGGACAAGAGGCAACAGGCAAAAGTCGCAACAAAGAAAATCTAGTTGGCTATAACAAAAAAGCTCTTGACATGAGGGTGATAAAATGCAGGAACCATTTGCCCAAGGAGGCTTTGGAGTCTCCATCTCTGAAGATTTCCAGAATTCATATGAATATGACTTTGAACAGCCAGATCTGACAACAACTATCTGTACTTTGAGAGGGAGGTTGGACCAAATGACCTCCAAAGCTTCTTTCAAACAGAATTTTTCTGTGATTTCACCTTCTGATTCTATTTCTCTGTAATTTTTGGTCTGCAAAATAAACAAATTTCAGGGGCAAGATGTCCCTGTGCACTTTCACTAAGCCTCTTTATTTTCATTAGAATTCTGTATTTAAAATTGTATTTAAGACCCTAATTTTTGGGAGGTAGATTTAATTTACATCACGTTGTATGTACCACAGACAGAACCAACTCAGTGCAAAAAGAGGTAATCTCAGACCTATTCCAAGTGTTATGGGGTAGTAACACATTAACAGGCAAATACCACACAATCTCCCTGCAGGGCTTGGTCTTCTATCTACTGCATTCAGAGAGAAATCTGGAAGATGACGACTTATAACAATGAGCAAAGGGAATACCTAAGAAATGTAGTTCTCATCAGGTTAAGTTGAAAAATACTGTATTTGACACTTTATTCACTGTGCTTCTCATAAATTTGACTTCAAAATAACAAATCAAGTTCTTCACTGTTTTGTATTTTGCAGACTGTTAAGCTTATGGGGATCTTTTTATTTTTAAAAATCAGAAATCTGATATGCAAGGGTAATATTTTATATTCAAGAAAATTAAAATGCTGGTTTCTTTTTTAGATTGATTACATTAGATAAATTGTAATGTAAATGTTTGCAGAGGAATCTCTGACAAGTGGGAGAAAGAAATTGTGAAGAGGAGACCATTCCTTATTATATTTCTGACTGTTGTTGTGAGTCATGGAAGGAAATTGCACTGCACCATAACAAGTGTCACCAACCCCAAATCAGAGCAAAACGCCAAATCCTGAATCTCATCCTCAAAAATTGTCCTTCAGTTTTCTTTTATATAAGTCTTTAAAATTTCATCCAGAAGAACAATGAAATACAATAGCCACAAAATGGGGATTTAAAATCCACTCACTTGTCTTCACATTAGTCTTAAATGAACTCTTAGCTTATTACAAGAAAACTTTTGACATAGTATATTCTGCTAACTTGTGGTTCCTACTTTTTCTGATACCAAAGTTCTTTTACTATTCTAAATGTTCTTAACATTCATGAACATTTTAATACAATGGAAATTAAGATAATTTTATCATTTGAATAATTTAAAATATGCAGCTTTGTGCCTTTGAAACATCAGAGTAATTCTCACTCATTTTATGGTGAAACTGTTACATTTAAGATGTATGCATAGAAGAAAAAGTAAATAGTTACATGAATTAATGATAATTACCTGCATAATGTTGTCCGTGTCATGGGTGAACCACTTTAGAAGTACTAAGAACAATTCAGACACAAAGAATGGCATCAACATGAAAACATGGTAAGAAATCAGAATACATCTTGTTATTTATGTGGAGGTGCTCCATGATGAAGATTTTTAAACCTTCTTTAGAGAGATAAAACAAGCGAATGTGGATCTTTCCCCCTAACTTTTTGTCAGAGGAAAAAAATAAAACCAAAACCAAAAAAACCAAGAAAAAGCTGATCATCCTTCTTAAGGGCTTTAGACAGTTTTTCAATATTTTTTATAAACTCAGATTGTATTCCACTTTTAAATTCATAAGAGTATGACTACATTGGTAATTTACAATGGAACAAGTGTTAGGTTTTTATATAATTAACATATTTACTTCCCCAACACTACTACTACCTTAATAGAGAGAGCAACTTTGGCTGTGATTTTGCTTTAATTATGATTGAAGATTGCTGGTACAAAAAGAGTAAAGAGGCTGTATAAGAATAATATTTTGACTGGTTTTTGGGACAGACTTTATTCTCAGAGTTCAATTCTTGACTCTACTACTATGGTTATGACAACTCAGATATCTACCTTCTTTCTAAATTTTTCTGTAAAAAAAATGTAGATAATAATGGTGATTTATTCTAAAATCCAGGGGAGCCAGCCTCTTACATAGAGTTTGGTTTGCTTTTGTAGTTATTTTTTTTTTAGTATAATTTATTTTACAAGTGTGAAACTTGTACCCAATCTCACCACCCACCTGGGAGATATTTTTTATTATGTTGATCTTCCGAATGGACAAACTCTGATGTATAGAGATGTTAATGTTGGCATTTCCACAAGCTCATGCAGAGGCAGCATCCTACTCTGAAAGGGTACAGTGTATTCATAGTCCGTATGGGTGTTTTCAGAACAACGTTCTCCAAAATACCATGTTCCTGGAGTCCTGGAGTACCTAAGAGAAACTGCACATTTATGGTTTTCAGAAATAACACTTACAAGGACAAATTTTGTCAATTATTACAATTAATCCCTCAGATGCTGAGTTTTTCCTGGTGAAATAAAGTTACTATCCAAGTCAACCTGATACTGAGGGCCAAATATGCTGCTAATAAAAACACACAGAGAAAGATAAAGGCCTTCCCAGCTCCCCACAGATGAACAATACTAATACTCCTTGCATCCCCTACCTCTGCACCCTTGCACCCAGGTCCTCTGGGTAACCAGCTCCTGCACAGTGGAAATGAGAGTGAGTCTCGTGGTTCCTGTGCAATGCATGAAGTCTAATGTAAGATAGGCAGGCAGTCTTGGAGGCTGAAGAAAGACTGAAGCTTTTGAGAGGTAACAGAGACTCCCTGAGAAAAAGAACCGTAGCCCTGGTGTGTATTGAAACTGGATGAAGGAACAACACAGATTTGGATGAAGAAACTTATTTCCAAGAATACGGGTGGGACATGAGAGCCCAGAGATAGAAAAAAAAGAACTATTAGGTGAGAAATGGACAAAATGTCCCAGATTTGACAGAACAAGTTGCTGACAGAAAAACGCATATGCTGGGCAAGGGAAAAAAGACTGGGTTTGTTTCAGGTGTTCTGGAGCCATGTAAGATTCTCCTTCACAGGCTCAACTATATCTTCTTGATTTTACCTGTCTTCACTTCTAACCAGCTCTTTCTTTGGCAAATATAAGCAACAAAGTTAATATGACTGATGTGAACAATTAGTTCTTTAAAGTGCATCTGTTACTACTTAATGTCTTAAATATCATTAACACTGCAGGTGATGACTTCAGTGTATTGATTTCTTCTTTTTTAGCATACAGGTGGTAGGAATATATTTTGGTTAATGTTTGCTTAAACACTGTGAGGTTTTCATTTCCTCTTAGGAAATAACATTTCTATATTGTGCTTCTTACTCTTGGTGGAGTAAGCAGAGGTTTGGGTACTAATTGCCTCATGTTTCCCCGAAAAGCCAGCCTTATTATACCAAGTGTACTGAGCAGCTGTGTATTAGGAAAAGTGCAAATGTGATTGCCTGCTAGTGAATTTTGGAAGCTTTGAGATGGATTGCTTCTCAATGGTAGACAAATACTCCATAAATGTTTTAGATAAATGGCATTACCAACCTAAGGCTTTCCAATTCTGTAAGAGTTTTAGGGGAGCATACCCCAAGCAGCATGGTGGAATGTCCTAAAAAATTGTGAAGGCCTGATGAGCAGGTACCACAGCACAAACAAAGGATAGGAAGTTCCTGGACACCTTCCACGCCAAAGAAGAATCAAACCAGTCCATATAGGACAACAATCCATGAAGTCAAGATCCCCCCTGAGAAGAGGAAATGGTCATACAGGAGCTGGCTGCATTACAGGCTGTGAAGGAAATGGTACATTACCCACAGCACCCACTGGTCTGTGGGCACATTTTTGATCCACAACTCGAGAATTAGCTAGAGTCACCCTGGAAACACCACTGTAAGTTCTGGAATGGAATAAGTGGCCTTGCTCTTGCCAGGAGCATCCACATGGGAATATAGGACGGTATAGTTTATGCAATGTAAATTCATGTTTCAGTTTGTTTCAGTCACTTTTCCTATGTAAGAAAGCAAATTGTATTGTTTTGGGGATATACTCTGGGAGTTATGTGTCCCAGAAAAAGAACAGATTTATGTTTTTCAGAGCCCTCATGGGTTTTTAGAATTAGAGTTCTAGACCTGTGGAAATAGTTTTAAATAAATAATTTACTCAATATATAATCACTCAAGAAATAATCACTATTTTTGCTCTCAGCACAGTTGTAACCAGTTCAATATTTTGTTGAATGCATTTGTCATTTGAGTTGATTCAATGAATTGTTTTCCATTCTGGTTTTTTCTCTATGATTGAACACAAAATTCACCTACAAATGGGGAAGCTAAAAATTTCAAATCAGATCAGGATGTTTTGGTTATTCACAAATACCATGCAGACATATATGCGCATAGACATTTCTCCTTCTTTTCTAGATGACAGTCAAACCAATGTTTTTCAAAAACTGTTGGATAAGCTATCACTTTGTCACCCAGGGGGCCGTAAGGAAACAGTACTGTCAATCAGTCAGAATGCTGTAGGATGTATTGGCTTGATACAGAGACTGTTTAATTTCCTGACCCGAAATTCACACATCCCACATAACTATGTAATTCCATGATGTACTATGTCCAAAGATTCATCTTGGGCACCACATGTGTCATTTAATCAAAACTCTAAGAGGATTTAAAAGAACTCGCACAGACAAGGGAAATTATGCCCTGGGTTGCATTAGCAGAGGGACTAAACTACAGGTCAAAGGATGTGATTATTTCAAGTTACAATCATTAGGCTACAGCTGGAATGTTGTGCTCAGTTTTGATTACACAGTTAAGAGATAAACTGAAAGTTGAATAGAGTCCAACAGAGGGTCACCAAGATGATAAGAGGGTTGGAGTACCGTACATATGAAGAATGGTGGAAGAAATTTGGTTTACTCAGTATGGAAAAGTGTCTCAAGGGGAATCTAATTATAGTCTTTCAATGCTTTATAATTAGTTATAGAGAAGCCTGATGTACTGTCTTTACAAGGACACACATTGGAAGAACAGGCAACAGGCACAAATCATTTCAGAGGAAATTCTGTCTTCATATTTTAATAAAACCTCTTCACCATGACAACAGGTAAACACTGAAATAGGGTTTGCAAAGAAGAGATAAAATCTCCCCCACTAGATATTTTTAAGACTACATTTTACAGGGCCTGGATAACCTCATTTGAAGCCAGGCCTTCAACGGAAGGTTCAACCAGGTGATCTCCAGGGGTTCCTTCCAAACTAGACTTTCCCATGATTCCATGATTTCTATAACATTTTGACTTAAATATGTAATATTGTGTCCAAATAAAATCCTTGATGTTAAAGGGTTATTGAAGGTGCATGATAGTCTCAGGACACAGCATTAAAAATCTACACTACTCCCTCATATGAAATATATACAGAGAAAAACTGTAGTAAAAAGAGTTATATTTTCAAGAATACAAACCAAAGGGTTTAGACAATTCAGTTGTTCTTCTCTCTCCACTTGTCACCTGGCAGAGGAGTAGATCTGACCCACAGAGTCAAACCCCTGATGGATTTTCTTGACTTTTAATCGTTGTACACTACATCTGTACAAGTTCTCTATTGCTACCTTACCATTTCAATTGCTCACATTCACTTGAAACCAGTGACATTTCTGGAACAAAGGGCATTTTTCTGCCCTAATAGTTGTCATCCAGGGAAGAGATGTTAGTAAAGAAGATATGTTTACAGTGGTAAAAACTAATTTTATGTTACTACATTTTAACACCTGATAGACATGCATTGTATGCTTCTAAACACCACATGGCCAGCACTATCAAACAAAGATGCAAGAGAAAATTTATTGCTGACACTCCTAAATAATTTTTCTCAAGTTAACACAAAAGCTGCAAAGGGTTTAAAATGTGGTTATAAAGCAATATGCAACCAGCTTTAACAGGTGTTTAGTTGCTGTAATATCTAATACTGTGTGGTGAATATTAAGAAGTACTCTAATCAGTCTATGACCATCCATTCACAGATTCATAAACTTTAAGGACAGGTGGAATCAGAGCAATCTGTTAATCTGATCTCTTTGCAATTGGACTTGGCCCCTTTGAGCACAGCTCAACAGTGATGTAATTCTTCTGAAGTGTAACATGGATGAATACAACAAGAAATCCTGTTTCATAATTGATGCATCGCCAATGCATATCTGAAGAAAATTTGTTTAGTTTAGGAGGGACAGTGTTACAAAATTACAAAGGTGAAATCCACATCTAGTCTATGAGCAGCTAAAGGACTAATTGCCAAATCAAATAACTGCTAAAATTACCAGTGAAATGACAATTTTCTTCCTAAGTTTGGACCATTAGCATAGGAAAACTGAAACCCGAAACCTGTGACACAGGTAGAGTGTAAAGTTTTCCTTCTACACAACTGAAAACAGGGATTGGAGAGAGGACTTGTCTGTCCTGGAAGTGTTGCACTGCATTGAAAGAATTTTCCTTTATGATAAAATTACAATTTTGAAATCCTAGCTGTAGCAGCAATATGACTGTAATCCCCTTCATATAGTGTCAGAGTAGAAAGTAAATCCTGTCATCATATGCAGGACTCACCTGCATATGATTTGAGTAGATTTGCTTCTTGCGAACTATATTCTGGGAAAAGTTTCTTCAGACAGTGTGAAAATAAATAAGAATCCTGATATGAATTTGTCACTGAACATAATTCATCTAATTCAGCACTGTCTGATCACAACAAAAATGCTAGGAAACTTGAATGACCCCTGGTAACACCTTTGGAGATACACACATATTACATGAATACTGTATTTTTTTTCCTCCCCAAAACATGTAGCTTATTTTGGTAACATTTCTCAAAACAAACATGGGACTCTAAAAGGTAGTTTTCCAATTTTGGAGAGAAAATTCGCTGTGAAAGTTGAAGGTACTGAAGAAAATGTGCTCAAGACCTCTTGGTTTTCCTTTCACAAAAGACTCCTGGAACTGGTATCTGGACTCTTGACCAGACTCTCACAGTGCAAAAATTACATTCATTCTATTACAGGCAGTTTACAAGCCCAACCATCAAATCCAAGGTTTTGGAGGTCTGCCTGACAAAATAGTCATGCTTTGGACACCTACCTTTTGCAATCTGGCCACTGAAATGATGTATGAAATTATGTGCTTCAAGAAACACAATCCTTCAGATAAACCAACTTCAGAAAAAACTTCAGACAAAACTTCAAGATTCAAGTTAATTTTAGTGAAGTCAGATATTGCATTTCACTCATGAATCAACATGTAAAGGATTTCCCACTTTCCACTTAGACCATTATTTCAAGTTACTGCAACTGGAAGAGAAACAGGAAAAAAAGCTAAATGTTGGTTATTTCAGGAGAGATAAATCTAACTTAAAAAGTCTTTTGGTAACAGCCAGTTTACAAAGCTGTTGCAGTGGTCTTGAACAAGGAGTCTGTGTTAGAAACTGCCCTATGATACTCCTTCAAGTCTTTCATTCCGAGAAGTATGTGAGTCTCCTTCCCATTTCTCCATAGCTTATTTAATAGACCTGTGCTTATTAGAGTGCTATCCGGGATTTATCAGTTCCATACCTATTCTATCATCCGCCTCCAAATCCCACATTTGCCAGTCATGGTAGCCAGGAGCCTACATTAGAACTGTAGAGAGGTGGCAGTGGCAGTATCTGGCTATACCCACATAAGATGCATTTGGATAGCCACAAATGTCAAGGTCCTATTTAACTGTTGCCAAAAATCAGGTGCCAGACTCAAAAAAAAAAAAAAAAAAAAAAGAAGAGTAGATAAAAAAAATCCAATTTAAAAACATACAACCAGACTTCTATCTTAATGGATTTAACTTTTTTTATCAAAGCATGCAGGCCAGCAGCTTACTTTTCTGTTTCAGATGAAAGTGAAGATTGTTAAGCAATCAAAACCAGAAGCTTTTGTGGCTTTAGAAAAACACTAGATACAAACACCTGTGATAATGCAACAAAAATTGGCAAGAGTGCAGTCAGAGCAGTTACTTTGTCCGACTACTTAAGACAGAGCTGCTTCTAAGTAGCTACTTGAACTTGATCTTACAGGTGTAAAAGTCAGCTATTATCTGCTCTGATCTAGCACAACTGCTCACATTTCATAAGACAGCATAAAATTTAAAGTCCATTATCCCAGCTCTCATCTCCATATCTTGGAGAACCAAATGTATTTTTATTTAAAATAAAGCCTATCTTTTATTATATTGTGACTATATGGTTTCTGGAAGTATTTATAATTGAATTTCAAATAATCTGATTTATTATGCTTAGTTTCTCTTTACTCTCGTTTACCTGTCAGTTGTAATGCTCATGAAGCATCTTATGATTCAATATTTTGCATTTCATAGACACATAGAGTTATTGTTTAAAGAAAAACTAAATAACACAATAAAGAAAAGTACAGCTGAACAATATTTTATTAATAATGTTAGCTATATGGTATGGTAAGGTTCATTACAAGATTCCTTTTACATTTTATCACAGCATTATAAAAAAAATTGCCTCTCATTCAGGTTTTAATTATCTACATGGCATGTATCTCCTAAACATATCAGTTAAAATTTATCCCTAGTGTAAAACTATTGAGGTCAGTGGAATTTTACCCAGGATTCATTTGTTCCATTCAAACTTGTTATTTAGAGTGTAATTCAAGGTTGCTATGGTTATATGAGACAGTAGTGTTTTGAATAGAATTATTTACTTTACATGAAAGGTCTTTCCATGTGCTCAAACTAAATGAAAATAATCAGTCTGTTCTCTTTATTAATAGTTCATGTTCCAGGACGTCTTTCCCTTTGAAAAGATAATTTATTTTAACATAGATCTCTTATACTTAGTATATTTTTGCGTGCAAATAAACCTCAATAAGGATTGTTTAAATAGGTTTCCATGATGCTACCTTAGATAAAATTGTTATCAACTTTTATGGCTGAGAATTCAGAACTAACTACCTACCTCTTTCTGTTTCTTTTGGACAGTTTATTTTAATTTTGCTGGCTCCTGCAGAGTTGAACTCAATTTTATTTTTTTTCACACAGATAAATAAAACAATAATGAATAGTATATGGTAACACTTTTGCTACCTAATTTATTAAAGTCTCATTTTTTTGTCCCCAAAGACATAAGGTGCTTTTGCAAAGACATGTAGTTTGGCATGGTCAGCAATGGTGTAAGACATGAGCTCATTTGTTACTAAATTAAATCTCTGTCAATAATGGTCGACTTCTGCAAGAATTCTGTGTGGAGCAACAGTTCACCATCACTAATACCATCTTTCAGCAGAAAAATAGTCTGAAGACAACCTGAATGCAACCCAGATCTAAGCATTGGAATGTCATCGATTATGTCTTTGTGCGACGGAGAGATGCCCGCGATGTCCACCATACCCACGTGATGCCCAGTGCAGAATGACAAACAGACCATCGGTTTGTGAGCTGTAAACTCATCTTCAATCTCAAATTCAAACCTAAAAGGGGCAGTATCCTAAGGAGGAGACTCCAAGTTAGCAGTTTCCAATCAGCCACAGTAAGAGACAGATTCCAGGTAAACCTTCAAACTAGGTTCAAAAACCATTCCACAGATTCTGCAGATTCCTCTCCTGAAACAATTTGGCTCCATATCAAAAACAGCATCCTGCAATCCTCTGAAGAATCCTTAGGGTTCTCCCTCAAGAAGAACAAGGACTGGTTTGATGAAAACAATCAAGAGATCCAGGAATTGTTGAGGAAGAAGAGAACCGCCCACCAAGCACACCTTGCACTGCCATCCTGTCACATAAGAAAAGCAGCCTTTCGTCTCGCATGCAGCAAGCTCCAACAGAAACTCTGTGACATCCAGAACAAGTGGTGGATCAGTCTAGCTGAAAAAACACAAATATGCACAGACACAGGTGATCACAGAGGATCCTATGAGGCCCTGAAAACAGCATACGGGCCTACATACCAGGCCCAAAGTCCTCTATTCAGCACAGATGGTCAAACACTTCTGACAGATAAAACCTCCATTCTGAATCGTTCATCTGAACACTTTCAGGCTCTTTTCAGTACCAACCGTGTAGTCCAAGACTCAGCAATTCAGTCCATCACACAGCAACTGTTGAAGTATGAATTGGATACTGCCACCACTTTAGGAGAAACCCTCAAGGCCATACAGCAGGTGAAAACTGGCAAGGCAGCTGGGGTTGACGGAATTCCACCTGAAGTCTGGAAACATGGAGGCCTTACACTCCATGCTAAATTTCATGAGTTTCTGGTGCACTGTTGGGAACTAGGTGAACTACCATCAGACCTCCGTGATGCAGTCATCATCACCTTGTATAAGAAGAAAGGAATTAAATCAGACTGTGCAAATTACCAGGTATTACTCTGCTCTCCGTTGCTGGAAAATCCTGGCAAGAATACTCTTGAACAGACTAATACCCACTATAGCAGAAGGAATTCTACCTGAAAGCCAATGTGCGGTTTCAGAGCCAACAGGAGTACCACAGACATGGTGTTTGTTCTCAGACAACTGCAAGAGAAATGTAGGGAACAAAACAAAGCTCTCTATGTAACCTTTGTTGATCTCACCAAGGCTTTTGATACTGTGAGCAGAAAAGGTCTATGGCAGATTTTGGAATGCTTAGGTTGTCCCCCCAAGTTCCTTAAAATGATCATCTCACTCCATGAGAATCAGCATGGCCAAGTCAGATATGGCAATGCACTTTCTGAGCCCTTTCTAATAAAGAAAGGTGTGAAACAAGGTTTCATTCTTGCACCAACCCTATTCATAATCTTTTTCAGCATGATACTCCAAAGGGCCACGGCAGACCTCGATGATCAGGACGGTATCTACGTTCAATATCGTACTGATGGAAGCCTATTCAACCTAAGGTGACTGAAGACCCACACTAAGACCTTAAACCATGTTTTCCAGGAGTTGCTCCATGCTGATGACGCCGTCCTTTTTGCCCATGCAGAAGCGGCTCTGCAGCATTTAACATCCTGCTTTGCAGATGCTGCTGAGTTCTTTGGGCTGCAAGTCAGCTTAAAGACAGAAGTTCTCTATCAACCGGCACCTCAGGAAGTCTTCCATCATCTCCATATCACCATTGACGAATCAGAGCTCAAATCAGTTCAGCAGTTTAATTACCTAGGTAGCCTCATCTCTGCAGATAGTAAGATTGATGGAGAGATAGACAACAGGTTAGCAAAGGCATATAGTGCCTTCGGGAAGCTTCATAAAAGAGTTTGGCAAAATAAACACATGAAGAAAAGTACAAGATCAGTGTTTACAGAGTCAGAGTGCTGTCTGCTCTCTTATATGGATCTGAATCATGGGTCATATACCGCCACCACCTGTGACTCCTAGAACACTTCCATCAATGCTGCCTCTGTACAATCCTAAACATCCACTGGTCAGATTATGTGACTAACACGTCTGTTCTAGAACAAGCAGCAGTCACGAGTATCAAGGTCATGTTAATGAGAACACAGTTGCACTGGGCAGGGCACATCTCCAGGATGAAGGACCATCACCTCCCTAAGATCTTGCTTTATGGTGAACTTGCCACCGGCTGCCACAAGAGAGGAGCCCCAAAGAGAAGATACAAGGACTCCCTGAAACAACATCTCAGCCTTGGCCATATTGATCATCATATGTGCTGGTTTAAAAGTTAACCAGCAGGGGAAACCAACCCAACTCAAAAGAGAGATTACAAGTCAGAATAACAATTTAATAAAATAATACAGTAAGTACGACCACACAGACAAGCAACTGGTCCTAACCCACAAAGCCCAAATGTACAACCCAGCACCCCAGGGCACAAACAAAGCGGTGCTCGCTGGGCCCCCCCCTGAGTCCAAAGCAAAGGGAGAGGGGAAAAAACCTGCCGGTGGGAGAGTTGCTGCAGTCCAGCCAAAAGTGGTGATTGCAGTCCAGTCGAGGGTGGTGGTCTCAGTCTGGCTGAGAGCGGTAAGCTGCAGTCTGGCTGAGAGCGGTGAGCTGCAGTCCTCCTCTGGATCCCACAAGTGGTGGAAAGGTTCCGAAACTCCAGGTTTATATATTCTCCAACTCAGGCAGGAATGTTCAGTCCCTCTCCCAGAGTGGGGAATTCCATAAAAGGATGCTCAGTCCTTCCCTCAGAGTGGGGAATTCTATAAAAGGGCATGAGGACAGGAACATCCCCCCACCTCGCAGGTCTCTGCTGACAACAGTTTCTGGGAAACGGCGTGGAAGGCTATAGAATACACAGGTTTGGGCTACACCCATCCAGTGATGAATCGGTCCTAGCTGTTCTAACTAGGACATTATAACTGGTCTACTCTGGCCTCAAATCGGGAGGTCTGGAGACACACTGTCTTATAACACTGCTGATGCTTTCGAGAAAGCATGCAGGATCACTTTTGAGGAGAAAAGACAATGCAGAAAGAATCATGTCTTGCAGAATATACCACCCAAGGAGTCTTTCTGCTGTTCCTTTTGCAACTGGACATACCTATCTCATACTGGCCTTTTTAACCACCAATGCACTTGCAACAAACGTGGGTAGAGCCCTTCCCAAATCTTCATTCGCGAAGCCCAGCCATGAGTGAGTGAGAATCTCAGGAGCCAGTTCAGAGAGCTATGGTAACACAATTATTGCATCATGAATAATATAAAATTCCTTCACAGTACACTAAAACCTATATAATTTAGTGTTTTCTCAGAGCAGGCACTATTCTGAGTAGATAGATTTCGAATGTTTAAGAAGGGATGAAGGAGTCAGGCTCTACAGGAGGATGAATAAGCAGCAATGATGCAGGTGTTGACTACCTTCTTTTGAGGAATCACAGAAACATAGACTGTCTTGGGTTGGAAAGGACCTTAAAAATCATCTAGCTCCAACCCCCTAATGTGGGCAGGGACACCTTCCACTAGACCAAGTTACTCAAAGTCCCATCCAACCTGACCTTGAACACTTCCCAGGATGGGGCATCCATGGCTTCTCTGGGGAACCTGTTCTAGTGCCTCACTACCATCTAAGTAAAGAAATTCTTCATAACAGCTAAATTAAATCTACCCTCTTTCTGTTTGAAGTCATTATCCCACTTGTCCTATCACTGCGTATCATTGTCGAAAGTCCCTGTGCAGCTTTCTTATAAGCCCCTTTTAGGTTTTGGAAAGCTGTTATAAGGTCACCCCAAAGCCTTGTCTTCTCCAGGTTGAACAACCCCAACTCTCTCAGCCTTTCCTCATAGAAGAGGTGCTCCAGTCCTCTGATCATCTTCATGGTCTTCCTTTGAAATCACTTCAGCAGGTCCATTGTCCTTCCTGTGCTGAAAACCCAAGAGCTGGACACAGTACTTCAGATGGGGTAGATCACCTCCCTCAACCTGCTGCCACACTTCTTTTGATGCAGCCTGGGATACAGTTGTCTTTCGGCATTGCCAGCTCATGTCCAGCCTCTTATGTACCAGCTACCCTAAGTCCATCTCCTCAGGGCTGCTCTCATGTCTGGGATTCCCTCTACCCAAGTGCAGCATCCAGCACTTGGCTCTGTTGAACCTCATGAGGTTCCCATGGGCCTACATCCTGAGCTTGTCCAGGTCCCTCAGAAGTCCCTTCCTTCAGGTGTGTCAACTGCCCCACTGAGCTTGGTGTCATCTGCAAATTTACTGAGGCTGCACTTGATCCCTTCATCTGTGTCATTAATAAAGATATTAAATAAGACTGGTCCCAACATAGACCCCTGAGTGGTGCTGCTTGTCACTGATGTCCATTGGGAGTCTGAGCCATTGACAACTACCCTCTGGATGTGACTGTCCAACCCATTCCTTATCCATCTAACAGTTCATACATCAAATCCATCTTTCTCCAATTTGCAGGGAAGAATGCTGGGGGGGGGGGAGCATGTCAAAGGCCTTACAGAAATCCAGATAGATGACATCTGTGTCCCTTTCCCCCTTCCCCACTGATGTACTCACTCCATCATATAAGGTCACTAGGCTGGTCAGGCAAGACTTTTTCCTGGTGAAGCTGTGTTGGCTGTCCCAAATCACCTCCCTGTCCTCCATGGACCTTAGCTTAGCTTCTAGGAGAAAGCTGTAATCTTCCCTGGTGCAGAGGTGCAGATGACAGGTTGGCAGTTCCAAAGGGTCCTCCATTCTACTCTTTTTAGAAATGAAATGGCTTTTCAAATATTATGGAGAATGGCTTGGTAACTATCAGAAAATTCCCTCAGGATTCTGGGATGTATCTCATCAGGTCCCATACACATATGCATATTCAGGTTCCTGAGGTGGTTGGGAAGCACTGTACTTGTCAGTCTTGAAGAAGAATCCAGATGTGAGGTATCGGTCTTGCAAGAAAATAGAGATAGAGAGGCTGCAAAAAGATACAAGGAATACTTCTGAAATTTCATAAAAATGCATCCTCTGGGTACTTGAATGGAAGCTGTAAAACCTTGGATCTATATTCAATAGGGCTCCAAAAATTGCTGAAACTGATACTTTTCACACACTACAATATTACAGGGAAAATAGCCAAGATACTAGCTCCTCTTCCACGGTAGAAAGATAATTTATTATGAGAAAAAATGCTTTTAAATATACCTCACAAAAAGTAGATTTTTTCATAGACATTACCTCTATTTTTCTTCTCCCTCTGTGCCAGTGAAGTGCTTTTCACAACCCCCTGTTCCTTCTCCTTTTCCTGCAACACTGACGTCTTCAATGGAGCAAAACCAAGACTGTGTGAGTATCTGTTTATCTCTCTTTAAATTTGCTCTAGAGCTGTAGCAGCTGGTCATCAAGAGGCCAATTCTGTAAAGACCCGGTGGAGGCCAATTTCGTGAGCTTGCAATGATGTTTAGGAGGTGCAGTGATCTGCAGTTCATTCCTTTCCTTCTCCCTTCTGACTGGTATAGTCAGGTAGCAGATCAGGATAAAAACGAGACATTTAGAGCAGAATAAATTTCCCTACCACACATACCTTGAATGGAGGTGGAGAAAGATCAAGAAGTGACCCTAGACATGCTTTCACATTCTAGCTAGTACAGGCAGTGTGGTCTCATTGGCACCTAGGCACTCTGAGTAATGCATGGCTCTGACAAAGGGTTCGTTCTTGAATCAGAGGAAAAGCAGGGGGAAATTGCAGTTCTTGGAACTGAAACTTGCTTTCCAGCTTATGCCAAGGCAGTTCAGCTATGTGCCACCCAAAGGCTTGTGACAAAGCCACTTTCAACTGTGCAATTAGCTCTGCTGACAGCAAACTCAGCTAAAAGCCTTGGCTTGCGCTTGATAGGGCTAGCCTAAGTACAGACACAACAAAAATATTCATTGGCTGTGTACACTGATGCCCTGAGACTTCTGTGGAAAGCAAGGACTCTCCATTGCTGGCAGACTGAGACAGTCTCTCTTCTCTTATGCATTGTAATCTAGTAGCTGTGTGACTCCTTTATGTTGAATCACTCAGCTGTACTTAGAGCCCTTGTTACCCCTTTTTTGTTCCCCCTTTAAAAATTAGTCTGCTCACAAATTTAATAAAAACTGTGTTCTTTAAAATAGAATTGAATGAATATTAAATGCTTATTCCTGGAAAATATGGTTGCTCATTAAAGTCGACAGTCATTGCTTATGTGGTAAACGTTGTCAGTGCCAAGAACCCTTTGGCAGTTTCTGGTCCATTATTTTTATTGCCTTTAACCTATAATCAATATTTGTTTCTTTCAATACAACTAGATGCATAGCTAAGCGATACAGAGGAGAGATTTTTAGTCTACTGCACCTTATATTCTGTTTTAATGTGTATGAGATGCAACAAAATGCATAATCACAATAATCTTTCCATCACCGAAACTATTCCAGCTTCTTAGGCAATATGTCAAAGGGGAAACCAAAGCATCTGTTTCTTACTGCAACAAACTTATGTGCATTTTTAGGTTAAATTTAGTTGGATCAGTGTAAACATAGAATTAGTAGCTAGTGGAATCTAACTTGTTTTGCAAAGGAAAATGGGATACTGATCACAGGACTGGATTTCTTTCATTAAGAGCTGTAAAGCTATGCACAACCATAATAGAGGTTGCAGAGAAGTTACTGAAACCTGAAACACATATAAAGGTCAGCTTTTCTCTGTTCTGGGGATCAGCTGTTAGATGGTGGTGTGTCTGACAACTGGTCAAAATGAAGAACTGAAGAATACCATGCATTCAGAAAATGGCAAACCTTGTGGGAGTTGCTCCAAGTGCATCAAGGAAATCACACCTTCAATTACATTATTTTTTATTTCTGATGGTTATTTATTTCTATTTAAAAGTAAAGGGATTCTACATTAATATGGAAAATAAATATTCAGTTTTGACCAAAACCATGTGATACTCTTTATACCAGTGATATACGGAAGGTGTGACTTCAAATTATAAATTTCCAACCCATCCTTAGTCAAGCATAATTTCCATTGTTTCTGTAGGGACTATGTCTAAATATGACATTTAGATCAGGCTCATTCATCTCCTGATTCATGATCTATGAACTCCTTTTTAACAATTCTTGTTACTAAAAGGAAACAATTCTTGGTAAAGTTTCAATCACAATTTGAACAAACATTCCAATTGATTTTGTTTGGGGCAGAATTTCATCCTTAGAGTCCAAACTGTTTCTCAGGGCCTAATTTAGACTAGTTTCATGCACAGAACACCCCAAAAACACAATACATTTCTCAGTGACTAATTGCATCAACAAAAAGAAGACAGTTAAGTAAGTAGATACATAAAATTATTTAGAAGGGAGGAAGGCAAAAGACAAAGTAAAGACAGAGGTACAGATACAGAAAAGATCAGTTTATGTTAATTTCATTTCCATTAATAAGAAATTACTATTTGTGGTGGTCTTCTTCCAATTTCTCAAAAATAAGTGTAACCTTTTCTTCACATTTTATTCCACATGTACATTGTGCATTTGCAAGCACACACGGTCTGCTGCCTCCTGCTTGCTCTTCTACAGCCTGGCATAGGTATCTCTGCTCTCAGAGCTGACACAATAGTGCTGTTTGGCCAGCTGGCAGAGCACATTTCTACACGGGACCACAGACCCTCAGGGGACCACGAGCCCATCTCTAAACTGTAGCTCCACTACTGAGCCAACTCAATAATTTATGCTTATTAATAATGCATCTCAGTGAATCACTACTCCTTTAAATTTTAAAGCAATTTGTTTAGCATTTTTAATGTTTATGTGTCATCGATGAATGACGGTCTTATTTATTTCAGCTACAAACATATTGGATTATTATAACAAAGACACTGGTTCTCAGCAGAGAAGAACAACAAGGTTCTGAGGGAAGGTCAGACTGGTAATTAGCTAGAAGAAATAAAGGTGAAATAGAGCTGTACATAATCATTGTAAAAGGTGGAATTTTCAAAATAAAAGGAAATACTTCCTCCTGTTGATACCAACCCTCCCTTAACAATATCAGTGCAGTTTCTCAGACTATGAAGAACTATGATATTTGTAAAACAACAAAATTATATCTGTTATGTTATATCATTATGCCAAAGGTAATGACAATAATACATCTGGTCAGTAGCTGACTGAACCACAGCACTTCTGAACTCTCCTTACAAGCACCACATGAGTTACAAAGCCATTATATCTACAGACACACAACATAAGACACTATGAGTCATATATTTTATACAGTGAAACTCATAAATTAGCCATATGACAATCTAAAGCTCTTAGCTGCTATACCATAGCTAATACAAACAGCTGCTTCCTCTGACATAATATCGATGTTTTTAAATTCTGCCCCACTTTTGAGATATAGTAAAACAATCTTTTGCACAAGCACAGTGCACGAAAACAAAGGAGAAAAATTGTTTGTAGAGTAGACACATAAGCTGGGAATGTCACATATAGGAAACTCAGGGTAGTTTAATTTCCAGCCAGCTACCCTGTAATTAAAGCTTCTGGAGAGCAGTGTGTATGTCCCAACCATATTTGTTAGAAGTCTTGTCGAAAGACAGACAAAGCTAAAAATACATGCTGTTTGCAACAAGCTTTTTTTATCTGTTAGAAAAATAAAGTCTAATTTCCCAAAAGCATAACTGCTTAGTAAAGACATGAAGAATCAGAAGGTACATTGCTTTTTCTTAAGTGAATTTTAGACTATGTGCCCAGGATGGCATGTGCAAATTACTCAGGTAAAATTTAGACCTAGTATAAGTGCTTTCAACATCAAAAGAAAGAACTACAGCAGCCCAAAATCCTGTCTGTAATGATTTCTACTAATTTATGCAAGCCCAGCATTTTATAGTCTCCCCATGACAATTCCTCAACTCAAGCTTGTCTCACAGTCCCTCTTATCTGTATCATCTAACTCAGCACCCAGACAATCGCTAAATCCTTCCCAAAATGCTCTAAGATGTAGCCCTGAAAGAACATGACAGTACACTAATCTTCATGCTCATAAACCCCAAAATGGCAGAACAGCTCTCACACCAAGGTATTCTCTCCTGTCTTACTCTGTTGAGGCATGTCTCACAGAACAGTCTTGACGCCTACATTTCAAAATTTATTCTCCTTCCTTGGACCAAGTTTTTATTTCTAAGTTTATCCACTTCCTTAGATTCTGGAAACAAACAAACAAAAAATTAAAATTTGTTAAGAGTGGTAAATCTGAGTATTTTGTCGTTAACAAACTGTTTTATTTTTCCTTCAGACTTAACTTCATTTTTTATTTAAAAAAAGGCATGTAAAAAAGTGTTGTGTAGAATTCTCCAGTTAACTGACAGAATCTAAGAACCTTACAGAAACCTTATATTGCTTGTCTTCCAAAAAATTTGTTCAAATGCTCTCTTACCTATCAATATTGTATTAAAAAATAAACTGTTTTAGCCCTGTCCAAGCAATTTGTGTTATAATTATCTGATTGTGTGAGCCTACTTCTCTGGCCCGTTGCTTTTATAATTTTTTAAGAGCACAATCACTGATGGTGGAGTAAGTCTGTGGGGAGAAAAGGGAAAGCCATTTGGCCAGGCAAGATGACTTCCAGCTGAGACCCACAACTTCTCTCTGTGAGCCACATGATAGCAGCTTTCAGAGCCACAGAATGCATTTGTAGACTTTTATTTGGATGTAAATGCTAAAGTTATATGAGACAATTATTTAATATATTTGAATATATGGCCATGGAGCTTTTTTGTTATTCTCCAGGAATGATGACAACTGTTTTATTCACTACATAGATGTCAGTGGAGCAAGGGGTTGTAAGCCAGTTTAGGAGCTGAATAGATATTATAAACCATAGAAGCCCAATTCAGCTAATTACTAAAACACAATAGATCTTGGACTTTGAATTAATTTAAGGTTGTACTACCTAATCTTTCTGCCTGTCCTAATAGTTTGAAAATGGCTGACAATAAGTATGGGGTTTTTTCGTAGGAAGTGCTATGACTTTGTCAAAAAGGACAAAAAAAGTATCCAGATCACTATGCATCTATAATCTGCAAATACATCAGGAGTTATATTTCACTGAGTACTGGGTGAACAAAGCTGGAGTGCTTGGTAAGTACCAATAAAAGCTGAAAAGTTAATAAAGTATTATTTGCTCCATAAAGAGAGAGGCAGACAAACAGGATTTAGTCTGAATCACAACAGAGGCAATATATAAGATGCTTTAGGAACTAAATAGAAAGAAAATCTCCATTAGATTGGAAAACGTGCATCCTTTGTGTTATTTCATAATCCAGTATGATTTCAGAAAGCTAACTGCTGAGCCCCAAGCTGGCTGGAAACCACTTATGTATTCTAGATTGATTGAGAATCAGTTTCTGATGTCAGGTCCAGGTCTCTGCTAGACACGTCTGTGCCTCTGACAGTCATTTGCAGACAGAAATTTTTCAGAGGCAGCAAGGGCAGACACAAACTCTGTCCCGAGGTGTATTATAATTATATGCATTTGGAAACATCTAAGTTGTAAAAAACCCAGCATATATTTAATGAATGGGAAAAAAGGGAAATGGAAAGATAGTACAGCATGGGGCTTTAAGTAATGTTACAAAAATCCTGGTATGTGGGAAAAGTAAATTCCTACTGGCTACATGAAAAGTGTGCCTCAGGTTCTGTCACTGAGTGCACAGCATGTCGGGCCACTCCACGTAAGGAATGAATACCCTTCAGCATTTCAGCTCCTCCAGTTACCCTGTGACTAAATATTATTTATATGTTCTCTCTCTCTCTTAAAAACAAGATTCACAGTTCCCAGCAGCTATCCAAAGCCAGGTGGACACTTGCATAACACGGAATAAAAAAAATGCAGTCTGGTACAATGATTAGATTAGTCACATCAGGCCTTTGGAAGCTCTGAATGCCTCAGACACGTACCATCCTGCCCAACGTGCTGGAGTGGAACAGGGTAGTGTGTAATACCTCAGACATTTTTTCTTTCTTTGAAGGCCAAACATTCTTTATTTTTGTTCAAAAATGAACTCTATAAGATTTGTCATAAGACTAAAGACCCTTCCATAATCATCCTAGATTATGTGTCTGTCCTGATACACATACATCAGTCCTGAATTCACTGGATTTTGTGTTCTTTAGGTAAAAATTATCTGAGTCATGTGTATTTGTATTCTTTAGCCGTATTCTGAATGTTATGGTAGTTAAATCATCTGTTATTCATATGCATGCACTCAGGTTTTTTATGCCCCTAAAAGAATTTATTTACATTACAATGGCCCCTGTAATAAGTATCCAGCTCAAAAGACCAAATGTCTCCTGTTTGTTTCTTGCATATAGAATATCAGTGCAGTATGGACTTTCTATAACAACATGTCCATTAATTAACACTAAATTACAAAGCAGTGCCTATATAAAAGCTGTTGAATACCCCACAAGTTAATTTTTATTACCATTATTACACTGAATGTTATAAGAAGTCAGAAAGATAAGACCTTTTAAGTGTCGGCAGATGTCTTTGATCAGTGTTTATCCTTTTTGGTACAATTTAATAAGAGATCATATGTTAATATGCAGCTGGAGAAAACTACCTTTCAGACACAACAAACCTGAGAAGAGTTTCCAGCTGCCATTGCATATACCAGACCTGTAATTACCAATCACCACAGAAAAAATTTTAAAAAACTGAATACCTAAACTAGAAAAGTGACTACAAAGTGACTGTAGACTTAAACTTAACACAATGGAATGGAACTGTTCTTATGTAATTGCAACTGATGTTCTTTTTTTAGTCTGCTACTAACCAAGTTATCCCACTCAGTTTGTGCTCACTCTTTTCAGCAATACATTTGGAAAGAGTCCCTCTGAATTTCAAACATATAATTCTGAAAACTCCCTCCTGATCCTCCATATGGACAATAAAATTTTACTTTCTCTCCAAGAAAGTTTGCAAAAACTTTCCAAAATCTATCAGTCCTACATTATCTCAATTAATTAAAGACTCATCTGAGTCTCCCTAGAGGCATGTTTTTGCAGTTCTGATTTCTGTGCATGGGATGTTGATGGATTCTGAGTGATTGCAAATAATTACTTAATTACATACACTGGAGTTTAATACCATATTGTAACTGGGAGAAGACCTATGGCATTGTCTTAGTACTGCACCTATCCCAACCAAACTCTATAAATAACATACGGGGTTTTACAAGCTGTAGTAACTTATTATCAGATGATAATATCATACACGTATTTCAGTAGACTGTAAAAATCAAATTCCTGCCAGCAATTAAAAAAAAAAAAGTTTTCTCTCTCAAGAACATCTGAGTCAATCCAGAGAACAAAACAGTTTACATACTTAGTCTCTCCTAAAATTGAAATCCCTCTAACACATGAAGCTCACTTGTGAGCCACTACATATCACTCAAACTCTTTTTTTTCATATTCATAGTGTATAGTTTTTTCTTCATAGTGGAGGAGTGTGTGTGTGTGTGTGTGTGTGTGTGTGTGTGTTAGTCATGAAGGTTTGTGTTATATTTGCATTTTACTTAGTCACAGCTTCCTGTGAATTGACATAATCTTTATTCTTTGATGTCTGTAGTCACTTGATAATTAACATACTTAGGAAATGTTACCACCCAAGAACACTACCTATTTTGTCAACTCTCCTGCTGCATTTCTGAGTTTCAGTTGATTGTTTCCAAGGGCCAGCATAGAATGCATAGCTATATCATTATATATTTTGACCAGTGTTAAAGAAATTCATGCAGTAATGAGTCATTCTCTGTAGCATTTTTTGAGGCAAGTATCATTTGTCAAAAGGGTTCTTTTGTTCCTTTATCCATGTAGATGGTAAGGAACTTTGAAAGAAATGTTCCTGTAAGACTACACTGAGTAAAACAGATTTCATTCACTCCTGGGAGTACAATTCACATAATTTGCTGCCTCAGTTTTTCATCTTTGAAGTCTTTTACTGCTGAGTGGGCTAGTTTTACTCAGAAGGAAAGGGTTTGGGGCAGCTTATAATCTTCTCCAGATACTCTCAGATCCTCTTTGGAAGGAAAATTAGAATATGAGACATGAGTCTGTGAGGAAAAAAATCATCTACTAACTTGTAAATATAGACAGGTGATTGAATCCCATACATATTAAGAAAAAACAAAGGAAGAAAGACAGAGGGTGTGTGTGTGTGTGTGTGTTTGTGAACGTGAATGCTACTCAGGAGCTATGATACCAACTTATAGCAAGTAGTAGTTTTTTGAAAGGTAAAGTACAAGAATTCATTATGACATGTTCCAAAACCAGAGATGAAAATACAGAAAGCCTTTGCCAGTGGAGAAAGATATGCACATGAGTACTATAGCAAGTTTAATCCATTCCTGTACTAGGTTGAGCTGCACTGTAATGTACTTGGATAGTGAACACCAAACAGGATTTTTCTTGGTATTGGAATTGACAACAGAAAGATACAGCTATATATATATTCAAGTATCACCGGAACTGATAGTCAAAGGAACTGGGAGTATATATATACACAATAATTTTGGATGACTGATTTTCAACCCTGAGGTAGACGGACTGCTTCTAGAGAGACAGCGAAAGATCACTCTCTTTTTTTGTCAGTAATCTACATTTTGCTACAGCAGGGTTATGAGTCTTCACTGGAAAATATTTAAAGATCTACAAATATTATTAAAAAACCCCTCCTAGAAATAGTTGTTTTACCTTTTTGCTGAGAAATACTCTCTAGAAACATAAAGATGCAATCTCAGGGGGAACCTCAAGATAAAAAAAAAATAAAGATCAAATTAAAGAAGAAGAAAATGGGAGTGTAAAATCAGCTAAATTTTAGAAATAAGTCTGAAGAGTATGAAAAAGGAACTTAAAACCCGATTGCAAGGCAGAAAAAGGAAAACAAATGTCACAGGTAAGGCTGCAAATTAGTTTCTTTGCTTTGATCTTCACTAGAAAGGTTAACTGTGACCAGAATTTTAACAATTAATTTTAATTAAGGGATAGACATTCAAGCCAGAAGAAAAGAAGAACAAATTAAATAACATTCAAATAAGATTGGTGTCTTCAAGTTAGCAAGGCCTGATGAAATCCATCTTAGAACTGGTCAAAGTAATTTCTGAACCATAGTCAATTATATGTGAAAATTCATGGAAGAACAGTAAGGTCCCAGATAAGCAGAATAAATGTAGAACCTATGCTTTAAAAGCAAAAAGGATAACTCATAGAATTATAGATCAGTCAACATAACTTTTGCCCACTGAAATATTTTTGAACAAATATCTAAAAGCAGATATCTAGAAGATAACATAAAAAGCGAATGTGAGTTTGCCATAGCAAAATAATCTAAATTCCTTCCCAGAGAGGTTAAATGGCCTAGTGTGTAGGGAGAAGCAGTAAATGCTTAAACAGGGCTTTTAGTACACAATATTCTCCTGTAATATTTTTCTAATCAAGATGACAAGTTTTGAGTTAGGTGTTATTACCATAAATGGGAACACAAATGGGTGAAAGATTACTCTCTAAAGTGCTATTGGCATTTGACTGTCAAATTAGGGGCATATCAAAGGAGAATTCTCCAGAGATCTGTCCAGAACTCAGCTACTGCCAAGACCCATGGCTACTATTTTCAGTAATGGTTTGGTGGAGGAACTGGGCAACACATTTGCAAAATATGCAAATGTCATAAAAATTGGGAAGATTGCAAAGATGTTCTAAGAATACCAGAGGATATTAATACACTAGAGTCTGTAGTGACAAAATTTTCGTTAAGGTAATTGCAGTAATGGAAGGGGAACTGAATGAACAGTGCATTCACTTGTTCAAGCAGTAGTTTTGCAGAAAATGATTTAAGGTGTATATTTGATGAGAATTACCAACTCATGGTTCTGTCAGGAAAAAAGCAGACAAAACTCTTTCAAGGATGCACTAAAAAAGCCATGAAACAGTTATTTTGTACTAGTGAGAGTTCAGACAGAATTTTGAGTTTAGTTTTCATTACCTCAAGTCCATGAGAAAAATATGGAAATAAAGAGTGCTTGAAAAGGAGAGAGTGCTAAAAGACTTTGTAAATGTAGTCTATTGGAAAGCTTTTGAGAGGACTGAGTGTATATCATCTAGAAAAAAAGATTCATCAGTCCACTGCTTATTACGAAAATTGGTTACTAACAGGATAGTAATCAATCACTGTCCATGAAAGAGGAACAATAAGAAAACTACTCAATAAAGTAAAAGAAACCAGGAAGGAAGCTGTACTTTACAAACATCTTTCTACAAGTAACTCTGGGTATATTGGGCAACATCTACAGAAAATCTTACTCCTTGTGACTTAATATCCAATGCCTAACAATCAGCAGCTATCTGGGAGAACTGAATTCCCAGTTCTCAACACTACTACAAGCAAAGTGCGATGTCATCCTTTCATTCTGTCTGAGAAAAAAGTCTAAGTCTATCTGGTCCTCTGTGAATTGCCCTGTAATAGGCATTGGAAAAGCACGCCAACAGGTCTTGGATCTTCTTTGATGTAAATATTCTCCACCAGGATGCTTAGAAAGGGAAATAAGTGTGTTAACTCAATTAAACAATCTCCTGTTTCAAGAGACCTAAGTGTTTTCCAAATTATTGAGTATGATCTTGCTTTGTTGTTATAAATAGACAAAAATCCGTTACAGTTGTTTTCCCCCTAGTTTACTTTCATTCATTAAGTGACTTTCATTCTAAGTACTTCATAATTCATCAAAGATGAATTTATATCTGACTGCAAGTATATTTTTATCTGTGTGAGACAAAAAGCAAATCATAGTTCACGTGTCTATTCCCAATCAAGGTAATCAGAATAACATTCAGAAGAGGGAAAATTGTCTCAATTCTAGTCTGAGAAGCAATTTTCTGCAAACTGTTTGTAATGCCAAATGCCAGTCTCTGGTGGGCAGTTAGTTATTACTGCCAGGACTTGATTTTTCTTTGGAATTCTTGTGGGTATATTTCATCAGATGTTGAATTCCAGCATCACAATTTTGAATACAGCAATGTAAATGCTAGATAATTTCTTTAACCTCCGTTGCACTGTGAACTGACTGTAACAGTTGCTGAACCTTTCCAGTGGAGCCATAACAGGAGAGCTGTAAAAAAATTCAAGTATGTAGTAGAGTGGAAGGAAAACAGTGACTGATTGAGAGTGATGCTGATGTAAAAGCCACAATGGATATTAAATATGAGTAAAAGTGTATATTTATGTCTCTTAAATTCTGCAAAAAGCTATAGCTTGGAACAATTGCAGTTATGGAGATTATCTTAGTCCGAACGGTAGCTGGTCAGTGCATGCAGATGAAGAATTACCCAACAGAGAAAAGAAACAGTTTTGCAGAGAAATTTTATGCCTTTAAAGGAATTCAAGAGCAAGGGATAAAGAAACAGAAATTATCTAGGGAACAGAGTTAGGGGTTTTTTTCACTCAGTTCATGCTGGTACAAACTGTAAAGCTATCAAATAATAAATACTTCTATTTATTAATTTCAAGTTAGATTTGATATCATACCAAGTGCTACAGGAAGCACAGTTCCTAAAAGTCTGTGTAACATCTGCCAGTTTTCCTTCCCTCTTCACTCCTAAAAAAAGTCAATGAAATCTCGCTGCTTGAAGTCTTTCCCAAGGCCCCAGGAAATCATCGAGACGGTTACAGATACTTATATCCCTCTCCAGTTACAATGACTTACCTCAGAAAAGGCAGTACATTTCAAATGAATTTGCAGTAGTCACCTTTCATCCAGCAGAATACACGTTAGGAAGTCTGCTTAGCTGGAGGATGGATATTTTCTGCTAATGATTATTGCATATGCTCCTGTTTTGACAAAGCAAGATCACCCGTTTCTGACAAGTAAATTTAAATGTCAACGTGCAATTTCCTATGTTAAGCTCTTGCCTGTGCACAATCCTTAATACTCCAAACCTGATGGAGAATCAAGGAAGATCTGTGCAAACTGCCATCAGAACCCTGTAGCTGTTCTTGGCTGATCATTTTATCTTGGCATCAGCCCATTGTTACAGATTTCTAACTGATGGTGGTGGGCAGTCCATTGTGCACAACAGGCTGTTCTCCAGTGACTGGTCTGAGCAGAACACGATAAAATTACAGCTTGCATAGTCCTCAAAATCTGTGGAAGTCAGGCTGGGCCAAGAATTTATTCTGGATGCCACTGTATTTCAAGATATGTGATAATAACTTTTCCAGTAGAAATGCAGTACATCTCTAATGAATCCCACATTGCTGATCCCACAATAACTCAGCACAGCACTCAGTTATCTGATCAGTGTAACCCAAGTACAGTAGTTAATTCTGAATAAAAGAAAACTGAAAAAAAGAGAGGTACTTTCCATCTTCTTAACTCCATGGAAAGATAGTACATTTGAATAATAGTTTTAATTAGATTATGTGAGTTTAGTAAGATTAGGCTGCTTCAGGGAAGAAAAAGCACTCTTCAAGATTTTTCAAATGCTTTCTTTCCTTTTTTTCCTGAAGAGTGTGTTTAGCTATGAAACATTCTAAAGTACTCTACTTCCTAAAGTTATCAATCTAATAAACTCTATTTTTTTCCATTAATAATGTGACATTTGATAGAGGCAGTTTGTAATCAAAAGGTTAAAGTAAATGAAATACAACTTGTTTTTTTAGCTTGAAAACTCAAAATCTGGCAGCATCTGGTTATGTACCATGTATCTCTGGACACTGTTTTACCTATATTGCTGTTAATATTCTTTCACACTAGTTTCATAATAGTCATGTACTTCAAGGCTTTTATTACAAACTTCAAAGAAATCGTTTAAGTTTTGATTCCAAAAACCGAACAAGTAGGAACTGATTTTTCAGACAGGGGTTATATTGTGGGCAAAAAAATTTGCAAATTGAGAAAAAGCCATGAAAATTATTAAGGGTCTAGAGAATCTCTCATATGTGGAGAAGCTGAGAGAACTGGGACGATTCAGCATGAAGAAGAGAAGGGCTTGGAGGATCTTATTAGTGTGTAAAAATATCTGATTGCAAGGAACAAAAAAGAAGGAGTCAATGGTATCCAGGGACAGAATTAAAAGAAATAGCAACAGATTAGAAAACATGGAAGACCATTTGAACACAAGGAAAAAAAGTTATTATGAGAGTGTAAAATGTGCGCAGTAAAAATTGCTGCAACTGGTTGTCCAGCGAGGTTGTAGAGTCTCCATTCATGGGGATATTCAGTTCCAACTGGATATGGCCCTGGGTAGCCTGCTTTAGCTGGCCCTTCTTGAGCAGGGGGGAGATGTACTACAAGATCTCAAGACATTTCTTCCAACTGAAACAGTTCTGTGATTCTGTGATTCAAGTACAAGTCAGAATAACTGCGGTAAAAGTAATTCATGGCCATTCCCTGTGAAGACTGGACCACTGCTGCAGAAGATATCCTAGTGACATACAACAGAGGGGAAACGAAATGATTAAACAGAAATACCAGAGTCAAAAAAGAAAAAAAGTTCCTGGGGAATCTGACTGTTCTATGGGAATTTCCAAAGATATGAGCAAAGTCTTTCCTGGTACAAACAAACACTACTTAAGCCAAAGAATGTGCTTCAGAATCATAAATGCTGGAAAACACCTCCAAGATTATCAAGTCCAACCTTTGATGGAATACCTCCATGTCCACTAAACCATGTCACAAAGTGCCATGTCTATTCATTTTTTGAAAACTTCCATGGATGTTGATGACCACTTCCCTGGGGAGGCTGTTCCAACACTTAATCACTCTTTCAGTGAAGAAATTTTTCCTAATATCCAACTTGAACCTTGCCTGGTATGACTTGAGGCCTTGTCTTATTGGTAGTTGCCTGGGAGAAGATTGCCTTTTTATTACATCACTTTTAGATCTGACCTATATGTATTCATCTAATATCAAGAAATGAAAAAGATGGGAGGAAAAGATATTAATAACACTTTATTAATTAAGATTTTGAAGTGTTTTTATCTGACTGTAGAAACCTTCCGACTTAAGAGTCAACAAGCAGTGGAGCATTTCATGTCTACTTGCAAGCAGAAACAGTAGAACTAATACATGCAAGATTCACTAATACTTAATATCACACAGTATCTTCTGCATAAAATTCATGTATTTGCAATTTACATGGTATTGGTTAGCTTCAGAGATCATCCAGTTAAGAGAGAGAGAAGACACTACATTGTGCAACCATGCACTAGCTGAGCTAAAGAAAGATCACTAACAATCTAAACTGGAAGAATTATATTCACAAGAAAGATTGCAGTAATTTTAAAACAAAAATTAATTTTAATTTAGAAAACTTTAATAAATGTTCTATATGCTGGCCAAAAGGACTGACTTTGACCTTATTCATAACATAGAGGAAAAAATAAAATCATAACAATGAAGGTAATAATGTACAGGAATTATTGATGCTGAAGCACAAATGGACACAGTGAAAAAACAAGAGATTGGTAAATTGTCTTGATAAATTCAAAGTTTTGTGGATTTCAGAATTAAAATGTTCTACTCCACTGAAAATCTTCTGTTGAAAAGTTTACATCTTTTCTATGTTTGTCACACTGGAGTAGCGAAAAGAGTATGGGAAAGGGGTGAAGAAATTTGACAAAGAAAATGGTTCTTTTGGTAGGGACACAAAGAAGACAACTAAATTTGCAATAGCAAACCAAGCAGGAAGCTCATGTGAAAACTGCAGAATTCCTTAAAGAAAGAAATAGAAATAGAGAGGGGCTAATTTGGGAACATATGCTGGCCCTACAGATAAGATTTCCCCCTCCTTCCCTTCCCCTCCCCCCCAGTATTTTGCACTGCCTGTTTGCCCTTCCTCTCATTTTGATAGAATTATATATCTGGACATAACCTTAAGTTCAAGGGCAAAAATGGGGCTCAGAGGCATGGATAAACTGTTTGGTAAAGAACTTAGTCTGCAGAACAATGATTCTGTCCATTAGCCTTTTATTTAAGCATGAGAACCAATGTGACCTCCATCAAGGTAAGCAAAATCAGTCTTACAACAGAAAGATGAATCAGAAAACCATGTCCATTTTGATTGCTCAGGTTTCTTCCACATGTTTCTTCCTGTCTGATTGCCTTCATGGAAAACTAATATTTTGTAAAACACCTACATACTATATTTTAACTTACAAGTGCCCAATTTTAGGGACTTTTGCCATGGAACTTGGGGGATTTGTTTGTCAGTTTGGATTTATTGTAGCAAAGCAAGATGATGTTTGCCAACAGTAGAAGTAGTAGAAACACCAGACGAGAAAAACCAGTAAAGGATGTATAGGTTATATACTGAGAAAATTTTCTCACTGTGTGAACAGAAAAATATTTGGACAGGTTGACTGGGGAATTCATAGACGAGTACTTGGAGTTTCTTAGAGTAAGATCTTTCGAAAGATAAAGAGGGACTTTTTGTAGGCATGTAGTTATAGGACAAGTGGGATTGGCTTTAAGTTGAGGGAGGGTAGGTTTAGATTAGCTATCAGTAAGAGATTCTTTATTGTGAGGATAGTGAGGCACTGCAATAGGTTGCACACATCCCTGGATGTGTGCAAGATTGGATGGGGCTTTGAGCAGCCTTGTGTAGTGGACGGTGTCCCTACCCTGGGCAGAGAGTTTGGAACTAGATGATTTTTAAGGTCTCTTCCAACCCAAACCATTCAATGATTCTATTTTGAACAATATTTCAAAACTACTCTCACAGTACTCCCAATCCAAATTGATGATTACTTGTTCTCTGATGTTTCATTTTAATCCTGATAGTGTAACTCCATGATGCTTAAATGTTAGTGCATGCAGTGCATGCAATGATTTAAAACTCTTTTCCAGCCTAAATGATTCTATGATGCCCTTGGAACTCCATCTTGATAACAAACTCATAGACTCTGAGTTTGTTCCTGCATATATGTTTATGTGCAGACTCATCAAGAAATCCTGAATTATCTTGCCTCACAGGGTACAGCAAGTTCAATCTCTTCTTACATCTTGCCATTGAGATGTCCATGCCTGTACATTTCTAGCAAAGAAAGAAGAAGGGTATTTCCTGGGACACATGACAGTGAAGCCATAAGAAAAACTTTAAAGGTAACCACTGACCTCTCAGTCATGTTTCCAACACACGCATGCTCTGAGAACCTTAAATAAAAATTTCCCTAATACATCACCACAGCAAATGCCTGCACATGCGATAGCATCCTGTGAACAAGATGAAATTATCTTGTAAGGTCAAGCTCTCCTCAACACACTGCACACACTTCCAGAGGAGTAGCTTTTCATATGCCATGAAGCCACAGGGACAGGAATGTCACAGTCATTACATAAGACACTTTACATTACTGTTATCCTCAGAATATGAAACAAAGAAGTCTTTGTCCATGGTAACAGCTATGAGGGGATGTGTTTGGTAAATACTAAGATACTACAGTGAATGGCAGATCTATCCATCCCTGTGTAGTAAACTTTTTAGACTTTTGCTAGCTCAGTGCCACATACCATACACTGTAGATGCAGATCTCTGAGAGGTTGTTAATTTTTCACTATCTAGGTGATCAGCTATTGATCATTACCTTTCAAGTAATGATGCTCACACACTTCTGAATACAGAGGGAAATGTGTTTGATCAGTGCTAACTCTGCAATTCAAAAACTGAGTTGAATAACTGGTTCCTGAAATAAAGAGCTTAAAGACCTCTAACTCTCTCTGGTCATTCCAAGCATGCAGCACTCCCTCGATCCCAAAAGCAGAGAAAGGAATTTAAAGAGGAAGTAGATAGAGATGCCCAGTACACACTTTTCTTCTGTCTCTATGTGCAGCTATAACAGTACAGAACTTTAATTTGTTTCAAAAGCACATAACTAGGACAATTGCCAAAACATCTGAAATTTTCTTTTCCTAGTAGTTATCACCGGGATATTAGTGCTAACGGTGCTTCCTGCATCCAATCTGACAACAGTTTGAAGACGTTTCTGAAACATAAGTATTTGAAAATAGCATTGCAACCAGGCAACTATACAATGGAGCAGAAGGAATGATGAGACTGACTCCAGGATCTCAAATTGCAGCTGATTCCACAATGTTTCCTATAATCCAGCATGATAAAGAGCTACTAATCCCCATTGCCTAGCAACAGAGTATTGACCCCAGATATCTTCTGAGAACATGGTGCCTTGATTGTGAATTAAAATCAATCAGAAAAAAACCCCACAACTTTGAGCAATATGTTTCAGAAAGTAAGCTGCTTAAATCCCATTAGAACAGTGTTGAAATATAACATATTAAAGAAAAATACTGTTGTTTAACATTTCCTTGTGTGTTCAAGAATGACATATAAAATAGATTACTGGGGTAGATGAAGCAGATACAGAGTTGTCTTAAGTGTTGGAGTGCAGGGTAAACTAAACCATAAGGTTCAGCAGAAAATAATTTTTTTCAGCTTACCTGTTCTTTAATTTCTGCCAGACACTACTGTTGTCATGACTGAGGTGGGATTTAAAAGAGAAGATGGTAGATCTACAAATTTTCATTAAAAGTATGGCATCCATTGGGGTAGATTCTGAAGTACAAGGTGCTAATTTTAATGTATAATATTAAAAATTGTTTCAGATACAGTGACATGGAGGATAGTCACCTTGCTATACTATTCAGTATTGACAACAAAGATCGGTATCTAAATCCCTGTGGAAGAAAGGGAACTACCAGTAGATTTTTTCCATCTTGCATTCATGAGCTCCCAAACCCATTCTCTTTACTATAGAGATAAATAATTATTATAGGGTTTATTGGAGAATGTTCTAGGTAGTTATAGATTGGGGAAAAAAAATCGTGTCTGTCTTAGAAAGTATGCCATGTGTGACAGGGAAGGTTCATATTGGCAAGGTAGTGAAGTGGCTATTTGCCATGTTTTGGGGAAGACAATGAGCTTCTCTATGAACCTACAGCAACCACTTACATGTAGAGAAAGTTACACCTTGAGCAGAGCAGAGCTCAAGAAAATTATTCTATGGAAAAAAGATGGAGGTGGTAAGAAAATGCATACACATTAGAATATAAAAAGCCTTCTGATTTGATATAAAGACATTTTGCACAATGGGAATAAACTAAGCAAGTTCCTCTCATTTATCTAGCCCATTTTGTCAACAAGTACATTGGTAGAGAGTAAGTACAGGGAAAGTAACATTATGTCCCATCCCTTCTCTGTTGTTTTTAGATATCAGGAATGTCAGAGAAAACCTTCAAGACGGAGCATCTGTTGAGACTACCATTTGTCTTGCCCCTGAATGGAGCTCACGTATGTGAACATTTGTATTCTTTCACTCCCCCAAGTCCTTCCACTGCACAAATTTAATTGCCAGAGACAATCTGAACCTTAATTGTAGACTATATCAGCAGCTTGATATTTTAAGTCTTATATAACTTGGCAGCTTTCCCTGAATCTTGTCAGTTCTCTTTTTAAGTGTTTACATATGGGCATAATAAATGCTATAGATAGCTTGAACTGGATCTAAAACTATATTCTCTGTAGTTGGAATCCATAGCATGCCACAGAAAGCAGCATGTGATTCAAGAAAACACACCTTATTTGTCTTCATATATTTCCTCCTCTAAAGTGTAGTCTCCTTGGATTTAAAATAAATAAATATATATATAAATATATATATTTAATTCTACTGTCAGATTGAAAATATCAACCGTCATATCAATTTACTTAGTTGATACATCCAACATTTAAAAAAAATTCATGTCTTATTTTACCTAACTTTTGTAGGGAGAAATATTTGTTATAGTGGAGGCACAATTACAGCATAGTAGTGCTTCACACAAATAAAGAGTGACTTGCTTGAATACAATCAGTCATATCTTAAAATCTAGAGAACGTTTCTCTTTAGAAATTTTACCTGCCATCTTTAAGATATCTAGAATAAGACAAAGTCAAATGGTATTTAAGAAATAAAAATATCTTCTCATTACAGACACAGAATCCAGAATAAACTGTTCTGTAGCGTGGCCTAACTTAGAAACAGTAACAACCCTAAATAAACATGTAGAATGTGAAACACTTTTCTATTATGGACTAACTAGAAAACACTTTTTTTCTATTATTCTCATATTAAAAATGAGAGTGGCATGGTTTTGCCTTTGTTTGTTAAATTAACTTCTTTAGAACAAATTTTCTGGTGTAAGTCTATTCACTCCCCTAAGTTGTTAGGAAATGCCATGATTTTCTAAAATTTAGTAAAGTATACCTGGAAATACCAGACACTGTACAGGGTTTTTTAAACACATGAAAGCAAAAGGATTTTAAAAAGTGACTGATAATTTCTTTTAATATTATTTGGACCACTTATCCTTAATGCCAAGAAGATTCTATTTTCTGAAATACAGATATGTCAAGCTAGATAATAATAATAATAATAGTAATAATAATAGTCATAATATTAATAATAATAATAATAATATGCTGTACTGAAAACGAGCAAACAAAACCATGAAAAACCCCAACAAATCAAACCAACATGGCAATTAGAAAATGCTGGTCAAAATCCTACTTTTGGAATGAAGTTGCTTGAGCCTAAACTGCAGACTGCTCTTTCCTCACTAATGTGAAACCAATTATCATAGAACTGGAGATGCTTACCACTTCTTGTTCTAGTACTGAAATAACGTGGTTTAACACCAAACAGCTGTCGTTGCATCAGAATCAAACATGACAACGACAGTTAGGAAAAAAGTGTTTCAAAGTGTTCAATATGAAAAGTGTTTCATTCTGGACATGGTGAACCGCCAGCTGCTATGCTGAACAGATCAACATTATTTTCCCATGAAAGTTGATTTATAGAATAGAAATGAATGACTGTTCATTTTGCTCCTTGAAAGGACATATTTGCCCCCCAGACAATTATTCTTTTATATGGTCATGTTGAACTTAGAAGGAAAGAGCAAAAATACTAGTCTGAATCCTGCCATAAAATTACAACCCGAGGCAAAATTTAATGGTGTTCATCTCACTAATTACAAATTTGATATTTTTTCTCTTGCATGGATGAAAAAACCCAAAGTAGAATTAATTTGCAAAGGGCATACTTGCTTCTTTACAACGTGGAGAATCGTTTCAGTACATTAGGCAGATAGTGGCAAACATTATATTCCAGTCTAGCAAGGAATCTTAGAAGGTCATATCTCTTGTTGTTTCTCCCGTTGCTTCCAGCCATAACAACACATTGCAGACAGAAGGTTGATGTAGCCTGTTACTCAGGGATCCCTCTAATGCAAAGAGATTGCCAAGGAGAGACGTGAAGAGACTAGATAGACCTGAATCAGCTCCTTCTCTTTCATCCTGTTTCCCCAGTGGAAACACCTTGAAAGCAAGGGAAAGGTCTGGCAGTTCTTGAATGCCTCTGATTCGCAACTTTTAAAACATGTCTTACTGCCAAATACAACTAGAAGAGTCTTTGAGCTAATCAAACGTGTGTTGTGAGTCATACTTCTACATAAAGATGGCATTATACCACATCTCTCTTCTTTCTAGCTCTCTAAAGTTCAAATGCAATTTAATTTTGTAGTGGTAGAAAACTAGAAGTACGACTCAGAGGAGCTCATTTCGTTTCTCAAAATTAGGTCTGTCTAGTAGCAACCTTTTTATCCTATGCAAATGAGCATGTTGAGAAAAAATCTTGTGTTCATGGAACAGCACTCCCAAACTAATCAAATATGTTTAGTTCAAACATCGACGGTATTCCATGTATCTTTTGTGATATTTTCCTCTAGCAAAAGAATGGAAGACACTGAAGGACACAGTCATAAAACACTCCATTTGCAATGTGTGAAAGAAAAGGTACCATCCCTCATGGGGAAGCCAAAATAAAAGTATGTATTAAGCACAAAGAAGCAGAGTAGGATGATGAAGAATAAAAGTTCCTTATCTCCAAAAGGTCCACCTTCTATGGTATTCATGTCAGCTGCCTTTCTGGCCATGTCTGCTCTTCCCTTTGTAATCCTTCTTCCCTAAGCCAGAATTCTTCTGTTCATGCATTCCAAGACCTTTCATAGAATCACAGAAACATAAGAACCTTAAAGACCATCTACTTCCAGCTCCTCTGCCATTGGCAGGGACACCTTTCAATAGCCAGGTTACTCAGAGCTCCATCCAGCCTGGCCTTGCACACTTCCAAAGATGGGGCATCCACAACTTCTCTGGGCAACCTGTTCCAGTGACTCGCCACCCTCACAGTAAAGAATTTCTTCCTAATATCTAATCTAAACCTAATCTCTTTCAATTTGAAACCATTTTCCCTGTCTTGTCACTACATGCCCTTTAAAAAAGTTTCTCTCCACGTTTCCTGTAGGCTCCCTTCAGATACTGCAAGGTTGCAACTAAGTGATCCCAAAGCCTTCTCCTCTTCAGGTTGAACAATTTCAATTCTCTCAGCTTTCCTCATAGGGGATTTTATCCATCATTCTGTCTTTGTGGCCCTCTGGACTCACTCCAACAGGTCAATGTCATTCCTGTGCTGGGGAACCCAGACCTGAATGCAGTACTTGAGATGGGGTCTCATGAAAGTGGAGTAGAGGGGCAGAATCACCTCCCTCAACCTGCTGGCCATGCTGCTTTGGATGCAATCCAGGACATATTTGACTTTCTGGGCTGTGAGTGCACATTGCTGGCTCATGTCCAGACTCTCATCCATCAGCACCACCAAGTCCATCTCCTCATCTCTCAGCCTGTATTGATAGAGGGGCTTGCCCCAACTCAGGTACAACACCTTACACTTAGTCTTGTTAAAATTCATGTGGTTCCCATGGGCCCACTTCTTAAACTTGTCCAGGTCCCTCTGGATGGCATCCCATCCCTCAGGTGTGTCAACCACACCACTCAGCTTGGTGTCATCTGCAAACTTGAGTGTACACTCGATCTCTAGGTCTGTCATTTATGAAGATACAAAATAGCAGTGGTGACAATATGGACCCCTGAGGGACCTCACTTTTTGGTCTTCCATTAGCAGTGTTTTGCTCCACCTTTTTCCCTCAGTGATGCTGTCTGTTGAATATAATTAGAATAAAACAGACACACTGCTTTCTTGTAACTTTCTCATTTGTTTCTGTCTTTTTTTTTTTTTTTAACTTTAAATTGACTCTGTTCTTAGCCAAGGAATCTTTCTCCACATCCTCACTTATACCTTCAGTCTGCAATGGATCTTTGTCACCTTAGAATCACTGGCAAAACAGTATGTTTTCTTTCTTATCTGTCTCTTTCTTTGTTTTTCCCTACCAGGATTTGACAACATATTACACAGTTTCACAATATTCTCTCTTGAAATCTTCTGCTTTCTATCCATATCAACTGTGATGGCCAAAACCTGACTGGATGTGAGTGTTTGTAACACAGGTGTTTATACCTGAGCACCCACTTTCAGGTTTCCCAGAATTTCCACCCAATACAGATATAGTTTATCTCAGCTTAAAGAAGACACCTACATTTTGTCACATGAATCATACTCTAAACTCCATTCATTATACAAAAAAAATTCTGTTGATTGTGCTGGAAACCTAAACAACCTGTTCTGATGTAGAAACCTGTGTTTAGTCCTTGAAGTCAGCTGTGAGAAATATCACACTTGGAATTGTTCCTTTCCTTCCCCCCTCTCCCTTTACAACACACAGCTTTTTAATCAAGCAAAAACTTATGACAGGATTTATATTGAACTTTCCCAGGCTGATGTCCTGTGCTGAAGGCAATGTAAATTGAAGACAACTTTAATGCAGCTGTGATGGTATTTCCCTTGCCTGTCTGTCCTCAAAACAGTGTGAAATGCAACTCTTTCATTTAGCATAACTACTTTTTCAAAAATAGTGTATCGGTCATGAACTCCAGTAGCTCAATTTGAAAAGAGTGATTGTTTTTCGTTTTTTGTATTCAATGTTTCCTTCTGTCAGACAATTCCCATGTTTCAGATACCGTAAATGACCTACAGTAGGTACCTAGACACCAAAGTGGTAACCTCATGATTCTCCATGCTGTACTGCTCCTGCCCTGCTTCATCAGATCAGTACCATGTATTAAGTTGATGAGGTTATCTCCCAAAGGCAACTGTGGAAGCTTTTCTCCTGGGTTGGAATCACTGGATATATTTTCATAAATATTCTATAGGTCAGCTTTTCATTGCAGGTTTAATTTGTCTTATCAAACTTTATATTTTCTGGCTTTGTGATGTAAATTTAATTTATTTACTGGGATGGTTCATCGACTTGAGAAAATTTGTTTTTCAAGACACACACAAAAACTATTTTTTTCTAAGTACACACAAAAATAAATCTGAGGACCTCAGATATAATCTCCCAGAATTTCTAAAAGCTTTGTTTCCATGCTTTGCTCTTTTGCCTGATTTTGATATCTTGTAACAGAAAGTCTGTGTGTCTTGTGAAAAAAATGGAAATGAGATGGAAATATTCAAAAACATGATGAGCAAATGAACATATGAAGCAGTAGGGCATTCATAAAATGGTAGTGACCCAGAGAATCCTAGGGTGAGACATGTAAGTTTATAAAAGCCTTCATGCAGTTTGGTCATTAACAAAAATACCTCACCATGGATAGCCAGTTAGCATGGGAGTAGGTCTCACCTCTTACGTGGGATCTGACCGTTAAATACATAAAACCTTTTCTTCTTCATTAAAAAGAAATGTACCAGCAAGGAACAGAAAAGACAGCAGAACAACAACTAAGAGCAGCAAGTGCAGTGCTGAAAGCTGCCCTCAAAAAGAGACAGCAGGGCTAGCAGTGTGGAGATGAGCTGCTGCAAGTGCATGCAGCAGCACGAGCACAGACAGAGAGGGTGCTTATAATACAACACAGAATCACAGAATCATAAACATGATTTGTGATGAGGAGCCAGGTAACACTAGCTCAATGAACACTAATGTCAGACACACAGCAGCAAGGCCCACAGAAAAGGTGGAGGCTTTGATATGTTGAAATAAATGTACCTATCCTAGAGAAAATTTCAGAGTTAATTGAAAACTACCACTCTCCAGTGAGAGGAAATAGGAAGGGATTGGAAATAAAAGTAGAGTGATAAAGGCAAAGTTTTGGCCAAGAGGAGAGAACAAAACATAGGGAAATCTAGTGCACCAGAGTATTTAAACATATGTTTAAATTTTAATGTATGGGTAATCCAATTGACTTCAACATATGCTTAAATGCTTTGCTGGATCAGGGCTTCAGTGTGTATTTGAATTAAACCGTAACGTGATGACTTAGAAGTGAGCTCATTTCAGGTTTCACTGGCTGAAGAGAGTTCTGCTTAACTGACATTTGGAGTGGAGATTTTTAATGAAAATGCTTCAGAAAGCAATTAAGCTGTCATTCAGTTAATGGCATTTTTCTGTCTAACAAAAAAATCCCCATTCCAGATAAATGTGCTTCAGATTAAGCTTGCAGGACATCATGCTGCTGGGGCATAATTATAGTTAACATATATACAACACACACACACACACACATATATACATCTATCTATCTATCTATCTATCTATCTATCTATCTATCTATCATATATATAGTTTGTTTCCAGCCACTTCCTCAGCCTCTAGATGCCATAAGAAGGGTTGTAAGTTCCTGTAATGAGGCATACCTCTGTTTAGTACTCCATGTTAGGAATATATGCAACAGAGTTAAAGGAGACTGGAAAGGAAAAAATTGTCCAGAAATAAAACAGAAATAAAGTTAAGACAAGTGTAATAAATTACTTCAAAAGAGTTAAGACAGTGGCTGGACCACTGTTCAGGACATTCAGAGTGTCAAAATTCAGAGTAGTGTAGTTCACCAGCTGGCACTGGTGGCACCAACTAGAGAGAACTTTGGCTGTAGTGTTTTTACTGATCTCCCTCCCATATCTCCTTTCTGCCAATAACTTGTTGCCGAAAGCAACTGACTGTTCTGTCTACATCTGGGAGCAAACCCAGACTTAATACTAAACCATAAGAAAACCAACAAAAATAACCAGCTGGAATTCATCCATGGAGAGCTGTAGTTATTGTATGTGTTTTTATGATGCATTGTTTAGTATTAAGTGTGCTAGCCTCAGGAAGGAAAAAAGTAACATGCAAGCATGCTGTCAGCAGAGTCTGATACACAACCAGCACACATACTGGGATAGCAGCAAGTAGGCCTAATTCTCCAGCCTGAAGTGGAAATAAACTGAAGCGTATAAAATAAAATATTGAGCTAATGTAGGGAAACACATGGCTAGATGCGTGGTTAGGGGTATTTGTTGCATTAAACCATTTTACCCTGAGGCAATCTTTCTGATGGCAACTGACACGGCTGGTGTTTTGACAATGCTGCCTTTTCAAGCGAGACTAATCAGGCCAGTGTTCAGTTCCTGGAGGAAAATGGATAACAGGTGCTAAACCCAGCTGGACTGGTTGAATTATCTTGGCTGGCGAAAGAAGATCGTAACCTAATGTTCACCTTAAGAGCAGTCAGGCTCTATGGCTCAGCTCAGGTCGTAGTGCTGGGATCCAAATGTAGTGCTGAAGGAGGTACGTAAGAAAGACTGCACTGAAGTTCACTATGGATCTGTGCCTGTGAGATTCAATCAGAAGTGAACAGAGTGAAAATAACAAGTAACTAGAGAGTTCAGTCATTTATAAGATTGATTGTTTCAGAAAAAAAGCCAATACAATTTGGGGGGGGAGGAAATGGGCATTAGCAACACAGTAATACACCTTCTTCAAAAGTTATAGCCATTCAGAGCCCTCTGCCATTTAATTTATATATCTATTATTGTAGTGGTTTGGATCTTGTTTTCCCCCAGAGGCTAAGAAAAGTGGTAACCCCCAAGGGGTGGAAACCCCTGGAGGTTTTGAAGTCCTGTCCAGTGGGCGCTCCTGCAGAAATGTAAACATACCACAAGCTGACTGGAAGAGAAGAGTTGTAGTTTGGTAGTAGGTGAGGTGGCCATGTTGTAGGAGCCATGAGGAAAGGGGCCCGGAGCCCCTTGGGGCCTCTGGGGCCTCCCAGCCCTTGGCTGGGGGGGGACTACAGAGACTTGGAACAGTGTTAGACTGGACTAAGTGTCTGTAGTTATGCTGGGAAATGTTTTTCTCTCCATCGTGGGCAGGAGTAGCAGCAGACACAGCGTCCGGAGACTTTGGCTAAGAACCAGGATAGATGAGAACTGAATCGGAGAAACAGCAGAAACTAGCAGCAGAGCTACAGAGTTCTGGGGGTAAGAACTGATACCAGACCCCCCAAAACTCCTTTGATCCCTCTGAGAAAAAGAGGGACTCCTATTTTGGAGAGCAGTTTTAGACATGCAGCACCAGAAAGAGAGAGAGAGAGAAGAGCTGAGAAGCTCAGAGTGTCCTGGGAAGCTGGACCGGGACGGAGAGTAATGCAGAGGGGGTGACCTTGGCTCCCCCCTCGCACTGCTGCCAAGGTGGCAGCCTGAGGCACGGCACAGAAACCCTGCAAAGAGTTTGAATCTCCTGGAGATACCAGACTGTTACGAAGCCCCCTGTGGTCGTGATATGGCTGTGGTGGAACGACCTTGTCTGGGGTGACGTAGTCCACGGAGGAAGACCCCTCGCTTGAAAGGCGACGGGGCCGAGGGAGCTTGGATACCTCCCTCGTGAGTGCTGGCAGAAAGCCAGCCACAGCTGCTGCATGCATGAGATAAGGAGAAACCTGCTGCCTTGGAAGATACTCCTGCTGTTCAGAGACTGGAAGGGATCTGTCCTTCTTTCCCTCCTGGACTTTTATTTGGAGGGGAGAGGAGATCTGATCCATTGTAAATACTATATGTCATGGTAGAGATAGTTGTGATCGTGTGTATAATGTGTTATAGTATTTATTTGTACAGTCATTGTAATATATTCCCTTTCCCCCATTCTGAGTCTGGTTGTGTTTTGTCTGGAAAAAACCCATCTCACATTGGGTTGAGATGTGGGAGGGGGAATGGAGCTAGGGAATTGGATTTTGGGGCTATCTCAAACCATGACAATTATTTATTTCTATTCTTAAACCCTTAATCAAAAAATTAGCAGATTATTATATCTACCTCATTTTGGGGGAGAAACCTTTAATCCTGTGCTTGAGCCACATCAGCTACAAAGAGACATCCACACATTTCCAACTATGGACTACTCCTGGCGAGGGGACTTGATTTATGTTGCTGTGCACTCAATCCTTGTTTTAACCACCTGTGAGAGAAGCAGACCCCTGGGTGTTGCCGTGTCCAGGGAGCTGTAGAGGTGGAAGCATCGTCTGGGATCTGCAGGGTGCTCTTCCCAGCCCACCATCACTTCTCTAAGGTAACTGTTTGGTACTTGGGGCTCAAGCCGTTGTCTCCTCAGAGCAACCCAAGACATGTGAGAGAACAACATTAATGCAGAACAGACAACTTTTGGGAGGAGTTCTGTCACAATGATGCTGTGTGTAGATGGTTAGAGACAGATGCACTGAAACCTTGGATTTCAGTAGTGCTAATGCAGCCAAGCAGGACTGAAAAAAGATGTTTTATCTCTCCTATGTTTTATATTATATCCCATATTTCAAGCTTAATGCTAGTCTTCTTCAATAGCTAGACAGGATTTGGTCTTCTCTGCCTTTAGTGCATAGGTCATTTTCTGTAGATTAGTTTTCTCTTTCTCAGAAGCTCTGGAGACTGACCACAGCTATGCAGTGTAGAGAGAGTTTGCCAATGCTGCAAATGCTTTGCATTCATTTAGTTGATGTATGTTCCCTGTTGTGATTTTCAGAATTAAGCCACTCTACAGAGGGCTTTTTTCTGAGTCAAATTACCAGGGGTCATCAAAAGGTATTTTTCCTCTGCAATCTGACCATGGTCACTTCTACAGTCAAGTGGCAATGTGGTACCTCTGATTTCTCTTGTTCTCTTACTTCAGCATATTATAATTGTTACTTTTAAGTTCTCAAATGCAGTTGATGAATTTGTTGCAGACTGTTGATCAGTGTTATTTAGTGGTAGAATTTGAAGTAGAAATTCTGTGAACGTTGCAATGGTACACACCTATTTCATCACTGTATATGCTTTTACAGGTCTAGACAAAATAACCAGGTGGTGCCTGTAAATCACACATTCATAGGTCTTTAGCAGAATTATCTGCCAATCTATATTACTTAAGCCTTCTTGCAAGTTTAGTAAAAGAATGAAGTTCTGTTTTTCTGAGCAAATCTTGAGACATTCAGTGGAATGCAAAGAATTTGTTCTCAGTCCTTGGAGGTTGTCACAAACTGAAACTACAGAATAGATTTCTTTCTTGAATCTGTGTTCCTCAGATTGTCCTGTTACTGATGATATAAAAGTGAAATAAGGGTACATTGTCAGTCCTGCTTATTAGCAGCAGTTTCAATGTTGTTATAGGCAGAACTAGAGCCACACAGTACTACATCAGCTCAAGAATCCACACAGCATAGAGCATTCCTGATGGCATCAAGGTGTGAAGACAACAGACACCTCTCAGAAGACCCAGCTCATCAAAAAAAAAACCTACCTCCATCTCTTAACTATAAAGAACACAACATGACTTAACCTTAATCAAGGAAATAAAAGTGGAAACTGATTTTTCCAGATCTTAAAATGTTTTCATCATGTAATATATGTAGAAGCATGTCATTTGAGACTCTTTATTTTACTCCTGATCCCTCAGAGTCTGGTCAAAGCTTTGATTGTCACTCTTTTTCCAGAATCTGTACTATATTGGTTGCAGTGATGACGCACTGCCTCCTCTGTATTGGACAATTTGTTTCAGCTTTGTATATCTTGAGTTCAGGCATAACTCAGGGAGAAATAAAGAGAAAATAGGATATTTATCTTTCAGTACTTGCCTATACCTACTAGTAATCTTAAAAAGAAAAACAATCCACAAGTTCTTAAATCTTGGATTGATAATTAAAGTTTCTTGCATGAATCTATTTCTTATAGCAGGATACCCGGAAAGTTTGGATATGGGTGGGAACTTGCAAGACAGTTTTTTATAAAAGGTGTAAATATACTTCCTTCCCTTAAATCTCAGAAATATCGCTCTAAAACATGTTGTCAAGTTGGACAGGACAGTATTTATCCTAGGGTGATAAAAATAAAGCTTATCAAGTGTTATGAAGCCAGGTGTACACTTCTTTGGAGAAGAGAATGTAAAGACAATGTGAGTCAAACAATGTGATCAATGAGGTCTTCTGTTCAGCAGCTCAAAACAAAAGGGTACTGCAATGGCTTTTATTCTCCAAATCGGGTAACTGCCAAAATCACATCTTTTTCTTCTCCTTATGCCGTCTGCAACAGCAACACAGCCATTTTAAATTACTTTAAACCATTATAAAAACTGTACCAAGATGTCCAAAATAATTTTCACCAAGAAGCTTTCAGCTGCCCTTTTGGAGTCACAGCAGCACCATAAAGGTGAAAAGTTCTAACTCCCTCTTGTGTTCTTGTGAGTCACGCTTCAAGAAGTTTGTTTTTCTGAAAAAGTATTTCAGTTTGCCTCTCGCTGTTAAGACACATTTGCCACCAAACTGTTAGAGCCAAAGCTGAGTTTCTCCAACAGCTAATGTTCCTGGCAATCTAATCATGGAATTAAAACTGTCACCAATATAGCAGATTTTCACTGTGTTAAAGATTTATTCATAGTATTTGCTGTTAAAACATTGCAGCGCCACTAGATGTTCTATTGATTTTTTAAAAATATCACACTATGTAAAGACAAAGACCTTAGTCTTAATCTTTACAACCAGTCATTTCAGTCCTTGAATTAAAAAAAAAAAAAAAAATAATTTAAGGAATGCCAGGTTTTTTCATAACAATCCACAACACACAGGTCAGAAAGAGCTCTGTGTACTTCCTAGAAAATGTCCATGCTGTCAAAAAAGAAAAAAAATATGTATTGAATATTAATGGTCATGAATGTGGATAGTGGGATTTCTTTAAATGCAACTGTCTGAAAATGCAGACACTAGGCTGATGGACACTTTTCTCTATACTTCTGGGAGACAAACCACTTCTTTTACTGGACAGTGCAGGTATCTATAAATCACACACAATGGTTAGCATTGGACAGCCCTTAGACAACTGATGTTTCATGGGTAACTCACTTTGCCTATAGGACATGCACCTGTCCATGTTCTAATGACACACAGTTGTACTGTTCAGACAGTAAAACACAGGTTTTTTAAATGTTTGTCATAAGAGACCTAGTTCCTCCCATCTGGGTCAGTGTAAAGTCTTCAGTGTGCTCGTGAGGAAGGCAGAGGTTAAGCAGCACAGTAGACTGAGTATGGAAATGAATTTTGATATCAGATAATGGAAAACGCCAGTAGTAGCAAAGGCATTCACATTAATCATGAGATTTTCTTTGCCTACATCTCTGAAGGGTGCAGCTATTCAATCTCTGAGCAATAAGACACTAAAAGAGAAGATGCTGAAGTATTCTAAAATCTATGTTCTTTCCTAAGCAGCATTTTCCTTTTCCAGAAAATCTGTTGCCAATTCCGTTAGCCACAAAGCAATACTTGCAACTACTGCTATTTTGATTAGCTTTTCTAAGTCAACAAGAGAATAAATAAATAACACAAGCAAATGTGTTTCTCCACTTACTTGATTTGGAAGTTTTCTAGGTCACATCTGCTCCCATTGGCTTCTACCATGTTCTGATACTAAACCACCTGGGACATACTGAGGAAGATATACACAAAGGAATTCTTACAGTGGAATACCATAAAGTGGGTCACTCCCTAAACCTCTTCAGTGGAAAACTAAGCAGAAATTGACCTATATTATAGAGAAGCATGGAATATGCTTGAATGAGTGGTACTGCATCAGACTGTGGATCTGAAGGCGGGAGCATGTAGAAACCCCAGCTTGCAACCTGATGTAAGTAACTGCACTGCCAACAAGTGTGGGGGACATATTTTCTGATGATTTCTTATATCTGATGGACTTTCAGCTCAAACTGTGGACTCAATCTCCACTTTCCCTCTTCTGTTGATACAATTTGGAAGGTTTTTTCCTTGCTACTTACAAGGTAGATGGATATTCACAGCAAATTAACATTTAAATCTGCCTTTATTGTCATAGCCAACTGCTGCAGATTGAGTTGTGCACTTCACTCACAAGAGAGAGACAACAATAAACTTTAACGATATAAGAAAGTTCAATGGCAAATGCAACAGTCTTTTAACAAGATTCGATGGCGAGGTACACTTCATTATTTACTGCACAGAGGACAGAGACGGACAAAAGTCTCAGGGAGATCCTTCTGCTGAGTCATGAGGTTCAGAAAGGATCCTATTGCTTTCTAAACTCCTTCTCAGAGAGGAGTTTAAGTGTGACTCAATCCAGACTTAATTCCAGACAATCAATCCTTTATATTGCTTAGCTAAGAATTCAAAGTTTCATCATGCTTGATCTCAATTTACTTACCAAGTCTCTGATGTGATAAGGATTCTCTCAAACTTGAAGACTAACCTTGAGAAGCATAGGAACTGCCTTCCCTACTCAAGGAAAGATCCATCTGGGGAACCTCCTGCCGTGCAGGAGAGCACATTGATATACCAGCACTGATAATTACACAACTTTTTATGTTCAATAACAATGATACTGTTTAATTCCCAGGACTTGTTCAGTATTTAAAATACAAGACAACTAAGAATATTGACAAATATGACAAATACACATAAGCCCCTTGAAATTAAGAAATAAAAGATATAAATACTGCCTTGTCAACTTGTTCCATGTTTTCAACAGCCATCAATCTGAAATGCCAATCTGAAATATGTTGTTGGGAATCAAGTAAGAAAGACAAGTCACATAAAATTTTGAGTGTATTGGGTCTTAAACTAAAATACCGTTTGCAGTACAATTACTCTCACGGCAATCCTTTTTTATCCTTATTTATCATGCATGTTCAATAATAGAAAATGAAAGAAAAATGTCATTATATTAGGTACCAAATCCATCAGGACATGGTATCATACTATATTTCTATAACAATTTAGAAAAAGAAATGTCTCCAAACTTATTTTTTAAAGAAATCACTGTGATATGGAGCTGGAGAAGGATACAAAAAGAAGGTGACTTTATTAACAGCAAAAGTTATGTGTAGATTATAAGGTGTAAGTACTGCCACCAAGTGGAAGTAAGAGCTGTGTCAATTCACATGAGAGGTCTCTCTGTCTGTTTCAGTCTGTGGCATCCACTAGTCAAAAGCTAGTCCAAGTTTTAGACACCTGCAAACAGACTACCCCTTGGGGTATAGATAAGGGATATGGGATTCCCCAAAATATTTGTCAATAGGGAGCTTATTTGCATATACAGACAAATATGTGCGTTTAGTTGAGCAAGTGTAACTGCCTTTCGTTTGCATATAATTAGTTTTAAAATTCTACTCATTTCTTGGTCTTCATTTTTTGCAAGAGTGAGCAGGTCTGATTAGATATTAATCATGTTAAATAATACTTTTGACCAATTTTAATCTGCTTCTCCTTTGAACTTTATCAAGTCCCACTTCTTGCATTAGGAAAATGCTCACATTATATATTAAATTATTCATTCCAATTTGCATTAATCACTGCATAGGTCAGAATTCAATTGCATTTGTTAACATACTGTCCATTGATATTGTTAGGAACAGTTTTTCTCATATTCATCTGTAGAAATTTTGAATTCTAACTAGAATAATTTGTAAAGATGTATACTACTATATTGTGTTCTGATACAGACTGTCTTTGTCATCTTGGATGGTGTACTATACTCAGTTCATTGCTTTTGTCAGCGTTAATCCTTTAAAAATTGGGAATAAATTTCTGCATATGAGAACAGGCAAAGCCAGGACAAAATTTCTAAATGACAATGAAATGCTGAGGGCCCTTTTAGTAGGTAAGGATTTGGAAAATCACTTGAATAAAATGAATCAGCTAATGAAGGCAGGTATTCAGTAGATGGATGGATGAACTCCTAGAGCTCAAAAATAATTTTCCTTATCAAACTCATTAGCTTCTTTCCCCATTAAGCCAGTACTCTAAAAATAGGACTGTTATCTAAATAAGTTTTTCATCAGAAATTAACATGATTTTGTTCAGAAGCACAGTGTTATTTTCTTGCCTAAACCCAAAATAACACTGTTTTTATTGCTTCATACATACCATATCTCTCTGAAACATTTTACATATGTCTCAACTGTGATGGTATGTTGATTCAGACCTGTCCAGATAGCTAATTCATCCATGGATAATCACATTCCCTGCAGGTTGATCTACTTATTTCATGTTAAAAAAGGGTCACTACATATACACAGCATTAATCCCTTTTTTTTTTTTTTTGCAAGATCTGTTGATTCAGAGGACTGTATATAGCAGAGATCTGAAATATTGGAGTAGATTACACCATTTTTTTAACCTTCCAAATCTTGGAAGTTTTAGTTTGTAGGAAAACACCTCTTTCTTTGTAGAGAATGCAGAGATTCTTCTACTGGGCAGAACTGCTCTATGAAATTTTTCATGATTAACTCTGCATATGGACCCATGACTTTAGTCATCTGAGTTACAGAAAGTAAAGTGACAGAAACATTTCTAGTGTGGAACTAAACGCATCAAGGTGAAATCATTCTCTTTGTATGCACAAGTCTAAACAGTTATTTTTTTCTGTGTTTAGAAATGTCTTTAAGGGATAGACATTAGATTTAATTTTTCTGTTACTTTTTCAGACACTCCTTATAACTAGAGCTTTCCTTGAAAAATGAGCTTATTTACTTAAAGTGAATCTATTGGCTGAATGTGAAAAGAAGCCTCTTTCTAAAGCCACAGCGTATGCACTACTTTTCCACTTCGTGCAGGCTGATCATAGGAATTTTTCACAAGTCATGCAATATTTTTCTCTGACAGCCCTCCATTTTCAGGGGATCTGTAATCACTTGAGAATTTCAGACTAAACACAGAAATATAAAAATGCAAGTTGAAAACAACCCAGGGTTCAAAGAACCAAGGATGGATTATTTTTAGCTTGTGTTCTAAGCTAAGCCTGTGTGATAGTCATTATTCCTTACAGTTTCAGATATTTCCAAAATTGGAACTGGAAGTGACCCCAAGAGATTCTATCCTTCCACTTCAGGACAGTGCTAACTATGCCTACAGCACTACTGATGGAAGTCCTTAAAAATAAACAATGAGGAATATTCCCCATATTCCTCTTCTCAACCATACAAGTCTTCACTGATCTTGTAATTTAGAAAATTTTTCATACTGATTCAGCTAGATTAGTAACCATAATATCTTGTCTAATTCAACACGGGGCATTGTGAAAAAATTCTTTGCAACTGACATTTTAAACACTTGTAAATTAGTAACATTTTACTGCTTAATCTTATTTTGTCAAGACTAAATAGCCCCAGGCCCTTCAGTTTCTTCTCAGAGGCAGAAAGAGGTAGAGGTTTGTTAGATCTCAGCATGTCATTGGCGGTTGTGTTGGATTCTCAGTTAACATACATCTGGACACAGAGCTCTAGCAGAAGTCTAACAATGCTGGGTAGAGCAGGCTTGCATTTTGTACTGAGTCTATTTAATGTACTTTGAGTCCTATCTCATTTCTTTGCTGTCTTGATAGTAACGTTGTTCTGTTAACCCATGACCAGTCTGTTCTAGGGGAGACTAGATTTGTAAAGATCCTTGGATCCTTTTCCTCAACGTCATTTACTTGTTTTATCATTCTCATTTCTGATATTGTCATTGATTTTTTCCTAAAACCAGAATTTGGACCTTGTTTTCTTTGAATTGTATTACATTTACCTTTTTCCTTTATCATTTTTTGGTTGTTGGGATACTCTGATTTCCAGTTCTGCAGCATTGTCACTTCTGTCTCAGATCAGGGTCAAGGGCAGATTTCATGAGAACTCTTTCCATTCTGTTTTCGAAAATATTAATGAAACATCAAGGACAGATGTCTCTGAATCCCTCCTTAGCAAGCTTTTCTTCTGTGGAGAGCTTGAGTACATTCTGTGGCCTCACAGCACCCAGTCTCTTGAACAGAAACACAAACAAGAGGTGTACATTTCCACTCAAAAATGTTAAATTTCTTGCCATCAATCTGTCATGCTTCTTTCCAGTCTAAAAATGCTGTCACTTAAATACAAAATACACACTCCATATTGTTATTAAATTCAATATGCTTTTTCAATTTGCACATGCTTCTCATCTTAGTTGGGAATACTGGAGAATTCTATTGTAGAGACATATTTTAAATATTCCCAACCTTTTCAATTTTTAGATCCACTGGAAACAGTTAACTACTGTTCATAAAGTAATAATTTCAATAAATTGTTAGCAGTTTTTTGAAAATGCACATGTAAATACATGAACATAACCAAATCTTCACGTAATGAGGTTTTCCTGAATGTACATAGATACATTGCTATATTGTGGTTTAGGATCATAAACTACCATTTAATGATAAATCTAAATCTCCCTTTATTGTAAGAATTTCACTTTAGGCTAAATCTTAATTAGATTCTTTGCCACAAAAATTTAACAGTTGTGAACTACATAATTTTCACATTGCTCTTGCATTCACCACCCTACATGTATTTTTTAATTTTTAATTTTTCAGAAGGCAGTAACTATGTTATTAATATTACATTAAACATGAGTATTCTACAAGCTTATAGAAACACTTTACTGTTCCTTGTTCTTGGGCAGTAGACTCCAGGGGCACATGCAGAAAATGAGCATGTCTTTAATATGGTTTTGTTGTTCTCATCCACAAGTTTGTTTTCAATGAAAATAACACTAGAACTCATTTGGGATTGCTAAAAAGCCTCATTTTTGATCCTCTAAAGAAACAAGACAAGTTTGTAGCTCACAAAAGACAGAGGTATTTATGTAGTAGAGAGTAAGGATATAATGCTTTCAGAAAGCAAACTCATAACCCTGTAGAAAGACAGAGGATGATTGTAACACATCAGTTTCTCCAGGAAGAGACTCTGGGAAACCATATTGAAAGCCTTGGAGAAATCCAGGTAGCCAATGCCCACTGCTCACCCCCCATTTATCAAACAGGTTACTTTGTCACAGGCAGCAATCAGGTTTGTCAAGCATGATTTGCCTTTGGTAAATCTATGTGTTTTTTTCCCAATCGTGTACTTCGTCTGACTTGTGATAGCCCCCAGGAGGATTCGTTCCATAACTTTCCCAGGAATTGAAGTAAGACTGATGGGTCTGTAATACCCTGGATTATCACTTGTGGATCTTCCATTTGTCAATCTAAAGGTAAACTACTCTAGGTCTTCTAGGGGTACTTTGGGATACACCTAGAACTCCCTAAATCCCTTACACTACTGAGCAGATAGCCCAAACCACCCGACACCTACCTGGTTACTAAATTGTTAGGATTCATAGTCATGTCACTTGCAGAACATGATGTAATCAGTGCTGCTAGATGACAAATACTGAAGAACAGGCTTTCCAAAAGAGTGGTGGTATTTCTCCTTCCCCTAACTTTACCAAGGTATTCAGTGATTATATCATTGCCAAAAAGTGCAGAAGATGAGTTCCACTTCTAATTCCTAAATTTCTTGTTACTCGGGTAGACACTTTTACTACTGCCAATGTTTTATTCTAGGTCAACAGTAATCTAGGTGTCCCAATCTTGGCCATAACCACTTACACTACCCCGATGGTGAGCTGTGCTCCCTTGCTCATTCTGCCAGTTTTACCATGAGATGCTGAAGAAACTGAAACCGTAGATCAAAAGTCACTTACAAAATCAGTGATGAAATTCGAATAGGACGGGAAGGAATTGAATTTGAAGCCAAATCTTGCACAATCTGAATCAATCCTGTCAGTGAGCTCCTATTTTGGCTGGCATAGCCAGTTGCATGAAAGTATTTAGGTTTAAGGTTGCTAAGTAAAATCAAATATCTTTCTGTGGCCTGATTTAGCTCGTAAGTCTTTGGGAGAAACTGGTTCTGAGAGATACAACCTCTTCCTCATTTCTGACTGAGAAACCTGAGCAACTCAGTGTTCTGGAATTTTTAAAGCAGATTTAGGATGCAAATTCTTCCTACTGTTCACAAAAGTATGTATTCACAGCAGGACTACCGAGTCCTAGGTATCTGGAATTTCAAGACCACATTTTGACTTCAAAATTACCACCTATTGAGATAAGAATTATATATTCAAACATCTTCAGAATTTCAAAGTTGTTACCCTAAATGTTGAGAACTGCACTGTTCAGTAATACAACATGTATGCTTTGTTGACTAGACCTCGATGCTTCTCCATTCCATAAAAGGTCTTTTTTGATGTAATAATTACAGCTGATAAACTGTTTTCTGATTAAATTAATTTAATGAGAAAACGTTACTTAGCCCAGCATGCTTTGTCAGAAGTATATTGTTTAACAAAAGTTGATACAGGGTCAGGCAGTTTTCCCAGTTTCCTGGACTGCCTCAGTATCCCAGGTGTTCAGACAGATCTGCACTGCACTGAGATAACAGCATGGTGCCTTCAGTTTTCCCATTCCCAAGCCATCTTCTGGTAGCCAGAGATCCCAGCAGAGCTGATGAGCTGTCTGTGCTCAGGTTACAGGACTGGAGATTTTGATGTCCCTTCTCTCCCGTTGTTACTCTGGTGCTTTTCAGACAGAGCTCCATATAGGCTGCTTGAAGACCAGGATACAGAGGTTTCTGACTCTGTCTATCCAAACTCTCCCAGGGCTGGAGTGCCAGAGCCCCAGTGTTAATAGCATGGGTGCACTTAGCCATACCAGAGGTCTTAGTTGGTCTACCATGGAGTCAGGATTTAACTGGAGACACGAACCACATGATCCCAAGGTACTGCTTAGTGAGATCACTGTTGTTGTCAAGTTTAATTCTACAAATAGCAGAAATGGGCAGCAGACAGAAATTTCAATTTCAGCGAGCATACACACACTAATAGTAATTTCTGAAATAGCATGTCAACATTTTCTGGCACATAATTTCCTCCAAATTTCTGGCTCCCGGGGAAATTAGGACAATCTTTTATCTAGCCTATATTTTTGTCCTGTCTATTCAGCTTAGACCAAAATAAATTGAACAAATAAACCCAACATAAAATTTTGCTTCCTTCTAGCATCACCTCCCTGAGCTTTATCAGAAGCCTAGACTCATAGACTTTCACACAACAGGATTAACTGCTCCATTTGGATGGATTTTTAAGTGTATATATAGGACATTCTAAATGCTATGTTACTCAGGAAATTACAGGTTTTATTTTGCAACATTTTAAACATATATATATATTAGAAGGCTGTGTCACTTTAAATGAGAAGTGACAGTGCAATTAAAATACGGTTTCAAAATAACTTTTCCTCGTATATAAAGAAGTAAGAAACCTGACCTCCCCTACCTGAGAAATACCATTTATGATTCTGTACTCCTATACTTATTGTTTCAAGATAATGAAAGTTAACAATTTTATCTTCTGGAACAGTGAAAGCATTTTTCTACGTATAGGTTGACTGCATTTACTTGAAAGAATATGAGGTGGTTATATGTTCTGAAAACAACAAATCAGATCCAGTATATGCACTGATATATCTGAGATGAAGGGAAAAATACGAATGTACTATCATTTTCTTTTATGTTAAAAATGTAACATACCTTAAAATCAGGTTACATTTACTAAAAGAAATCAAAAACTAGTAGCATTATTGAAAGGCATAAATGTTCCTTTTCTTCTATAATACTATTGTAAATCAATCCATTTTGCAATTTTATTTCTCAAATTGCAAGCTAGATTCTTTGTTTTGAAGTCAAAATGTATTGGGTCTGTCTGAGATGGAGTTCATTTTCCCTCACAGTGCTGTGATTTGCATTGGTAGCTAGAAGGGAGTTGATAACGCACCAGTGTTTTGACTGCTGCTGAGCAGGTCTGGCACAGCATCATCACTGTCTCCCCAATGTTCCCTCCCCATCAAGGGGCTGGGAGTAGGCAAGATCCTGATAGGGGACACAACTAGGCCAGCTGACCCAAACTGACCAAAAGGATATTCCATACTATATGACATCAGCTCAGATATGAAAGTTAAGGCAAGGAGAAGGAAAAGAGGGCATTCATTAGTTATAGTGTTTGCCTTCCAGAGCAACCACTATGCTTGCTTCCTGCTTCCTGGGAAGTGGATGGACGCTTGTTGATGGGAAATAGAGAATAAATCTATTTTTTTCCTCTTCCCTTGTGCATGCGCAAACTTTTGTTTTTCTTTATTAAACTGCCTTATCTCAACCTTTGAGCTATTTTCCATCTTATTCTCTCTCCCCTGTCCATCTGGGTAGGGAAATAGTAGAGTGGCTTGGTGGGCACCTGGCATCCAGCCAAAGTCAATCCACCATACAAAACAAAACAAAACAAAACAGAAGATTATATCAGTTAATAACTGTGTTTTTGTAATGCCAGAGATTCAACTCCATAGAAAGAAAAAAATTACAACATTTTCTACAGTGTTAGATGTGTTTCTTTGGTGGCCAAGACGTGTAGCTCCCATCTGCAAAAAATTTGCAATCAAATTCTCCTCCATATATTATGATAAAAATTTATCACGATATCACACTTGAACACTAGATCTTCAAAAAATCTATTTTATAACAGTAGAATCAATGAATTGTGAGGGATTTTTTCCAAAAAGTTAACAATCTGTCACTTTACAGCACAAGTTTTCATTCAGGATGCTCTGTTGGATGTTCTTTCTTTTTGCATTGCAAGCACAAACCAGCTTGCAATGCAGTCACAATGCAGAACTTCTAAAGCTTCAGCAGACCAAACATAAGGTGGTACATCTTATGTGGCACAGTTAATCTATGGGAAAGTCTTTCTAACTTGAGAATTTGTTAGAGATTTCAGCAACTGTTATAGTTAAACTTGATCCTTTTTATTACTTCGACTTCATAACTAGTCTAATATTTCTCCATTTATTTCTAGTAAATTAATCTTTTCTCCTGAAATTTAAACAATGTTTCAGTATTTCTGGTGTTAGAACTGATGGACTAGAGTAGTATGTGTGATATGGATGAGTACAGTCTCATTGGTTTTGCTACTTCAACTTCTATCCAGTGTATCTACTTCTATTTTTTTTTTGCTCTTATGCAATAGCTTAAATATACTTTGAAGCAGGGACCACCTTCTCCTTCAGTATTAGTATGGATCCCTAATACACTTAGGGCCATACTCAGTCTGTCTCTTCTAGAGAGTCTGTTGCTCAAATTGTTCTTACCTCTGTTCAAAGTCTGTGAAACTTAAACACTAGGCAGCTGACGCTTCTGCTACCACAGAAACCCTTTCACAAGACTTGTCTCCAGATATGCCCTTTTACCAGAATGCATCTGCTTGGTGTTTATATACACAAAAGTGAGGAGGAACACCAAAGTGATTGGGAGAGATTTAAAGCCTGGAGGGACTTGTATGGAGCCCGAAGGAGCTAATAATCCATAGACTTTCCTGTTATTTCACAGTTTCATAATATGTTTAATGTACCTCCACATATATTTCTATGTTAATCCCCTTGGTTTGTATTGTTCAGGATTTGTCTGGGCTTGCCCTCACATTTTTCCTGCCAAAAGTTGTTTACTGCATTACTGTCCCCTGGTTTCCCGCTCATCTCTCACTGATTGGCTGGTGGGTGCCGCAGTGCAGAGTGAGCTCCCATTGGTCCCCTACCCTGGATACTCCCAAGTTCCTCCCACCTTCTCCGTGTTTCCCAATCCTGTATTCCCCTGAGATGTCTATCCCATGCTCTGCCCCAGTTATCAGACCTCCCCTTACCCAAACCATATATGTCCTTGTTCCCCTCAATAAACTGACCATTGCACCCTGACCTTCTACTGTGTCAGAACCCTTTGTGCAGTGTCGCGTCCCTATTCCCTCTCCCCTCGGGCCGTGGCACACAGGTGACCCTCACCTGGTGTAACAGTTGCTCGTCAACTCCCGAAAGGATACTTTTTGATTTGTGGCAATCGGGCATGACCAGGTATTCCAGCAAAGCCCACTGGGGGACCCTGTACCTTTGGTAAATTAGGTTTGCTTACCCCCACAGAAAAGCTTTTGTTGAATCATTCCCATCTCTACAGTCATGTTTTGACCAAATGGTCACTGGCCCTTGACTCGAAATGTCATGACACGTTAACTTTGTGGGGTCAGGCATCTATTGTGTCTGCCTCTCTGTTTTTGCCACAAGTTGCCTCAGCAAAAGCGTTAAAGCAAATCAATGCCTTGGAGTGTTGGGTGACCAAACAAGCAAATTTGACCTCAGATACTTTGTATAAGCTTGCCACCGATGTAGACAGTGCACGGCATGCTACACTGCAGAATCGTGCTGCTATTGATTTTTTGCTATTAGCACATGAACATGGTTGTCAGGAATTTGAAAGCCCGTGTTGTTTAAATATCTCAGATCACTCTGAATCCATCTACAGACAAATTGCCACACTTCAGGAAGAAACAAAGAAGATCACATGGGAAACTGGTTTTTTTGGCCTGGAAGGCTGGTTGTCTAGTTGGGGCATTTGGGTTGGTTACTGTCCTTACTCAAGACGAGGGTCTTAGTTTTGGTAATGGTCGTGGTTGAGCTAGTAATGTTACCCATGTATTGTGTCGTGTTTACAAAGAGCCCTGTAAAAGACAACACAGGGAATATTTCTCGCACAATTACAGAAAGCACAGATTGAAGGGGTTAATAGTTGGTCTATGAGCTCCCAGGATGAAGATATCGACTGGGCAAACTTTCAGGTGTACCCTTGATGATAAGGAAGTCAGTAAGTAGCCCTAATGGAGAAAACAAAGGCAGACTGTAAAGTTGGTAGGCCTAGGATGTGGGAACTGCAATAAGGCCTTGAGCTTTGCCAAATGTATCGCGCATAGATCCTAGCCAATGAAAATGCTGTTGCTTGCTTACCTAAAATAAGGATACTGCTTGCTGCTAGCAAGGGGTATAAAAAAGCAGATGAGAAAATAAATTCGATTTGAGACATCTTTTCTGCACATAACTGACTCCTCGTATCTTTATCAGCTGTCACGACTCTACACTGACAGGCAGCCTGATCTGTTTAGCACTCTTTGGAACCTAAATGACAGCACAAATGCAGATGAGCTTACTAGAAATATTTGCAAAGGAATGTAATGAAGACTTATTTAAGAGAATGCCACAAGTTTATAATTGTATCTGGAGACAATCATAACAATAAAAAACATGCAAAATATCTTCTTTATGTAGTGTAAACTCTGTAGAATTCTATTTATTTCTAAAACAATGAGTGTTTTACTGGTCCTTATTAACTATAGAATGAGATGATTGTTATACTAATGTATAAGTAATTTATATAGTACTTAAAGACTGAAAAGACAAAAAAGAGAGGAATAACCTTTTGATGATTTAGGGAATCAATAATTTTATTTTTCTCTCTTTTTTTTTCTCACTGGTTCATGGGCAAGCCTTAATGCCATAAAAGATCAAGCAAAAGGGAATAGATGTAAGATTCATTACAGCTCCAAAATTGGTTGGCTCTCAGATGGCATGAAAGGAAATGCAAAAACACACAAGGGAACTGAACACGGTATTTTTTGATACTTTGAACTGTGTGGAGGTTCACTAAGGGTATGTTATTCAGAAGAGTTACACTGACAGTTACTGATCAAAAGAATCATCAATGGAACATTTATGATGTTAAATGCCTAATACATTATCATTCATGGCTGAAGCACTGGATCAGACCTACACTTCAATAAATCACATGAGAATCTGATGCAATATGAGGAAGGTGACTCTACCAAGTGTATTCCACCTCAGGCATTTCTGTAAAGCAACAAAGCTGTAGATATGTTATCAACAAACATATTGGCACGATTCTGAAAAGCAAGCACAAGTGTTCCGTTCACTTTTATGTATCCAAAGAAGAATTCTTGAACAAAATATAAAATCAGCATGATTTTTAAAAATCGTACTGATCCATTGTAGTACCAACAAAAGTAGCCTTAGTTGAAACAGTCAATCTTTTTTCATTACTATCTCACTCTGCTGCTTATTTATCAGAATTTTACTGCTGATGTCTCTTTGGGGATTTTTGTTCACTTTATGTATGATTTGTGGCAAGTCCTGAGACATGGGACCCAAAAGTCATTCCAGTTGAAATGGAAAGGATCTCAGTGTGTGTCCATTAAAAGATCTTTCAAGATTCATGGGACATACACCACAACACAAGTACTAATACTAGCTCCATTCATCAGACTCAATTACAAACAAATCAATCCTGTTGTGTGAAGGAAGTTGCTGTGCATTATACTGAGCAATTTCTTAGAAAGAGTAAAAGTATGGAAAAATAAGAAATGAGTAACCAGTGTTTAGCTCAAACAGAAAAACAGTACCATTTTGAAAGAGTAGGTAACAAACATCAAACCAGTGACCAGACAAAAAAGCAGAAACATTTTGACAGGAAAAAAGGTAACTCTAAAATAATGACATGCATCTATCTAGGAGATACATATTAGCCAAACCTGAGTTCTATATATATTGTCAAAGTAGAATCATCTGCCAAACTAAATTGTTCAGTGCTTGTCACTCATTTTAGTAGGTTCATTCTGAACAATAGTGTTTCAAGCAGTGCTGGCCTTTGAAGAGTCAGTGATGGTATCTGAAATGCAGCCCAGGTATAATCCATGAAGTATCATGCAGTCTTGACCCCCAGTTATGTTAATCCTCTCTCTGACAATGCTACCAGGTTTTCTTTCAAGAGGAAACAGATCTGATATCTGAGTCTTGTCACAGCATGCAGTCAGGAAACATTCTTGACCCTATAGATTCAACATGTCCAGTGTATGGTGGAGAACAAATATTACGAAGCTGACCTGTATCATAGCTACAAATCTTTATAATGGTGGGCACTGTAAAGGTGATACAGAGTTCCTCAGACCTTTTTGTTTCTTTGTTAGTTTGTTTTTGTTTGCTTGTTGTGTTTCAAGACTCTTGAAATTGTATTATCCCAAGGCAGTTCACCAAAATATAGCCACATTATTTCAGTACCACTGTTCCTAGTCAGAAACCAATATTTCTGCTAACTATGATGAAACTTTACCCTCATGCTTTAAGGATTTTGTTCTCCTCTACACCATGTTTCATCTCAGATCATGGGCTGAAATACTGTTTCACCTTGTTATTTTGCAGGGAAAACAATAAAGATACTATGTAGGGTAGGTATAACTAGAGATAGCAGAGCAAGGACAACACAGAGACCCAGTACACCTGGCAGCAGTTGCAGTTTCTCTGTAACCATCCCAGAGAGGAGAAACATGAGAGGCTTTGTGAGATGGAAGTGCATATTCTTCTCCTCTTGTACCACTTATATGGCAAGTGTGAGGGAACCAGACTCATTTATGTACGTATGTGCATGTTCTGTTGCTCAATCATCAGACACAGTCACAGTAAGCATAACTTATACACACTAAAAATGCAAAGTATGGAACCGTACTGGGAATGCAAAAAGAAGGAATGTCCCTGACTTGAGCCAGAGCCAGAGATCAGAAAGCTACTTTTAGCTGCCTTTCCTTGGAGTTTCATTGTAAGCTTCTAAAACTCAATAAAAGTAGTGTAGCAGACTTAGAAGTATGGTAGCAGCACGGTTTTCTCTTACCAACTTGTGCTGTGACATTGGAAACTCAAGACTCAGTTTAAATTCCACCAAGCTATCAAGAACAGGTTCTTTGCAGGAGGTGACCAGTCATCACTGAAGCCCACAGCAGAGTCAATAGCAGCTGACAATAAACTAGCAACGGCACTCATGAGAATGTATTCCTTTCCCCCAAGACTTTCATTCTGGCACAAAGTAAAATCTACAATTCCTAGATACACCTGACTATAGGTTCTTTCATCATTTGCTTTTTTTCTTCTAAACTCTTTTAGTACTTTTTTACTTTGTTTCTGACCCAGAAAACTTATCTAATTAGGTACAAATGAAAATCTCACAAATGCTGCATACATGCCATGGAGTTTCATACAGATAGATTGCATTATATTTAATTCTAAAGCTTTTAAAACTGACTGCTATTCATTAGTGTCTAAGTATGGGTACGTGTCCCAGTTTGAACTGCTTAAAATCTTCTCCTGAGTACAGGATTTTTTGCCGACCATCAGCATACAACTACCATTTGTCTTCTTATGCAGTGCATTCTCCTATAATCAACTTATGAGTGAAATACTCTCTATATATATCCAAATTAATTCTTCCTTAAGATTGGTCTTCAGATTCCACCATATGATTGCCAAAAGGTGTTCTGCTCACTGTCGTTTTCTACTTGCTAATTAATTAGAGAAAGTCACAAGAAATACCAACTAAGTAGTTTTGGGGGGCTTAATGAATGAGTCTATTAATTTAAGAAGATTTAGCAATTATGCATTCTCTAATATTGATTTCCACTAAATCCTATCTGGAAATTAAGGAGATTGATAATAAAACCTTTTATTCGGTTCCACTACAATATATCTAATGAATAAGTTGGCTGCATGCACATCCTTAGAACCAGATTCATTTAGCAATAAATGGTGCAACACAAAGGAGCACACTATAATTGAAATTAAACAGGGTGAAAACCAGGTGTAGGTTGAACACAGTAACATGACCAAGCACAATGGAGAAAGGAAATTTTATGTGCTGGAGATTTTTTTTTCCTCTGGTGTTCAAAGAACTTCCTTTCAAACTTCTTTACTTACTTTTGTGTAGCCAGCTCCTGTTTGTTGGATCCCTTAACTTGTTGTTTCACAATGAAAAGAATCTCATGTACAAAGCAGCACATCATGAGCTGAATCCTGTTTGGTTAAAAAAAAAATAACTGAATTAATTTTGATAGTTGCTGACAGCATATTTTTTCTACTCTAGGTTGTTTATTCTTATTCCAGAACCCCAAAAGAGTGGGATAATTCCCATTAATGCAGAATATGCATCATGATCTGAAGAGTAGCGTATGAAAAAAAGAACTAAAAGCTCAAATGTTCAACCTCCCTCATCTTCCAGAATGAAAACTATAATCAGTTCATGCAAGGGTCATACCTGTGGTCATTTAACTTCAAGTGTAGCAATCCAGCCCATTCAGGTCTTCAGGGAGTGGTCAGCACCAAGAATCTCTCATAGCCCAAATGTAAATTATTCTTTTCATTGCTCAGTAAACCTCATATATCTGAGTAATCTTTGAGGATAGAGTAGAAACATTAAATTGTCTTAGAGATTCCTCTCCTAAAGAGCGAAAAAAAATTTATTAATTCTTGAATAGCTTCTGAACCTTCAGTCAACGTATCCTTTTCCTTTGAATTTTCCTTCTTTTCGATTCACAGTTCTTAAGTGCCTGCTACCTCTTGACTGCACATAGGAAGTACAGTTCAAATATCTAGCAGAAAAGATACTAAGGACCTGATTTAACGTATAAACCCATATAAGTTAATCCATTAAAGATTCCCACTGATTTTAATAAAATTTTGATCGAGTAATGTGATTATTCAAATTAGTCTCTTAAATGTACTGTATAATGCATTCCAATTTGCTTTATTGTGTTACAATTCATCTCTTCTTGCCCAAGGGGAAAAAATGCCTATAAGTGAGACTCCAGCTTTTTTAGACTGAGGTCTGCAGAAACAAAACTTTGTTACCATCAGAATCAGACATCAAACACCAGAAGTGAAGAACAATGAAATATCGATTCCCAAATAATTCATTTTCATTATTTGTTTTGCTCATTAGTACACTATTTTTAATAGAAAAGTAATAAAAAACTCTCTTGACAGTAATTCATTTAATGTTAATAATATAGATTCCAATAATACTAAGTTCATAAGGACCATGTCAAAACAACTCGTTATGATTTGGGAGTGCATATACATGGACCACTAAATGTTAGTGATTTGATTCTCAACAGTCACTTTGCAAAGAAAGGAAATACCACTGCCATTGTAAAAACAGAAGAGAGAAAGTAGGTTATTTTCTGAAGTACAGAGCGTAGGGACTAATAGAACTAAAATGAGAACTCTGAGAATTTTATAAGTTTTCCTTAGGTTTTCACCATATAGCCACCTAGATGCATCTTTGATCATTTGACAGGCGTTAACTTTCTCATCCCCATATCACATGCTCAGAATCGCATCTCACATGACTTAATAAGTAAAAATACTCTACAAAAAGTAAACAGTCAACTTACATCCTTATATAAAATCTGAATTATGTACATTAGCATGAGAGTCTAGATCAGCAAATTATGTACAAGATGTGGAGACTATGATGACAGAGCCTTCCCTAGAAATCACTCTTCTTGTCCCTTACTTTACACCTTTGCTCTTTTCAGACCCATTGTCATGAAAATAAAGGCATTGATACAGATCCAAGAACAAGGAGTGGAGAAAGAAGCAGCACAGGGGAAATGGAAACTGCTAAGTGTGGTTGCTAAGAAAGCAAAAGGGAGGTGAAAAGGAGTTTAGAAAAGATGAAAGACCAGGGTCCCTGCCCCAGGACATGAAGAAGACCATAAAATCAATCTTAGAACAACAGCCTTATGTTCACACACACAAGTACTCTATCCTCAGTCTCCCCCTCCCACAACTTCAGCTCTCTCAGGGTGTGAGGAGGAGAAATAACTCTTTCTTTCACAGTTGTGGCACTTATTTTAAAAGGCCTCTCCAGTACATCTAATCTTGCATTTGCCTACCATGCACTACATATGCCATGTACTGCTGCTCAGTCTCACATTTTCTTCAGATAAGACATGAATATATAGTAATTCTTTGTGTAGTTATTTTGGTGTGATGAAGTCAGCATAATACTGCTGAAAGTGAGAGAAAGCTGCCAAACTTTTATTTCTGATACACCTGGATGTAGTAACCTCAGAAGAGAAATTTTAGTGTTCTGCTAAGTAGCTGAACAGCTAACAGGTTGGGTAATCTCTGCTCCCTCTGCTCTTTGTGTACCTGATCCAAGAAAGAGTTTATATGTAGTTCTTGGAGCAGGGAATGAACCTGGCTAGCCTGTGGTGCCAGGGAATGCTCCATTAATAAGCTGCAGAATTAGGGTCCCTCTCCCTATTTCTCGGGTTCCATAAATTCTCTGTCACTTCCTGTGCAGAAATTGGCTTGAAGTAGGAGAAGGAAGCTGGAGAATTGCTTCCCTAGAGGTTACAGCATAATCTTGCAGCTAAGGCACTCTTCTCCTCAAGTCAAGAATACATATTCCTCAATTTCTTGCTTAGGGTTTTGTTTATCAGGGCGTACATAATCCAATTCATGGTCCATTAGTCAGATCTGGCCCATAGCACTCTTGTGCCCAGTTTTTTCATTGACAGCTATTGAGATAGTGAATTCTTCCTGTATGGTTGGATAATCCATCTCCCTTGGTGAAGAAGTTCTGAGTTCACTCAGAGACAGATCTACTGCCATGCCATACCTGAGGAAGATGAAGCAGGCACCAGCAGACATATGTCTTCTCAGGAGTATCCGCATAAAACCTGAACTGCTGCTCCCTTGGGCTTCAAGTCAACTGTGCAAAAAGCTGTTCCTCCACAAACCCCCTTCAGATGAAGGCTCTGTGGTGTGAATCCTGAGTAGGAGGAGGTGTTCAGGCTAGTTACATGTGCAGAGCAGGAGACTAAGTCTCTGCTGAAGCACTTTGGCTCTGTGTACAGACAGTGGTGAGAGTTGGCACCTCTGAAATGAATTTCCTGAGAGGATTTGATACAGCGCTTCATTGCCAAAGCAGCAGTGAGTCCTGGCTCAGTATGTCACAGATAACTAAAACAGATTACAGTTGGAAAAGACAATTCATTTAGGAATTGAAGAACTCTGGTTTATCATGAATAACCAAACTAAAAAATAAGTAATCTCAAATCAGGTCTGATCAGAGGAAGGAATTTTTAACTTAGTTTCTTAGAAAGAACCTATCTAGAAATCAGGCATTCTACACAACCAAATCTGCACCAGTTCAATCACAAAGGCGGTATTGTAACACATTTAATAATGAACATTAATAATCTCTCACTGAGACCCATTATTTCCCTCTTCTCCCAAGATGCCTGCTCTCCAAAAGTACTTGTTTAAAAACTGGTTAGTAGAATCAGATGGTGCAATCTTTAATGTCAATAGGCTTTCAATACCCTATGGAAAATTATTACAAAAGAAATATAAAACTAATTCCTTGGCAACAGTTTTGCAAACATCAAGTTAGCAGTGATGAGGATATCTGACTGATACTGTTCCGTTTCATCAGCAATGCTGGACTGGAAGACAGCGCTAGTGGATACTGTGAAGGAGGTATATGAGTTGTGTGATGGCACAGAAACTTTTCCTCTGCAGACAGGGCAGGGATAAAAAACAGTGTTTAATTTTAGAAAGATGTATAACTTTTTTTCCACTAACGTAATAAAGAAATAGCATGAATCTAAACATCAACTGCGTTCACCTTTAAGTTAATTTTTCATGGGATTTTCCAATGCTGAAGAAAGACAGCTCTCTTTTATTGGTTCATGCACAAAGAATGTATTTCTCTTTTAATTGTACCAAAGATCCAGAAAGACACGTGTAGTCTTTCCTCCCCCAGGACTACCAGTTACTTTTGGCTAAGGCAGCCTCCCAGAAAAGGTTGGTTTCAACCATGTTAGGTGAAGGAGGGCATCATATCTGGGACTCTCACTTGACACCTGGCTTAGCACAAACTTCCTAAGTATATGAGTGTTGCATAGAAGGGGAAGCAACAGCAGGAAAAAACCACTGCCAACTCATTTTTTTGTGGAGTCTACTGCAGTGGGTATATGACTAATGTTTCAAAGTATGAAACTAGGACTGAATCTCTCTGGAGGACACACAGAATTCATTGGGTTTTTAATCCTGAGTGGGCTTAGCTATGAACCAAGCTGTGTCAGAACTGCCTGCTCCTAACTGTGTTCCTTTTTGGCACACTTTCTGTGCTTTTGGTGCTTCATTACAGTTCTGTGAGTTGCATTCAGTATTTGAATATCCCGGAGAGTATATTCAACCTACATGTGATTGATTGTGAGAATGGTTTCTAATACTGCTAATGCACAGTCTGCGGCAAGTTGCCTCAGGACTTAGTCTTTAATTTAAGTATTAGCAAAATAAGATAGTAATATGCAATTAACTATCTCACAAACATATTATACGGCTTACTTGGTTAATGTTTATAAGGCACACTTTGGAAACTAAAACATTACATGAACTGAGTATTGTACAGCATGGAAAAATATTTGACTGTTTAATTCGGATGGAATGCATGTAACACAATGAAACCATGAGTCTTGGCCAGCCTGCAAGGGACCCTTTGCCATCTTTCATTTGATTTGCAAACACTGGATTAAATTTCCTTTGCTTTGGCCAAAGCAGCACTCTCAGGAATCATACCAGGTCTCTCCCAGAACTGTAAAATGTTCTTCTTCTTATAGAAGAATATCAGGTGGATTTTGGTAGTAAGATGCCAATACCTGAAAATATTTTAGGAGTATTGTGGGAGCAAGAGTCTGTTTAGTTTGTTAACTGCAGAAAACTAAGAAAGAAAAATGATGTATGGTACAGACTTGTAGGTAAACCCTTGAGATGGTAATGGAGAACTTCATTTTGCCATACGTAACAGTGAAAGAAACCTAAAGCTTAAGATTCTCCACAGCAACACACTTATCCCAACCAATAAGCGGAACTGAACTTCTGATACATGTCATTAATCACACAAGAATATTGGTGACATAAATGCAAAAGACTGAGAGAAGTTTTACAAATACACCATATACAGATTCAGCTTGCTTATATCCCTGACTTGCTTTTAATTTTGAGGAGGAGTTTTCCTTTCCTTTCCTTTCCTTTCCTTTCCTTTCCTTTCCTTTCCTTTCCTTTCCTTTCCTTTCCTTTCCTTTCCTTTCCTTTCCTTTCCTTTCCTTTCCTTTCCTTTCCTTTCCTTTCCTTTCCTTTCCTTTCCTTTCCTTTCCTTTCCTTTCCTTTCCTTTCCTTTCC
>NW_020884930.1:2618732-2655280 GCF_003945725.1 Corapipo altera
CCTTTCCCTTTCCCTTTCCCTTTCCCTTTCCCTTTCCCTTTCCCTTTCCCTTTCCCTTTCCCTTTCCTTTTCCCTTTCCCTTTCCCTTTACCTTTCCCTCTCCCTCTTTTTATCCATAATTTATGCTCTGGTCTGCCAATATCAAGTTTTAGCTGAACATGAGTGCTTAACACTGCCCATCTTTGTGAATGTACATTTCTTGGTGCTCATTGGCCCTTAATCTCTATTCTGATAACGGAATAGGCAGAGCATCATAGGATGAATGCAGATAGCAAGCTATCAGCAGCCCTCCATTATGTACTGACATAATTATCAGAGTTTACATTAGAGTTAGAACTTCAGACAGAATAAAAGGGAGGGAAAGAACAAAGAGAAGGCTGAAGGTGATAAAAAATGAATGTATATCACACTTATTTTTTAGCTGCTAAAAAATACACATTAACTTAATTAAGAGAAAATCATATTCTTTAGCAGTTGGAGTCTTAATCTACCATTGTTTTATTAAAATGCAACATGAATTTTAAATAGTAGATGACTTCACCTCCGCACATTAAGAGCAAAGCCATTTGTTTTGAACTCTTGATATGGTTTATTTGCTTTTTATTTCATATATGTGTGTTTTCTCTGTTGACATTATTCTTGATGCTGTGAGATCTAATAGAGAACTGAGATTCACCCTGAGTGGTGGTGTCTGATGTCCATTTGGAACAACCTCAAAAAACCTAAGCAGGCCAGGGAAAACTCCAGCTTCCCTTGTGATCACCACCTGCCAGGAAGCCAAGTCCGGCTGCAACAGAATATTGAAGTTTGGCAGATCTCCATCACAAGAAAGGTATGATTTTTCTCAGATTTATTTAACTCTTAAAGATTCTGGCAATGCAAGCAAACTGATATGCTGCTTGGAACAGAGAAGATTCTATATGACCAGTGTCTAGGAACAAAAACATAATTGATGCAATATTTCAAATTGCCTTTTGAAAAATCAGGTAGGTCAGTTCAACTGAATAGAGGTACTTTATTTGAAATACAAGGATAATGCAGTTGAATTTTCACTAGAATTTACAAAAGACTAGATTCAAATAACATGTGTAACACTACTTTCAGCTTTGATTCATCAGATTTTTAGGGTCTTATTTAACTTAATGTATGTACTTCAGTTCAAATGCTGGACCAAGGCCCTTGTGAGCTTATACGGACTCCTAGGAAGCACCTGAAAGAATAATTTTTTAAGAGGTTGAGACAGATTTTAAATGAAAGCTTAGTTCCTGGCTAGAGTAACTACAGACCAGAAGGTTAAAATGTTCAGCGGCTTGACATGTTTCATTTCTACTGGCTTCTTGTAGAAACAGTGGACAATGAAAATTATAGTCTTGGTCTGATCCCTGATGAATGCTTGCCCACATAATTGTATTGGCTGCAAGCCTGGCCCAGCTGGGAGACAAATGACAATGAGAGTTAGAAAAGTGCAGTTGCTGTAGGACAAGGCACTTGCCTACATTTTCTTCCCCATGATCACTAGAGATTTCTAACCTACGTAATCCATATTTCATGGGCATACTCAGACACTCGCAAATAAAAACTCCCTTTAGCCATTGGGTTAATATGAATGTTTAGATGCCAGCTATCTTGAGCTAAGCTTCTCAGCTGCTACAGGTGTCTTTATATTGATATTCACTTTAGTGGCTATGTTTTGAAGTCTAAAAAAATAAAGATAATCACCTCAGTTACAGAGTCGTTGTCTGAAAATACATTTTCCATGCCTCCTGCACCTACTGATCCAGAGCAAGAAAGGTAAACATCTTAAATTCACTTGAAATTTTATCAAGGAAATCTTAATTTAAATGCAACAACCTCTTGTTTCAATATTGTATATGTATGGCTGACTCCTAGCTATCTTGTAAGTTTCTGCAATTGGAAAAGCAAACATTTATCTATTAGCTGTATAATTGACTTCTTCCTGCACCTCTCATATTGTGAAGTGGAAAGGGTTAGCCAATCTTTTATCCAGATGTGACATAATCAATGCCTTACAGAGATAACTTTCCACGTGGACATTACCACCTCTTGAGATGCAACTAATTAGTTTCTCCAAAGAAGCTATTATAGTGTATGGGATATGTATAAAGTATCTTCAGGAAATACATGATAAATTCCCCATAGACTCCTATTTGTTGCAGCAAATGATACATAATTCTCCTCTACTTAAAATTGAGTGCAGTGTTCATACCAAAATCCTCAACATTTTATTTTCTTTTAAGTATATGATATCTGTGGTCACGCTCTTGATTTAAAGTAAACAAAAAAAATTCAGTAGTTGGGTGTGGACATGCAGATTGAGACCTCTGTAGCTGGAACTTCACCACTGCTTTACTCTAACATAAGGGAGAGTTGCCCTTCACATAGACGAGCTTTCTCTCTCTCCTAATCTGAAGCACACATTCCTGCCTCTCCTTTGCACCCACGCTGCATGCTAAACTGAAACAAGAAACTAATCAGGATGGAGGGAGGCTGAGAGACACATATTGGTTAATTCTTTTCATCCAGATTAGTTCCCTGAACCAGGTCACTCACTTCTTAAGTCCCCAACAGGCGGACATGTTTGGAAATGGGACAGAGGGTAGGATTGCTTGTCTCATTCCATTTAGGTTGGCTCTAAGTGACTATGTAATTGCTATCTTAACTAGATATTAAAAATAGCTTTTTTTTTTCTGTAGCTTATGATTGCTGAATTGGAATCTAAGTCTCATGCTAAAGCAATTTCCTAGTATTTTTGTTTCTTGGTTGACTTCCTGGAGTGTCAGAGTCAGGGGAACTGTTCTTCTTCGTAACAATTCCACTTGAAAATATTTAACCATTTTAAAGAAAATATTCGTTGTTACTAGGAAATATTGTTTGTGACCTTTTTATTAAGCAGCTACAGCACCTCAGGGAAGAAAAAAGAAGCATAAGCTTGGCAAGGAGTAAAACTCCAGGTAAGATTTGTGTTTTTATTATCCCCGAAAGAATTGGACTTGATTTAACTAAGTTATACAATATATAAAGGACTCTGTACATGGGCTGTGGAGTATATTAGAGGATAAAATTGGCTTATTCTGCTATTCCATTAGTGATGAGACCAGTGGATATACTAACTGAGACTGATATGTCTTGATGCATAAGGAAGAATAGGGCACATTAAAGAGGATGGAGGGCTCCAAAGTGCTTTCCTAGCATAATGTAAGATAACATGCAGTTGTAATTTCCTTCTTCATCCTCGGTGGGAATACATGTGAGAGCTTAACATATTGTAAGGAAGATATACAGCTCTCCAAAGGACACCTGAGAGATTTTCAGAATCAGCATTTTTTAAGTAATTTTACTTTTTGTACTGAATAGATGAAGATTGCAAAGCTGAACTCTGTGGGAGGTGGATAAACAAGACAGGGTCATGCCTGGAGGATTGCATATATTGCATGATACATAGTGTAGGTCTGTTATCCAGATACTATATGAAACGGGACACATTTTTTCATCCATTTTTCTTCCATAAATATTATCTAAAACAACCCTTTGAAACCAGCTGAGCAAGCATTATCATGGCAGAAATGGAAACTCAACATGTTATTCCTAAGGTTGCCTGTCTCACCTTAGTGGTGGCCATTTGCACATATTTGCTGCAAGGAGGCCTTTCTTACATTCAACCACATTGATTTTCTCTCAAAAGAGGAGACATGTTACACAGAAATTCCCAAAAGCTGTACTTATATCTTCCTTCTCCTCCTTCAAAACTCCCAGATTTCATGCTAATTGTTAGTACTCTGCTCTCTTCTTGTTAAATCATCTATATCATCTTCACAAATATTCACTTTTTTCCTTTTTTTCCTAAGAAATTGTTCAAGTTTATATTTATCCTCTATATTAATCATATATTATTCTATTGTTATCTAATTAACAAATGTTATCCTACTTAGTGCATAGGCACTAAATTATGCAGTCTCCTTTCCATAACATAACTGCTCTCTCTGACCTACAAGCACAACTGCTCCTTAACCTAGTTCTGTCAGAACGATTTGATTTGTAAAATCCTTGCAGAGTAGTCTTTTAGTAGCTTTTAAAAACCAAATTCTTTTGACAGAATCAGGTTGGGGCAGATACATGTGTAGTTATACTAGCAAATTTGAGCAGGGGTGGTAACCTTCGGGGAAGCAGAAGGGAGAAGCGAGTGGCTGGTGATGAGCCATCTACATTATATCCATGTTTACATTATTCACATATCTATCAACAGCCCTACCAACATCTGACTGCACCCTGCCTATTCAGATTGTCATAAATTTTTCTCTTTTGTCCAAAATATCCGTCGTTGCTGACAGACCTGCAACAAAAAAACACAAGGCTCTTGCTCCATTACACTATCTGTCTAAACCTGAATTTTCATCTCCTCAGCTAATTTTCCTTATTCCCCTTTTTTCCTCATTCTACTGCCAATTTCATTAATTTCATTAATTTCATTAATTTTTATAATGTCCAGTTCTTCTCTTCAAAAATTTTGGTCGTCATTTACATCTCTCCTTTAGTCCCTTTCTCAAGGTAGATTTTTTTCCTCAAATCTTATTAAACATCCTCTTTCTTGTTTTAATTAGATTGTGAACCTTTAGGTCAATGAACATGACCAAAGTGTACAAAATGCTGTTAGTTTGCTGTTGTGCCAAATTATAATAACAGCAATAGTCAAGAGAGTTCTGAAATTTGAACACGAGATAATATGTAACGCTTCAGAAAGTGAGCTGAAACAAAAGAATAATTATTTAAAAAGTTTTAAAGGAAGACAGCTTGCAGCACTGAGCAATTTAAAAAATTCAGAACAGCCAACATGGAGTGGGCAAGGAGAAAAGACAGGTCAGTCTCAAGACAGAAAAGAAACTTCACACCCAAAGCGCCTGATGATTCAGGCATAAAAGTATCTGCAGTTCAGGAAACTCCTAAAATGTTGTAATCGCCCCGGAGCGTACACAGGGTAAAATTCCACCCTGTCTTAATGACTGTGAGCTGCTGTATGTATGGAAATGAGCTCTGTGACTGAAAACTGGTTTTAGGAAATGAATATATTCCTAGACAGGAACTGGTGAAGACTTTTTTGATAACTGAAAGGCACAATCCCTCTCTGAGCAAAGTAATTTCTGGTGCTGTTCGAGTAGGACCAAAGTAATGGAAAATGTACTGCACGATGTTTATCTCTATACACAACCCATGACAGACCTAGCTGGTAACCTAGAAAATGCCTTGAAATAAAACATGGAGCAAGGCTAAAAAAGTGGATATGTATGAGAAAGAGAGAAAGGGACAAGAATAGTGAAACATAATACATAAGTATTGTTGAAATACTTTTGTATAAATAGACTATTGTATAAATGGAGTGTCAATCTGTCATTTCAGTTCCCTCCTACATTCAAATCTGAGCCCTATTTCTTCAGTTCTCCACCCTGTTTATGTACTGATACACAGCCATCTGCCAGGTGGCTTCCTAGGTGAAGAAGTACAGGTTTAAAGGCAGTCCTGATTCAAGACCCATCACTGCATAATGGAGTTTCATGAGGCAGTACTGAGTAGCTGACACTGTGAGGTTTTTTTGTCTCTCACTCCTCTTTTCTCTGCCCCACTGAGAACTTCTTAAAAGCTTAAACCATAAAGGTCCTCTACATTTCATTTTTTTCTTTTTTTCCTTTTTTTTAATTTTTTTTTCTTTCACCAGGACATGTGAATGGGTTTGAAAAAAGCAGTAAAAGGTTTGGCAGTGAAGCTCAGCAAACAGTTGAACAATTGGCTTTGGAAGAGGATTTAGACTATAGTGGCAAAACAATGAGTCTTGATCTGGAAAATCAAGATGCACTAGGTATTTCAGGGCAGGACAGGGAAGGTTATGCAACCTGGTCAGGTGGAAAGAGATCTAGTGGTCAACAGCTTAGTGACAAAAACAAAAAAAAAAAAATAAAAAAGAAGGATTTTACTAAAAAAAAGTTTTACAGAGAGGAATGTACGGAGATATTAAAAAAGAAAAAATGTGGCAGTCAAACCAATGAAAGCAGTATCTCTTCAAGGCTCAAATTGACTAGAAATAAATTTATCAGCAACATAGAAATTAACTGTTATATTCAGGGCTCAGACTAAGAATGGGATAGGAATCTCACAAAATAGAGTTTTATCACTAAAAATTGTAAATATATTATTGGGATTTTTTTTAGTACAGTTTATGCATGCAACTTGAAAATAATACATTTAATAAAACTACATCTTAGAGTATAAAGTTCTCCTTGTTGTTTTTCCTGCTGCCAGTCTCAGGGAGATCATGCTCAGACTGTTTGTCAGGCCTGCTAGTGATGGAGACTGATTACAGGGAATATACATTCCTGAACAGCAGGAAATGGGAGCTCTCCAGTGAGGAGAGTGAAGGTAGCTCCTTAAAATAGCCAGATTAGGAATAAACTGCAACAGAGTAACAAAGATAGATAACTCTCTTTCCAGAGGGATTTGTTTGATCAAGATATTTCTGAGTGTGAAGGCTGTGATGAAGATAATTGAAGAAGCAGAATTTAATACTTGTTCAGGTGGAAGAGTAAAATAGTACCATAGATCCAAGTATAAATAATCAGGAAAATGAGTGTGCATATTTAACTGTTCATGTACCCGGGAAATATTAGGTTCTAGCTTCAAAAAGATATAGACAGGGTGCAGATGTACAGCTATCATTAAGCCACATAAGCCCAGCCTCAGTACCTGCTATCTAAGTAGTGTTATTTAAATGAAAGCCAGCCACCTTGTAACTCCTGTCCAGAAGCATTAGTATTTCTAATAGGGCTCAGCAAATTAGCACCAAGCCAAAGACTATGGACCTGTCAGGATCCAGAAGCACATTTTTTGGAGCTGTGCTGAAGTACTTCAGTTATTCAGTCAAATATGCTACTAAATATACAAACAGATCCAAAACAGCTGTAAAAATACGTAATTCTGCTCAGCTCCCTTCTGCTGTTGAGTCTTTCCCAGGATCATGCCACTTAACTTGGTCTTGATGAGTAATTCTAACACCATACACCCACCAGACTTGGACCACAAAGTTTCCAGTCATGTAAAAGCATACATTTTCAGCCAACTCTCTACCAACTCTCATCTCCACGAGCCCTGGCAACAGAACCAGCCAGCACTCATTTCACCACAGACATCTAGCTATGTCCTCCTTCTTTCTACTTCTCACCTCTTCCCAGACTCAATTTGTAGAAAACAGAGGTTCAAACCCGTGTGCGCTGTGGTGTGATTTGAGCTTGTACATCTTTTCTTCTTTATATTTGAAATGTCAATCTATACAGAAGCTTGAAATGTTACATATTAGTTGTTCGTGGTAAAACATCAATTACAGTGATTTAAAGCATTTATAAGATTCTCCCTGAGCTTTTTCAGGGCTAAATATTCACAGATCTCTCCTTGTTGTCTCAGATTCTCTAAGTCCTTAATAATCTTCATGTCCCTTTGCTGGACATGCTCAAATATATTCCTCTTTCTCTTGTACTGGGGAACCAAGAGGTGGGCACAGCTGTCCAGGTGTTCCTCAGCAGTTCTAAACAGAGAAGAAGGATCATCTCCCTCAATCTGCAGGCAACGTTCTTCCTAATGCAACTAAGGGTGCTGCTGGCCTTTTCCTGTGAGGGTATATCACTGTCTCATGTTTAACTTACCCATCAAGTCATTTTCTGTAAGGCTGCTTTCCAGCCAGCTGTCCCTCAACCCGCACTAATGTACAGGGATTTTCCACCTTGGGTGTAGGATTTAGCACTTCACTGAGCTTCTGACGTTCCTCTTGGCTCATTTCTCCAGCCATGTTGAGTGAATCATCTTAGTGGTAACACAACACTCTGACACATCAGTCACTCCTCCCAGTTTCACATTACAGCAAACTTGATGGGAGTGGGTTCTCTCCTATCATTCTGGTCATAAATTAAGATGTTAAACAGCATAAGGCCCAGTACTGACACCTTGGATACAGACCTACAAACTGGTTTCCAGTGGTTCTGAGTTATTACTGGGAACTAATAAATTCAAACAGCTGGACTTCATGCTACTGGTCACAATCAGTTCAGTCAAGTTTTCAGTCAGTCTCACTCTCTGTCTGCATATCCAGTAGTTTCTCTATGAGGATTTTATGGGACACTGCAACAAAATCCTTCTAAAATTGAGATAAACAATAATCAGGTGCCTTTCCATCTTTCGCCACACCAGTCATCTCATCATAGAGAACAATCCAATTCATTATACATAATTTCCTATTCATAAATCCGTGCTGACTCTACTCAATCACCTCCTTGTCCTTCATATGTTTGGAAATGTTTCCCAGGATTATTTGCTCCATCACTTTTGAAGAGATTAAGGTGAGGGTCACAAGTCTGTAGCAATCCTGAACCTCCTTTTCCATCTTCTTGAAAGCGGAAGTGACATTTGCTTTCTTCTGATCCTTGAGAACCTACACAGGGTGCCATGACTTGTGAAAGTTAACCAAGAGTGGCTTTGCAATAACATCAACCTCCTTCCTTGACCTCATGCTCCCTAAGGTCAGTTCTTCCCTGTTTTGCAAGTGCAACATCAAGCAGAACATCTGCCTTTGTCTGCTCCTGGATGACCTGTGCTGTGTTGTCATAAACATACTCTAGAAATTTCCTGGATCACTTGTACCCTGCTGTGTTGTCCCTCCAGAGATATCAAGGTGGTAAAAGACATCTCTAATAACCAGGGCCATTGAATATAAGGCTTCTCCAATTTACCTGAAGTCTACATCAACTTCATTTTCTTGATTAGGCAGTCTGTAAGAGACATCACATCACCATCCATGTTGGTCTGTCTGATAATCCTGATCTATAAATTCTCAACTTGTTCTCAATCCATCCTCAGGCAGAGCTCCAAGCATTCCTGTTGTATTTGCATATAAAAATTAAAAAGCTCATTAGTTGCCTAATTTCAAATCCTGCTGACCAAATCAGTTCTGCCTTTCTTCTTTTTTTTTCTCTTTTCCCACTTCTACATAGAGTTCATTCCAAAGTCAATATATGTTCCTGTGCAAGGGAAAACCATTTTAATCTCTCTCTCAATCTCTCTAATGCTCTGTATTGAAAGTGCAGAAGAGATGGAATGAGAGAGTTAAATGGTTGCTCTTATAGCAAAAAGAAATTATGGACGAATAAATTCACACTAGGAGTTTACCTCCTAGAGTGTCTGACTGTTTATAGCATTGTAGAACAGACGGATAACTCACACAAATTTACTCCATTTTAGCTTCATGTACACCTACAACTATGAAAATTTCTTATTGTACTTTTAAAAACCTACTAACTTTTTCTCCTTCACAAAGTTTAGAGGGAAAAATGTGAATTGTTGGTAAAATTTAGCAGATTAAAGCTTCAGATAGATCTGCATTATGCTAAGCGTGAAAGATGTCTTTGATTAATGGTTTGCTGTATCTTAGCTAGCATTACAAATCTTGACTAAATAACTAGGACAGTAATGTGTAGGATGTGTGTGTAAAGAATAGGCTGCATATTCAGGAAACACTGCAGAATTTCCATGGGCGATGGTGCAGAAACCTAATGATCTTCCTTTCATCAGGCACAGTTTGTAAATGACTTAGGCACAGAAATACATGCAGTACTTCAAAATAATTTACCTCTACTGGAGGACCCTTAATGCATTGACAGCATCGCTTTTTCTCACAATGCCTTAAAAAGTTCCCTTTTTCTTTTTAAAGTCTCATGCCTTTTCCTTAGAATGTGATGCTTTAGTTATTGGGTAAATCCATTATGATCTCACAGCACAGTTCCTAGCATCAGAAAGGATATGCACAATGAAACAACTCAAGACACAGCAAAGTGCTTATATAAAGATTGCTTAACCTAAATTACTTCAGTGTTCATATTTCTTTATCTGCTTTACACTTGGGGCATTATAGTTTTCATTTTCGACCAGGTCTTGAATTAGAATTAGATTTGAAGAATAGAGGCAAAGATACTTCGTATTTAAATTAAACAATTGAACTGTAATTGTTGAAACAATCAGCCACATAAAGAAAAAGCATAAAACAAAAAACAGAATTTACTGTGCAGAGACCAAAATGCAAGGCAAAAGATGGTTTCAAGGGACTTCAGAAGATGAAGTAACAGATAATACAAGCCTTAAAGGATATTCACAAGGAACTTAGCATCACATTGTGCATATGATACAGGAATTGTCAGTAGGTGCCACTTCACACAGAGAGTGTGAAAAAACACTTCTCAGATGTACTGGGTAAATAAACATTCAGCCACAGAGTTTGGATGAAAGTCAGAAAGCAACATGAAACTATAGACCAGAGATTCAAAAAATGAGTCTCTGATTTGGGATCTTTTTGTCTATGAGTATTCAAATCTAAATATATCACAGAATCACAGAATATTCTGATATGTTAACTTAATTTGGATATGCAGAGTCAGAAACCAATTTTTTACCAACTAGTCCACATACATATAATTTAACCACTCCACATAAGCATTTCTTAGGACTTTGGAGTTTGGACTTCACATGGCACCATAAGATTTTATTTAAGAAATAAAATCAGGTCTTCAGTAATAATTCCGATGTTCCATATTGTCACTAATAATTAAAGACAGGATGCACACCTCTAATCCTAAAGTTCTCACAGCTTCAGATTTCTGTAGGATTTTTTCCACTTCACTCTTACGATTATGATGGAGGTCATCTCTTATGTAATGCAGTGCTTTTTTCTCAGAATTGTTAACTGGAAAATCTAGAAATGTCACATCAGAGACAAGGGAATATCTAACCTGTTAAAGCTTCACTCATACTACCATATATATTTATTTTTCAGAGTTATGGTTATAAAATACTGTCTTTCTTTCATGAATTCTATTAGATGATTCCCTCTTGCAGAGGTATTCTGCACACCTTGCTTTTCTTGGGTGACTTAAATGAAACTACTTCCTCAGGAGTAAACTTAATCCCTTGAAAAGTGAACCACCAGTTAATTTAGACTCAAACCAAAATTGTGGATGGGCAACAAACCTTGCTAAAAGGAAACAGAAAGGTCTTCATCTAACTCTATTTTTTTTAATAAAGCCCACTTTTTTTTGATATTTCATACATTCTGGCTGTAATTACTCTGCAGAACCCTTTTTCTGTCTCATAACGTAGTCAGACCATGTTGGTCTGCACTTTAGGCTTGCCACAAAGCAAGAGATGCCTTCTTGAAAGAATTTGAGAGGAAAGTGACCAAGAAAAAATTAATAGATTTTTTAGTAATAATGCTGAGATTTTTTTTCCTGCATATGGTCTAGTTATGTGGAGTATTAAAGAGAACTGTATTATTTCTCAGGTGTAGTCTTTACTGTGGGTTGGACAGGCCTTTCTGTTCCCTGAGGCTCATACATTTCAGACTATAGCATCTGAAATTCTGCATGTGCAGTCCAAAGTACAGTACCTATGACACACCAAGGCTATATTAAGCATTTAATAAGTTTATTGACATTGATAAAATACTCTGTTTGGTATTCCATTTAAGTATAGCTGATTTAACTTTCATATTGCAAATAAAATGCAAATAAAATGGTCTTATCCTGAAACAAGTAATCAGCTAAAGCATAGGACACATCTCATGCATTCAAAGAAATATACTGAATCTGTTGCCTATGTGCTTTACCTTTGCATGTCTGTTTCAGAGTTGGGAGAACACATTTAAAGCAATACTGAGCTCAAAGTGCTCTAGGAAAAGAGATAACATCAGTCATCAAATCTGGGGGAAAAGTGAAACAGGAAACTTTCTGTAGTCCCAGAGTCTTAACTTCATGATAATTAAATTAGCAACAGAGTGACAAGTAACCCTCTCTAGAACAACTACCACTGTTCTGCTAAGTCCAATATTTGATTGACTGGCAATTTTCCAAAGTCAAAATAAGGCAAAACAATTCCCCCAGTTAAATTCAATAGACACTTCAAAACTAATGACCATAAAGTTCTGAAATGAAAATAATGCTATTGTGTCCTCAGTGATAACACTTTGTTCTGAGAAACTGATTGGATCACTCACTGTGACAGATTTGTTTTCTCCCAGGACACAATTGAATAAAAACTTTAATTTCCTGGATCCCTAAACCAGATCTTTCCCTGCATAGGCATTACAAATATATAATCTTTTTTAAAAATAAGATGTTAATGAAGAAAATTTCACTGTGTTGATAGTCTTATAAAACCAGTAATCTTAGAAGATTGATCTGTGTGTATATCTCCTGTTATATGTCAGACTAGGTAAGGAAGACACCATTTCTGACATACTAGGAATTAGAATTATAATTAAGTGCTTTAATATTCAGATAAACTTTAGTAAGCCTCTATGGTTTTTATCACACTCAAGGTATTTACCATTTATGTAGAAAATTAATGGGCTATATTGTAAAGATAGATTACATTTTTTAAAATATTAAAAATTAGCTTCAGAATATGTTTTCTGTTATACTCCCCTCTACTTAACACTGTACTAATCTGAGCCCTCTTTTTAGCATAAGGAAATAATCTAAATCACTGAAGATATCCTATGGGTAGGAACCGCTAACACTGAGATCTTTCAATTTCTATTGATTTAAGTGTGAATCAAAAAACTGATTCAAATAAATTAGTCTTTTTATTACCTGAAATGGACTTAGGAGCAGACCTTCACGTGACATCTGAGTGTACACAGCACCTCACAGAACCAAGGTTCCTAAAACAAAAAGTTGAGCTTATTAATGAAAAATCAAAACACTTTCATTAGGAGTGTATTATATCTTTGCCAGAACAAAGTCATATTATGTGTGTCTGAAATTATTATTTTCACATTGGAATGAACAACTTATGAATTATTTGATTAAATGACATCTAATGTACTTTTCTCATGGACATTTAGGAATTCTTGAAGGGGTAAAATTTTTGGACTTTTAAAAAGTCTGTCAGAAAACAACTATATGAGAGGGAATAGGGATAGCAGACACATCCTTTGGACTACTTAGAATTGGTATATTTTCCTTTCAAACTATATCTGTACATATATCCACATTTTATTAATCAATTTTAAAATTTTTAAAAATATTTTTAATTATTTGGCACTATATATCACACATAGCTTTGAAACATATTTTCCATCACTTTTTGTTGTCAGTTTTCATTGTCTATTCATATATCAAACATCACGGTGGAACTACAAAAATCCCAAATTTACTATGAAACAATGTAAAATATGAACATAACCATCAGAAAATCAGAAAATTGTGTACAGAATAATCTATCTTCAAAAACAGTTAAGACAGCAATATTTCAGGGCCCATACATTCTAAAGTAAAGGTAACGAAGCATCAGATATTGATCTTTACTGGGGATTTCAAGTGATTTCGTAGGTACTTTCAATTCTTTTCAATATCATACCTAAAATATTTTACTGTTTTTTTCTAATGTGTCATTTCAACACAGCCCCTTTAAATTTAGCATAGTGTTTTAACTCCAAAATGTTTGTTTTGAAAATGACTTTCTGTGTCATTTATCCTTGTGTTTGGCAAGTATCCCTATTTTCCAGCTTCCCATGCTTTGGCAAAATAACTCACAGAATCATAAAAACATGGAATTGTTTAGGTTGGGAAAGACCTCTAAGATCATCAAGTCAAATCATAAACTTTTCCCTGCCAACTCCACCGCTAAACTGTGTCCCCGAAGTGCCACATCTACATGTCTTGTAAATCCTTCCAGGGATGATGATTCAACCACTTTTCCAGGCAGCCTATTCCAGTGCTTAACACCTTTCTGGTGAAGTTGTTTTTCTTAATATCCAATCTAAACCTCTCTCAATACAATTTGAGGCCATTTCCTCTCATCCTGTTATGTCGGAGAAGATTCTGTCCTTCACCTCGCTACAATCTCCTTCCAGGTAGTTGTAGAGAGTGAGTGATAAGGTCTCCTCCAGGCTAAACATCCCCAGATCCCTCAGCTGCTCCTCATCAGACTTGTGTTCCAGATCCTTCACCAGCTTTGTCGCCCTTCTTTAAACATGCTCCAGCCCCTCAATGCCTTTCTTGTCATGAACAGCCCAAAACTGAACACAGGATTTGAGGAGTGGCCTCACCAGTGTCGAGTCCAATGGGATCATCACTGCCCTGGTCCTGCTGGTCCCACTGTTTCTCATCCAAGCCAGGATGCCATTGGCCTTTTTGGCCACCTGGGCACACAGCTGGTTTGTGTTCAGCTGCCCATCAACCAGCACACCCAGGCCCTTTTCCGTCAGGCAGCTTTCCAGCCACTCTTCTCCAATTCTGTAGTGTTTCACGGGGTTGTTGTGACACAAGTGCACAACAACTTTGCCTTGTTGAATCCCAAAGAACCAGTCTCAGCCCACCGACCTAACCTTTCCTGATACATCTGTAGAACCTATCTACTGTCAAGAAGATCAACACTCACACTCAACTTGGTATTGTCTGCAATTCATTACTGTTCTGATGAAATCTTACTAAAATACTAAAAATATGCTTTGCTATCTGAATGTGTTAGGTGCTTTTTGAATTTTAATCTCACATACATTTTTTGTTGTTTTTTAAATGGAAATATTATTTTTTTTAATTAACTGTTGGACTGAAGAATTTCTATTCTGTAACATGGCTTACTTTGCAATCACTGTGCACTCACCACCCCTTGACTTTCCATCCCAAGACTACAGCTCACAAAGATAGGTAAGCAGATCACTCTCACAAATATACAGTCTTCTTCCTGATTCCCACAATATGGAAGAAGAGAAGGAACAAATGGAAGGAAGAGAATAAAGGAAGGAAGCAGGCAACCCAAATAAACTTGCAAATGTCAGAGTCAACTTAGAACAGTGATCCATGTGGGTTCCTTCCAACTCAGTATATTCTGTGCTTTACCTTCAGCTTTCCTAACTCCTGCATCAGCTGCTTCATATGGTCTTATATTATCTGGTCTAAAATAAACAATTCATAAGAAAATTATAAATACTGTAAAATCTCAGATTTATAGGGTATTCATGGTCATATTTCTGAAACAAGTAATTGGTCTTTGGCTGAGATCAAGAAGCCCAGGTCTTTTGATAGTCTGATCCTAGTTACAAACACAGAAGTCTGAAATTTGGTCACGAAGACTGAGCTCTGAAATCTTAATAGCTTCATAGGAAATTATGTTAACATTAAAATCTTAAGCCTGTGAACAAACTTTGAATAAAAGATAAGGGGATTATTTTGAGAAACTAATGACTAGGTTTATTTCTGATGTGGTGTCTTAGGAAAGAGCTTGACTTTCCTTTGAAACGTGCTAAATATGTCAGTGTATTGTGATTTTTTGTTTTGATTTGATTTGTATTTTACTAAGGTTGATATGGTTTTAAGAATTTTGGAAAATTGCCATCGACATCCAGAAACACAAAAAGATTTAGAGAAGCATAGAACACGTGGCTGAAAAAATCCAAAGGGACCATGGCCTTAAGTATTTTTTCCCACTAAGGTAATCATGTTCCCTGAGAATAACTCCACTGTGCCACACTCTCACCAGTCTGTGTACAGCTGCATTAATGTTGAAGCTTAAGAGCCCAAGTTCCATTTTCCATGTAACACAGGGAAGAAAGGATAAGCTAGCTGGCACAGTGAATCCTTGTGCACAGGTAGGTGCTCAGGGCTTCCAAGTGATATTCCCAGGACGCTGTGCATCTATGCCTGTGCTTTTTAGTTGTATTTTCACAGCTATGTTGCATTCAGTTTTGGAGCTTACATGATCACTGCAGGCTTGGGGTTCTCCATACTGAATTCTAATATTAATGGTACATATCAGTTAAAATTGCTTTGAAAATAAATCTATACGCATATTTCAAAATATTGAAATAATAGCCTAACAAAGATATCTGTTTAAATACATATGAAGTGTCTATACTTTAGGTATCTCCATAGTAGATATCAATCCACATTCTGAGTAAAGTCTAGTCACACCCATTTTCTTTCAGAAATATGCTCAACCTTTAACATTTTCATTTGAACTGCTATTGGCAAGGTGACCTTGGTTAGTTATATAACACAGTTATGTGGCACTGCATTTGCTTACTGAATTTAGTCTGGTCTGAAATCTGGCAGCTCCTTTTCTCCAACCCAAGCCATTAAACTTTCTTTTACCCTTCTTTATTTCTATGTCTCATCACAATAAATATGTGGGGAAATGGAATGAATGCACAGTTGTAGGTAGCAAGCTGCGACTGTTGTTTCTTTAATGTTAAAAATCACTGTAGCAAATTCTATCGGTTTTCACAATTAACCTTCAGAAACTACTGCATCTATTCTGTTTCTTGTTCATTGAGACAACTTCAGTATTAAATACATGTGCAATAAAGGAACTGAATGACCTTGATGTAGTTATAAACCAAAACATACAGAGTGATATATTCTGACTATTGAAGCTCCTTAAGAAACAAAGGAATATTGAAATGTATTGCCTCACGTACTTTTAAATAGTGTTGAATGTTTATAATAAATATTTATAATGAATAGGTTGTCATACATCAGTTGGAAATGAGCTGAAAAAAGAATTCAATGTGAATGTAATACAGGAGTTTAGTGGAGGACTTATCAGACACTCGAATCAAGAATCATAGAATCACAGAATCACAGAATATGCTGAATTGGAAGGGACCCACAAGGATCATTGAGTCCAACCCTTAGCCCTGCCAGAACCCTCCCTAAGAGTCACACCATGTGCCTGAGAGTATTATTCAAATGCTGTCAGACTTGGTGCTGTGACCACTTCCCTGGGGAGCCTGTTCCAGCAGCCCTCTGGATGAAGAACCTGTTTATAATATCCAACCAAAACCTCCCCTGACACAATTTCAGGCCGTTCCCTTGGGTCCTGTCACTGGTCACCATAGAGAAGAGATGAGTGTCTGTCCCTCCTCCTCCCCTTATGAGGAAGTCGTAATTGCAATGAGATCTCCCCTCAGTCTCCTCTTCTCCAGGCTGAACAGACCAAGTGACTTCAGCCACTCCTCATATGGCTTCCCCTCGAGGCCCTTCACCATCTTCATTGCCCGTCTTTGGATGCTCTCTAGGAGCTTAATATATTTCTTATATTGTAATGAGCAAAACTGCACACAATCTCTTTGGCTTTCAAGTTTGGAAGTGTTTGCCTAATTATGTAAAGCTAGTTCTCTTAAATATGCTGATTCAGAGTACTTCCATTGAGGCATTCAAACAACTCAATATGAAACGATATAATTAATTAAATTTGCCTACACACAAGTGTTTTTATTGAAGTAGATAGATTTACTTCAACATCACTGCAAATAGTAAGACAGCTTTTTTATTGTTATTATTATTTTAAGGAGCGCGGGGAAGGCCCCCGGCTGCCCGAGGGTCCCGGTCACGAGGCACGGGAGGCCCCCCCAGCAGGGTGTCCTTGTCTACTCTCTTATACGGTTCCGAATCATGGGTCATCTACCGCCACCACCTGCGTCTCCTAGAACGTTTCCATCAACGCTGCCTCCGTACAATCCTTCACATCCGCTGGTCAGATTATGTGACCAATACATCTGTACTAGAGCAAGCTGCTGTCACAAGTATTGAGGCCATGTTGCTGAGAACGCAGCTGTGATGGGCAGGGCACGTCTCAAGGATGAAGGACCACTGCCTCCCTAAGATCCTGCTCTATGGTGAACTTGCCACTGGCTGCCGCATGAGAGGAGCCCAGAAGAAAAGATACAAGGACTCCCTGAAACAACATCTCAGCCTTGGCCATATTGATCACCATAACTGGTCTACTCTGGCCTCAAAACGGGAGGCCTGGAGACACGCCATCTATAACGCAGCTGTCTCCTTCGAGAACACACGCAGGATCACTCTTGAGGAAAAAAGGCAACGCAGAAAGAACTGTGCCTTGCAGAATACACCATCTAAGGAGTCTTTCTGCTGTACCTTTTGCAATCGGATATGTCTGTCACGTATTGGCCTCATAAGCCACCAGCGTACCTGTAGCAAATGTGGATAGTGCCTTCCCAAATCTTCGTTCACGAAGCCTAGCCATCATGATGATGATTATTTTAAGGGGGAAATACTCTGTCAAAATACATCCAATAAAGTAGATAATGACTTTACAATGAAAAATCAAACATGGAATTTGTAATCTGTAGAAATAGAAAAGTCATTAAAAGTTTTAATTAATTCTTTCAATAAACACCTAAAAGGTTGAAAACAAAGGAATGAACTGTATCGTTGTTTCTAGTGTATGTCCTACCTTTTTACATATATCATTTAAAAAATAAAATATTAATAGTTTATATCAAAGATTATTGAATTGGTAAATAAAATACTAATAACCTAGCTAATTTCTAACTAATGTCGTATCTGTATTTTGATATGTGGCAGCTACTAATTTCGTGGCCACATACATTATCTAAATTCCTTGAGCTGAGATCTGTGCTCTAGAAATCAAGAATACCAGGTCCATATCACATCTTTCAAAAAGTGCAGCAACCTATCACTGCAGTAGGCAGCTTGCCATAAATATTAACTAGAGCTAGAGCAAAATTCCAGGAAATGAAGATTAAAGGAAACCACTTTGAAATTGGCTGAGTTGAGCAAATTAAGGAATTCATGTACCTCCTAATGTTGTAAATCAACTTATGATGTACAGTCCCTGGCTATTTAATTAACAGTTTCATATTCTGCTAGCAAAGGAAGGGTCACAAGGACAAGATATAGAATGTGCAGTAGTTTCACCAAGGTCTGCATTACTTCTAAGGCCAAAATTCTGGGTTTTTTCAATTAATATAATTCCCGAGTTATAATCAGAAAGATGTTTTTCAGCTTCTTTCTTCTTTATTATTTATTTAATCCCTTTACCTCTTTATCTGTGTGTTCATGCCCACTTTTCATGTTCCTTTATAGACTTAGTCCTATGGTAGCTGTTTAGGTCAGCAATTCTTCGGTTTAATGTACAAAGCTCAAATGAGTGCAAAGTTAATGAGGCCTGACAGCATTCAAAATGATAGTTTTTAAGCTGCAACAGCCATCAGTTCTGTAGTTAAATGAGTACTTGCAAATGGAACACATAAATGTAGATGTTTATTCATGAGATCTTCATGTACAAACAAGGATATTTTTGCACAGTAGCAAATGTGCAATAAACCTTCACAGAAATATCAGAGGCTATTCCAAATCCCAGAAATTAAGCTGTAGTTCCTCGTTCTCCCTAGAAAACAGTATTCAGAATGAAAACTTCAGATTGTACATAAAATCAAAACTTTGAATGTACTGGGAGAATTTAAACAGTGAATGTTTAGCTTACCTAAAAAAGAAAAAGGGTGACAGAAAAACAAAAATGGGGATTAATAATAAGAAACAGTACAGTGTGATAATTCGTAGATGGCAGTTTGGGGAAGTAGGGATTTATAGACCTGAATCCTTCCACCCATATGAAATAATGGGCTCTGCACAAGCTTTCTAATCATTAAGATATAAAAGGAAGCATATTTTCTTCCAGACATTTTCTGGGAAAATATAAATTGCAGAAAAAAAGAACTACCACCACCACCCCCCATCCTGTCTGGAAATGAAGTGATGTTCTCTCCAAGTTTAAAGTAAAAGACTAGTTTTTTGCTGTTACTGTTTTAAAAGGATCCTAATCTGAATCAAGGAACTTGATATTAATTTAAAACAATTAAATATTTCTACATATTTGACAGCAGTTGGGCTTCCAGGAAATTCATTCTCATTATCGCTTTAGCATGCTGGGATTGTTGACTGCCATATGCAGATAGTGATATGGAAAACTAAATTTTCTATAATTGTTTATTCTGAATTTTTTTCTGAAATGGAGGTATTCTGGACTTCCTTAACTGGTCCACGAAGGTGTTTTTTACACAGTTAAAATGGATGCAAAATTCATGCAAGTAGATATAAAAGTATGGTTTGCTACTAATAATACACCATCAAGCACCCATAAATTAATATAAAGCCCAGAGCGATGTGTGTGGCTGAACACAACTGAATTAATCAATTGCTCAATCATTCTACAGTTTTAGAATTATTTATAGAACCCTTTCCTTACAAAATCCTTTTTTTTTTTCTCAGTATTTCCATTATATGTATGTAAAATAATCTGTGGACAAATCTGACTATGAGAAAATTAATAAAAGAGAAGAAGAAATAATTTTCTTTGATTTTAAAGAATAATTTCTGTATCAGTTTCCTAGTCTTTAAACTAATATAAGAGATAACTGAGTTTCTGATTTTTTATTGTTACTACTATTGACAATTAAGACAACTTGCTTAAGAATGAACTGAACATGGTTAAGGCATCAGTGAAGAAACAGAAATTTCAGAATGTTCTATAAAGGTTGTGGGAAATGAGATCCAAGTGTACTAAAGTCTTCACACCGTTTCCTCCTGGATTACGTATCTGTTACCACTATGATTATGACAGTCAGGGTCCACAGTGAAGTTCAGTGCAGTTGGAAATAATTTCCTGAAAAGAAAGCTGACACAGAAGGAATATCTAGATACTTATCTGCTGGCTCCCTTTCTAAATCAGTAGTAAATTACACAATATGATTTGACTTCAGCCCATGGTGAAAACAAGTTTTTACTCATTGATCACCCATGGCAGATATGAGTGAATATCATTGTCCCGATCAAGGCTAATCATTTTTTCATGTTCTGATTCATGGAACATGTTGGAGGAATACAGTCCTCTTCTTCCCTGTAGAGTACATATGTATAGTCATATTTCCCCATCCTTCAGAAGGTCATTCTCTTCAATAATATGTTATTATAGAACTAATACTTAATAAAAAAAGATATAATGCCAGAAAGCCAAAAGACTTCGGTTCACTGACTTTTTGTTTTATTTTAGTACAAAGTATACTATGCTGCAGGAGTTGGAAGACAAATAATAATGAATTATCTGTAGGAACTGTGCCAGAAATCTGGTTTGAATGTTTATCACTATGTTTTATCATATGTTGATAAATAGATTTTCTAAGATGTCCCTCAGATTTACACACATTCTAAAGTAAAAAAATCTTCAATGAATGTAAGAAAGTTGGTCCCCCCTCATTTTTGTCTCAGTATGGTAGTAATAAAAATCCATGTCACAATGACTAAGTATATTTCTAAGTGCTACTGAAAATTGGTTTCCATGTGAAAACATTAATTAATGGAAAATAGATTTTCAAAGAACCTATCCGAAAGTCCAGCAGAGATTTTCTGATATAGAAAAGATCTTAGCAAGTAATTTCACAATCCAGGGCATTTATATTAAAGTTATAAGGTTCCCTTTCATGTCAGATATTATTCAAGATCACAATTATGTACCACATTTCCACTGTTTTATGAGCATGAACTTGAGTTCACCACGACCTATTAATTTCTTAATATATATCAGACACTTGATACACTATGAATGATCAGTCTTCCTACGTGTGTTTATCTGTACTGTTTCTTATCTGTTTATTTGTCATTTATCTGTATCTGGGTATATGTTAAAAAAAAAAAAAACAAACCCAAAAAAAACCCAAAAACCACCAAACCTCAAAGAAATCTAGATTAAAGAAATTCCCAATCTTCAGGATAATATTTCTCTATCAAGACCTGTGTTTTTAACATGTGGGAAGAATATTACCTTCTCTTTTATTGAGATTCATTATTTTCTACTCTTCTAAGTTAAAATGAATTGTTTTATCTGGGTGTTGTTGTTTATGATCACTGAGCAAGTTCCCCAGAAACTTATTGATATTGATGTCATTACAATATGTGCATCCACTGCAATTTCAAACCTGATATGGCATCCGAGATCCTCATAACCATTATCACTTTCAAAAAGCACTCTATTAAACATCGTCATTAGTGGTCCCCATTTTGTTATTTCTAATTTTAAACGTTCAAATAGATGACATTCCAGACCCATACACAGCACACAGTGCATGAGGTTACAAATTCACTTCATGACGGATATTACATATGAATCCCATTTACGTGTTATAGCAGAACTGAATATTTAACTGGGAAGTTACTCTGCATGCTGGAATGCACATTTTGATTTACTTCAAAGAGAGTAATTTCCGTGCAAACAGGGAAATGTCCCTGAGACATTTAAAAGACAAAATTTGTTTTCTGAGTCAGAAATTATCGGGGCACTCTGTGCATCTTAAAACAGACTTTCCAAGTGCAAAGATAGAGAAACTCAAGTACCACACAATGGTGCTTTTATATGTTTACATGTATTTATATGTTTGTTTGGTTGTGTAACCTTGACCTCACTGACCATAATGAATTATGTTTCCCCCAAAAGGATCATAATGGCTATCCAAGTCCACTTGGATAAAAAACCCCACGAGAGACGAAATGCAGAGTTCATCAAAACTAGCAAGTAATTTCTGCAGGATATGTATGTATATTTGCATTACGTAAGGATGTATGAAGACTAAGTACACTGTCCTTATGGTAATGTCCAGTACTGAAAATAGACTACTACTATGTTTGATTGATTGTGTACATATTTTTATACTTTTGTTAGTTTTATCAGAAAAAAAATAATAATATCAATGCATGGAAATTACTTCACTGAAAAATTTGATTTCTCACTCCATCAAAACTCATTGAAGAAAGGTCCTTTTCACAAAGAAAATGGAGAAATAGATAGGAATTGCATTTAATCATGTAAATATGATGTGCCTTTTCATTTCAAGTGCTGTCATAGCTTTTCCCAGGATATTTTTGCTTCATTGCCTGTCATATTTTAGACTTGAAATATCATCTGACATTGATCAACATCCAAACTGAAATCTAAGCATCATATAAATAATATAAAGGAAAGTAAAGAAAAAAAATTGGCTAATGCCAAAGGACACTTCTAGTTTCAACATCTTTTTATTGTCAGATTTCTTTGCTTTTCATTAGGATCCCTACAGATTTATGCGTCTGTGTGTATATTTCTTGAGCTTAAGTAGACTTTGCTGAACAGATCCTTATGTGAATATTTTCCAACTCAAAAGCACTGTATTTCCAGAATGTCCTACAAAATACGTGATAGACATGGTACTGAATGCTTGAAAAACTTCTAATTCACATGCAGGTACTCTAGATTAACAATGTACTTTGACTTCCAACAAGGTATTTCAGAAGAGTAAAATACAGTCTGTCTCAGCTTACACAGTTTGAGAAAAGTGTAGGAATTTTTGTTATACTGTTTTTCCATTATCTATTTTGTAACTCGTGTAAAAAACACAGTATAAAAGACTCACCAAAATATTAAAAGCAATGAGCATAAATTGAGCACTTGTTTCATGATAAGTGACCCTTGGGAAATGGTAGAAAAGAGAAACAACTTTTCAGACAAATGCTTGTTGTTATAGTTTTGTATATGAGCACCAAGAGCTGGGAGACTGCCAGATGAACCTTCTGAATGAGTTCCCAACACTCTGCCCATACTTACTTCTTTTCACCTTTCTTCTTCATCTTTTCACCCATAAGCCAAAGGTACGTGGAATCTGAAACAAACTGTGTATACTAACATTGAAGGAAATGTGTGAGGAGTATGAGGACAAACTGGAGCAGGAATGGGGGTGGAAGTGGTACAGACAAGGTCCCTCATTTAGGTCTTGCTGAGGAATGAGTCAATTACAGGCATTCTCAAAAAGAAGTTGTGATATGCAGGCAACCTACAGGCTCAGGTGGCTGGTCAAAGGTTCTATTACATGTAAAGAAAGCTTCTTGAACTCTTTGGAATAATTTCTGTGGTGATAACCTGTGTCAGTCAACTAGACTTCCTTGACCCTCAGTCCAAGTGTCATGGTACTTGTAAATATGGATGCATTCTATTTTCCCCCAAACTGAGTAGCTGTATCCAAAATGCCTATGGTAAGTTCCACCTGTGACATGTTCTCCTCAAGTTGTACCTTCTCATGGTCTGTCACTGTCTGGTACTAATGGAGATTGGAGTGTGATAGCAGTTCAGCAAATCATACTTTGTCCTGAGAAAATAAATTTCTCTTCTTTGTTTATTATGTCCACAAGTGATCCTCTGATTCCCAACCTTATCTACGTAAGTCTTGATAATTTAGTCAGTATTTGAAAATAGCATTTCCCAGCAGGCAGGTCACCTCTCAGTGAACTCTTACCTTTTTACTTAGAGGCACCACTAGGTTACCTTCCTTCCATTTCCTTAGCAACTCTGTTACTGAATCAAACTAACAAATACATCAAGGACCCATCTCAGTGGTCCAACACGTTCATGCCACATCTATGGCCTTAATTCATAACTGAGTTACCGATCCTTCACCACTCTCATGATTGTTTCTAAGATTGAAACAAGGCACTTCCATTAAAATTAACACACCATTTGTATGAAATGTCCTCCCTTTGCAGCACTCAAGAGTGCTCAAATAATAAAAAACATTAGTTCTTTAATATTTGAGTGTCAGATACGAGGCATTATAAGTCCCATGAAATCTAGTAATAAAAATGCAATCATGACAGGAAGATCAAACTTAAGCCAAAATCTCCAGTGTGATTTGTACCACAGAAATAATGAACGCAGGACTCACCTGATTCTTTTTCTTGTCTTTCACAGCTTTCTCTTTTTGGAGGAAGGAGAGGGAAACTTGTGTTTACACATTCTTTATTTAATGGGTTATATATTTTCAATAAAGACATTTATCAAAATAGATGCCTAAGCAGAAGATTCCACATCATTAAGTATTTAGAAAACCTGTATTATGTCGTAGCTGTGCATATGTTTCAAATTAAGACATGGTTCTCATCAGTGTACATATGTTACCAGATTAGTGTAGATAATATTTTCTCATTGGAAGGGACCCCAGAGTAGCAGTGATCAGGATATAAATATGTTCTGACTTGGCTATTTATCCAGAACCTCTTAATCTTCTCTGAAAAAAAAAAAAAAAATCAATGAACTTCAAATCAGATGCAAATATTGCTGCAGTAAAACTGGCCAAACTGTAGTATTAGTAACTGCAGTTACTATAAAATTTTTACTCCCATAAAAAATGGGAAGAGGCTTTGAAAGAGTATAGGTCTGATAGTCTTTAAAACAAAGCTTAATCATAAATGTTAAAGGTGCTGAACTTTCAACTTGGGAAAACAACAGAATTAATTTTGGCTACAATTTCCAAAACATATGGATTAAAAAGGATGCCATGGTTGGGATAATTTGGAATGGAATGGCTTGTGAAGTGTGACAGCAGCAACAATACTGGTTTCTTCTTTTTGTAGGAAAAAAACCCCATGACACTCAGATGTTATTTCAGCAACTATTATCTAAAACGTAATCATTTTCATCTGATGTAATTTTATCTTTTACTTCAGAGTTTCAGAGAATGGAGGTAATCAGTTCTAGAAGTTAGTGTAAGGTTACAGTTCTCTAAATAAAAAATGAAATTGTATCAAATTATATTATGAAGTGTAAGATTCATCTTAGATTCTTAAAATCTAGTATTAGCACATTCACAGTCACTGTTGATTTGCAAAATTGAGAGAGATTAACAATATATTTGCACACAGATTTGGCAACACAAATATTTTCATAAAATCATAGGATGACTGAGATTGGAAGAGACCTCTGAAGGTCATTCTGTCCAAACTTCATGGTCAAGTTGAGACACCTATAGCTAGTTACCGTGGACTATGTCCAGATGGCTTTTGAATGTTTCCAGGGGTGGAGATTGTGCAACTTCTCTGCACAACCTGGTCATCCTCACAGTAAAAAAGTGTTTCCTTATGTTCAAAGGGAACTTGCTATGTTTCAGTTTATGCACATTTCCCTGTTTTTTCCATAAGAGAAATTACTTTTGAAGGAATATGATATATATCAGGCATATGATGTCAAAAAAAACCAACCAACCAAACAAACAAACAAAAAAACCAAAACAGAAGCACCTTAACTATTTAAGGTGACCTATGTTTTGAAGAAAGATTACCACAGAAAAATGCTACTGATCTCTACTATCAACATGCTAACCTCCACCTTGTTTAAAATACTGTTTTCTTTAGTCATACACATTAATATTATTCTGTCTTCTGGTTACTAAAAAAATTATCAATTTTGTGAAAATACGTGTTAAATAATTCAATAATAACCTTTCCTCTGACCCTTAAATATAATTATCAACAAACACAGAAATTCATTTTTTTTTACTTCAAAACATATATCACTGTGATTGTCCCTCTGACAACAACCAAGTTTTGAAAACAACAGGTCAAGGTCCATTGCACATCATACCTTCTAATTACAGAGCAGCTAACATTTCAAACTGTAATTTCCAAAGGAGGTCAGTGTAGCCAGCTCTTCTGCTTTATGTTTTTTCCACAGAGGTCTGTTTTCTAGCAGAGGTCAGCTTCATTTAGAATGTAGGTAAGGAAATGATTTTATTTCACAAACATACTTGTCGACCTTTTCTATCCTTAGTTTTCCTTAATAGAAAGGATGGGAAAGTACTAGTCCTTTTTTTTTTTTTTTTTTAAAGAAAACAAAACAACCTTATTTGAACTTTTAAAAGATTTGTCTCTAGTGAAAACTTGTTAAATATTAAATTGGTAGGCATGAAAACTAATGCAGCAGTGGTGGTCTAAATCAATGCAAACAGAAAGTCCTTCTTTCTATATTCCCACCACTGATTATGGAAAATTCAGAAACTTTCAAAAATATGATGTCACAGCTCTTAATAATTTGGCTAATGTTACTGATTATTGCTTGATTCTCTAAAATAATACTCACATAAGTGCATTATCTTATTCTAAGGCTCAATGAGTAGGTGGAATTTAATTCAAAGAATTAGTTATTTGCAAAGTGTGAATGTTCCTGAGGATCTGGAGTTTAAACTTGCTTATTTTACATGACCACAATGGAGTCAGATACTGGAGTTGCCCATTATGAGGTTTGGTATGTCTTAATAAAACTATCTGATGGACTAAATCGGTCTGAACACAGTAATTCCACTTGTAGAAAAGGGTATCGTGGATTCATCCCTCTGAATCGGTTTGAGATCAATGCAGTGCAGACAAAATAAAGCACAGACACAGACACAGTTACTGTCACATTGCTGTTTTGTTCTGCTACCTCCCAGCACTGGTGGTTGCACATCATGCTGAGCTGCAAACAGTTGGGTACTGGTGATGCTACTTCTGAGAGTCGTCTATCTGCCTGCCATAACAGGATCATCTTTCCACAAATGACTTCTGTGCATACTTAAGAAAACTAACAATATCTTTCATTTCTCAATGCAACTTCGAATATTCAGAAAGTTCACAATATATTTTTCATTTTCCTTATAATATTCCCCAAGTTCAAGATGAAAGAAATTGCATATCAATAGCAAACTAACAAGTTTATAGTTGGCCATATTGTTTACCTTATTTTTGCAAATTGTATGCAGCAGACAATTCAATGACCTCCCAAAATCCCAGCCCACTTTCTCAAGTCCAATTTTACATAAATCATCTCACATTTGTTGTTTCCTTCCTATATGAACCTGTTTCTCATTTATTCCTGCACAATGCTCTGAATCTTGTGTGATATCATGTGTCTTAGCTGTAAAGGTGATAATTTTCTTCTCTGAGAACAATCAGAATTACAGCTGTTTATGTGACTGACCTGCTGCCTTTTATAGTCTGTTTTAATTGGTTTAGCTTTCTTATTGAATAAGCTTTCCATCCTTCTCTACTAGCACTATTTGGCAGTCTATCACAGATAGTGACTCTGTTAGTTTCAAAACCATTGCATATAATATGAAATAAGCATAGTATATTTTATAATGTATATTGTATTTTTCTGTATACCTTGTAAAATAACAAAAATTATACTATTGTGTTGGGGATGTCGTCAATGCTAGCAAAACCAAGAGTGCTTTTAATTCTGTTTGAAAAAGTTCTAATCAAGTACAACCAAAAATATCCCTCTAAATTTTCCTAATATTGACTATTAGGAAAATAAAATTAAAGAAGCATAATTTAAGAGTGGAATAGATATCACTTGAGGATAAAAAAAAATTTAAAATTTAAAAAGTAAAAAAAAATTAAAAAAAAAGAAAAATTAAAAAGCCCCTCAGTTTTACTAAAATGTTTATTCTGGATTAAATTTTAAAGAAGTAGGTGAAAATTTCTGGAGTATTTTTACATTGTAATCCATGAGTCTAAACAGCTGTAAACCTGGTAGCAAGTACATAGCTCAGGGCCTGGTATGAACCTTATCTGTCTTTGTTGCCTTGCTAAAGAAAAAGGAAGAAAAAGTATAAGCTGCAATCATACTTCACACCGTGAATCTTTTTACTTCTCAGAAAAAAAGACAGAGGTACAATTTATTGGCAGAGATGTAGTCTAGGCCCTTTAAGAAGATACATGCTCCCTGTAGAAATTCTGAATTTCTGAGTTCACACTAAAATGTGAGCACATTCTGAGTCTTTCCTGATAAGTAACTGACTCCTTTTAGTAACAGTTGGCAGAAGGAAGCTGTTAATACTTATCAGTTCTTGGTTCAACAGCTCCCAGACTAAATCCTGTCTTTTTTTTTTCAGTTTCGTGTAAGAAAGCACTGTACTATTTGGAATGTACTAAATAGCACAAAACATGAAGCTTTTATAATAAAGACTGGTAAATGTAAATAAAATGTTGTTGTTCTATAAAATGATATTTTATTATATATCAGGTATTATTCACCTATTTTATAATATGTAATATGTATATTATGTATAATATATTTTATATTCTCATTATATTCTATGTGTTATATGCTATTATAGTATATAAATTATTGAATTGTGTATATATGTATATCTATATACCTATTAAAAAATAACCTTCAAATGCTAGAAATTGCTGTCTAGGAGTTATAGAGTGCTGGAGCAACCTCAGTGTCAACTTAAAATTGATGGGAGGCATTGGAGACGTCTTAAAATTCTTTATGAGACTGAGGACCACCACACTGTAGAAGATGACTAAGTCTCATTTCTTGCACTTCTAAACTGAGGAGCTGGTTTGAAAACGTTGAGGCTCAGTTGGTTTGTCACTCATCCTTCGAGAGTATCTCACTCCCTGTTATTTCAAAGAGCAACTAAATAACAGCAGTGGCAGACAGACAAGAGCATCAGGACTGAAAATGGAAGAGTACCCTATGTTACTCTGCATTGAAAGTTCTTTGCACTTTTGGTTTGTAGTACCTAAATCTAAACTGCTGTAACTAACACATAGAAACTGTAAAAAGGTATAAATTCATGAAAGACAGAGTTGGGCAGTTGGAGGCTAAGTGGGTATAAAAAAGTTGTTTTCGAACTACTTACATGTTCTTAGCCTTTGCAGCTGTAATCATGCTACATCAGAGATAAATAGGAAGAACTCAGTTCACTTACTATCCATCTTACTGTGGCTTTCTCCCACTGAACACCCAAAGCCACACAGAGAGAGGAGATCTGCACACAACTTGCCAGGGACCACTCTGACACTGCAGGATTTATTCCTGCCTTACACATCTGCCCTCTATCAGAAAGGCATCAGGTGGAACAGCCTCCCTGTTTACCCAACACACAAGGATATGAGTCCTTGAAGGATCTTGTAACCTTTGAAAATGCACTTAACTTTTCAGACCTTCACTACTGTGTTGAATTAGAGAAAGCCTGAGGGCTTCTCTGTAATCTCTGTGTACTTGAATTTAGAAGAAAAAGGGGAATTCACACAGCTCATTGCTGTTGTTGGGAAGTCCATTAAACATTTGATGAGCCTAAAATAAATGCAACAACCTATGATCTATTAAAACAGGAAGAGTTAGATGTTGGTTTCAAACATTTGGAGGAACAATTACAGAAGTAAAGCATGTAAGGAACCATGTACAGAATGCAAAGAAGATAATTATCTTAAGGTAAGTCTTTCTCTGCCATTACTGGACAGTGCACATTTTTTTCTGTTATCGACCAACTATATGCAATAACTTGGATGCCTTAAGGAATGTAAAATTGTGCTAGAGGCCCATGTTTAGGTTATGGACACCTACTCAAAGTGCCGTGAAACTCTTATTCTAGTTTTTACATCTGGATTCATCATCAAATGCTTCAGAACAACTGAGGTTCTTGCTCCGCAGTGTTCTATTTCTCCCAAGGCAGTATTACTAATATATTTGTTTACTCCTACATGTACTTATGGCTTTTATGCTTTCTGCTGAAATTTTAAAGTGTGTCTGAAGATCTCCCTTATTTGTCTGCTCAGTCAAGGACCTCTTAACATTCTCGTGTAGTTTTAGCTATTCTCTGAAAAAAAATACCTGTGTCAGTATCTTTCTGAGCTAAAAAGTCTGGAAATATGACACCCTTCCTATTCAGATCAAGTCTCAGGACTTGTGAAAAATGAGTAGTCTGAATACAAAGAATACTGAAAGAGAGCCATGTTACTTTGAGAGATTTCATCTCTACACCTTTTTCTCTTGCTTCTGCTTTTGGCCAAAAAAAAAAGGTCAATGGCTATTGGAGTGGAAAATAATGACAAGAGTTAGGAATTAAACTAATGGAATATCCATCCTGTGTATAAAACAAATATATGCAAAACAAGGGACAAACATGTATAAACACTTTCATATGCGTGATCATTCTGTGAACTCTGTGTGTGTAGTACTTATTTCATAAGAAAATGCATAAGTATTCCTCAAGCACTATGGCACATACCTACATAGAAGAACACAAAGCACTTTTCTCTGCGGAGGAGGCACTGTATCAAGTATACACTGACAGAGAGCATGTCACCTCGCTTAGAGTGAGAAGTGTGTTTGACTACATTAGAAAGGACTTCAGAATGTTGGTCAGCTTCAGTCTGCATCATTGTGTGAATTGCATTACTGCTGATGATATACAGAAAGGCGACAGGTAATTTTATAAAGCTAGACTTTATCATTTCAAATCATCAATAATCTCACTCATCACTGATTGACAGTGAGAAAGTGGACCTCTGAAGCCACACTGTCTGCTCCACTTTACAACATGAATATTAGAGTGGTTCGGATGGAGTTGAGCACTAAATATAAGAGAATCAGGAGTTAAAGATGATGACATTAACAGAGAGACAAAAGGAAATGCAGTGTACCAGGCTGCTGGGGCAACACAATTTAGCCAATAAAACTGTCTTTCTTATCTAAACAAATATAATTATCTGTCAGTGTTAATTATTGTACTAGGGTCTAGACTAATGGAATCCTATAATGTAGCTTTTGTCACCTATAGTTCCCTCTTGTTCAAATTTTATGTAAATCCTCACCCCTATGTATAGAGGAATTCTGTCAAGCTGTGGTTTTAGTTTGTAAGAACTCATGCATTTATCAGAAATGAGGTCACTAATAAGTGTTCCCAATCAGAACACTTCTCATCTAGGATTTAAATATATTCCAGCTGTGTTTGGAGCCTAACTATTACAGTGTTGTGACACTGTGGGTGGAGAGCCTTGTGCTACCCTCCTGTAGATAATCCAGGACTGACTCTGACCCGTCTGTTTTATTTGTCCTTGAAGAGAGAATTAGAAGATAAACAAATCACCATTAACGATAAGAGATAATTTGTCTTCAAAAAGCCCCTCATTTATAACAACTGGAGCTGTTGCATTATGTAAAAAGATATATATTCTAATAGAAATTTTTTTTGCCTTGTCATTGTCTCGTTAATAATATGATGGTAGCATAGCAATGCTCAAACTCACTCTTTCTTTGTCAGCAGGAAAATATAGAATAACTCCTAAATGTACTGCAAATTCCTTTTTTTACAAAAAACAGTCCTGCAAGTGACACACAAAGAGTATGTGGAGCAGGTAAGAGACTACATGTAGTATGAAAATTGTGATTGTCTTGAGTTCTTGCTCTGATCTGCTCTGCCCTTGTCGCCTTTGTTGGTTCCTGGTATGGTGAGCAGGGGACAAACTTCAGAGTGCAGCAGGTCACAAGGAATGAACTCCCCCCATTCATACAAGGAAAGGTTATTACATGGAAGGAGAGTTCATTAAAAAAATTAAAAATAAGAATACAAATACAGTGTCACTCAACAGATCAGAGGCAGAACACAACCAAAACCTCACTGTTCAGGTACATCTGTACTGAGTTTATCAGTCCAATTTTTTGATATCTGCACTTAGTTTGTTTAAAGTGTTTAATCATCCTTGCCCTCAAAAGTTGCCTCAAAACCTTGATAAGAACAAGCCCTTGGGCATGTCCTATTTTTTTCCAGCCAAGAACATAGAGTAATTTCTGTAGTCTTGTGTAATTTAATAGGCTTCATAGAAGTCTTCTGTGTGTTTATTATCAAAAATATGTGACTAATTTATTTCATTACATTTTGAACAGTTTGAGAAAGAAAATAAGTCTATGTCTTCCAGCTTAAAATTTCCATGACAAGAAGTGTTTCTTAATTTTATCTGTCCCAAGAATCTGGTATCTACCCACAGTTTCATTCGTTTCAAATAAATATCTTGCCCTATTGAAACCTTGTTTAAAATGAGTCTTTTTGAGGTTTGGAGTAAATGCTTTATTTACAGTAGCTTATTGTTCATGTGAGTGACTTGAGTGACTACCTGCTCAATGGTCTAATTAACTAAATTATTTAAAAATCAAATAATTTTTTTTTTTTTTAATTCCAGTCATTCACTAAAGTTTCATCCAGAAATTAAATGCTTTTGAATTCTGTCTTCTTAAGTCACAACAGCCAAAGGGGGTCATAAAGAGCTTACTTCCAGTTAAAGTACCAGGTTAGGGAATCCTGGAAATTGAAATTATATCTTAATTGAATAATATCTTAATTCAAAAAACCCACAAACATCACAGTTATTTTATCTACCATTTAATTTTCTAAAATCAGAAAAAGGAATCTTTATAGTATATCCAAAAAAGAGAATGGGGTTTATTCCATGTCTGTGAAATATGATGAGAATAGTCTACCACGCATATATTTCAGAAGAAAGCAATGTTTGTGGGATGAAATAATTTGAGATCAACTATCAAGTATGTCTTTCATTTCCTATTCATTCAAGCAAACCTCTAAATTATAAAACAGTAGAATAATTTGGTCAGAAAGGGACCTCTGCAAGTCCCTAATCCAAACCCCATGTTCAAAGTAAGGTTAACTTTAACTAAATGAGATTGTTCAGGGCCATGTCCAGCTGAAGATTGAAAGTCTCTAGGATGAAGATTTCATCACCTCCTGCTCCAGTATTTGGGAGTTTTTTATTTTGTATCTATCTGGAGTTTCACTTGTGGCACCCTACCTCCACTGCCTTTTGATGTTTCACTGTACACCTCAGAGGGGCATCTGGGTCCATCTTCCCTAGAAATTCTCTAAACAGTGGTCAGTTGTGATTCAACATCCTCCAAGCCCTCCCTTCTCCTGGTTAGTCTACCCCAGATGCCCCACAGGAAACAGGCCCTTCACCACCTAAGTGACCGTCCCCTGGCTTCTCGCCAGCTGGATGATGTCATTTTTGTTACAGATAGTGGGTAATATTGGGCACTATATCCTGCGTGTTGGGTTGTATTCCAGTCCTCACAAGGGATGAGCAGAGGGATCCTGCTCAGTCTCCATCCTTGGAGGTCTACAAGCCCAGACTGGGTAAGGCCCTGAGCACTCTGGTCTGACCTCCCAGTTGATCTGATCCCATGTTGAATTATCCTATGTCCGTATGAGTAGTGATCTCCCTTAACCTGATGTCTGCAATTCTGCTGGGGCAGCCCAGTAGGCAATTAGTCTTGGTCACTCAAAAAGCACATCTTATTCATGCCTCTACTGTTCTTGAGACACTGATATAACAGGAGGTATAATATGCCCCTGTTTCACTTGGAGTACATTCATTATGTTTGAGTAGTGAACCACTCAAATCTAAGTGTCAAAAATGTAAAAATGACTGGACAGTGCAGGTTAAATATGACATATGCAACAATGAGGTTATTTATTTCTCATTAAAAAAAAATTCAATTTTATTTTCCTGTCATCATCTATTAAGGTGAAGATGATTCCACAGCATATGAGTGACAGTTTATTTGTCTGTAACAAAACTGCTCTCATTCCCCTTCAACCATTTTTTTCTAAATGAAAAGCAAATCACAAATTTTTTTGCAAGTTTTTGACCTTTCTATGACCCTATATTTACTTGCCAAACACATGTTAAGGTAAAGTGAAATCACTTTTATTTCTGATATAGAACGACAATCTCTGTGGCCAAGTACTTTGCTAAGAAATAGTACCTCATCCATTTTTCACTTTTGTAAAAAGAACAAAGAATCTGTTCATTTTACAGAAAGGAAAAATGGACCAGGCATTATTTATAACATCTGCCAAAACTCTGGCCAGGCAAGCACCTGTAGCAGCTCCGGAGCAAGGATAGTGTTGGTTGTATTTTCTCAACTCCTCGATATACACATGCTGGAATTTCTAAATGTATGATGGCTTTTTGCATATCAGTAATAAAGAACAAGAGAACAACATAACAATTAATGATGTTATACAGTCATGCACTATTACAAGGCTGCTAAAAAATTCATTGAGTGATTAATCAGCTGAATGATTCATTTTCCTTGGAGGCCTAATGAACAATTAACATTGATTAATGAAACTGCTTTTTTTGTTGAAAAAATATAAATTGAAATGAACAAAAATGTTGTCTGTCACCAGGTTGTCTCTATGAAACTAATAAAAAATACAATATATGAATGGAAAAAAAGAGATAAAAATCAGTGTAAGAGTCGAAGAGGGAAACGTTAGCAGCTCTTTTGATCTAGAATCTATGACTGTTTTAAAAGTCATCTCTATATTTCAAATTTCTAAGCATATTTAAGCCATACAGTACCTTGCTGGCAACAGTGGACCCACAATGGCCATTAAAACTGTGATGCGCATCCTTACTTTGTGATTTGAAGGATTCCTGGTCTTAAAGAAACGTCCCAGAAAAGTGTGAGATGTCCTCAAAACTGAAAGACTGTCACAGAAACTGGTCTGAAATCTATAGAAGAGACGAACAGTGGGATATCTTCTATTTGATCACTTTGAAGATTCCTGTAGGTCCCTGAAACAATAATATTAAACTCTGTACTGTCCTTCCACACACTCAACTTTCTTACTATTTTTTGTTTACAGAACCATGATATTTACAAGGCCAGACCACTGGTATTTTATACAGAGCAGTGGGTATATTCTGATTTAATTACATCCCTTTTGAATTAACTCACTCTCCCACAAAAAGGGACTCAATTCCAGGATCCAGGGTGAAACAGTTTTCAGCCTAGAGATGGTATAAGGAACCAGAGAATACTCTCAGGTAGATGCCAGTTTTCTGATCTCTGGACTCTAAGAGCATGATTGCTTCTTAGGGGGATGGCAAATTTTGACTGGAACTCTTGGAGAAAAAGCAGAGAGATCAAATAATTTTTCCACAACTCTCTTCTACAATGCAAATAATAAATATGTTTTTTATTTAGATAATACATTTCCTATTCTTTTAAGGGTTTGCCATATTCCTGTGATAGAACAACTATTGCTTAAGTTTTACCAAATACTTTGATTGTTGCAATGTATCTATCAGAACCACGCAAAGGTGGTGATTATACTAACACTTCTAACCCTCTGGACAAGAAAACAAGGCAAGATGCTCTTTACAGAATGGTAATTTTGTGCTGCTACTACAAGAGCAAAATACAGGCTAAAGAGAAAAACCTGGGGAAAGAAATAATTTAGGAAAAACAGCTCACTGGCTGGTGAAGATTTTAGTGCTCTTCAAACCAAATATTGCTGTTTGTTACACATATGAGATGGTGTTGCCTATCCAGGGCCTAATTTTGAACTCATTAGTGAGCTTAAAAACTCATCTTGCTTTTAACGGTGTTTGCCTTCAAAGACATTCGAGTCTGACAAAGTATAACAGTAGTATGTAAATAAAGAGAATTGGGAAAAGTAAATAGGAAGGAAAGAAATGAAAAGGTGCTTTATGCTGCTGTGTGCAATTAAAGTTGAAATACAAGGGCTTCAGCAGCAGAAGTAAAGCATAACACATCACGGTGTTCTTTTTCTTTTTTCAGTTTAGTCCCTTGTCTTCCCTCCAGCTCAATAGCTGCCTTCATCAGTGTTCAGAGGTAGCTGTGCCCCTTTCAGGTTCAGTTCTTGAGAAAAGGTCAACAAGAGGCAGGAGAAAACATTAAACAACTCCTTATTTACCTTTTCTCATCAAATACAAAGCTAACACTCTCCTGGTACCCACAAATTTCTGGAGACCATAAATGCAGGAGGTCTTAGAAACAGAGTTAGTCAGAGAAGCTGATAAAGGAGAAAAATAGCTACAACAAAAGGGATCAAATGAAAACATATCAAGTGCATAAAGTTTATATTTTTTAAATTAATGGTTCAGTATATTATTTCCCAATTACTTTCTATTTTTTCTCTGTTCCTTTCCCAAAAAAATAGCCGCCAAAACAAAGGTTAAGGCAATGAAATATGATAGAGTTTTTTTGTTAAAGAACAACAAAAC